>NC_134546.1:4705000-5050000 GCF_050624435.1 Tenrec ecaudatus
GAGTTTTGAAGTGGAGACAGGAGATTAGCATCAAGAGGGGAGGGTGCTCTGAAGAATCAGATACTGTTTGGTTGTTTGTTTGTTTGTTTGTTTTCTGCAGCCCTGGGGGAGGTGATGAGGAGTCACATCACCTTTCTGAGACAATGCCTTTTCAACTCTAGTATCAGTCGTTTCCCCCTATTTCTATGGCACAGACATAAAATCTCTCTGAAGACAAGAATGTATTTCCTAGTGTGACCTGGCTGATATTGTTTACTTCGTTTTTGTTTTCTTAAACTCTGAAGAATTAAAAAAGAAAATCTAGGAGAGTTGCATTTTAAATGTCTGGCCATTCAATACAAAGCATTTACTGATCAACCATCGAAGATTCTGTCTCATTTGTGTCATGGCAGACATTGTCTTCTGTTGACTGGTTTGCACACTTTTCTCCCTGTGGGAACCTGGATAATTCACACACACACACACACACACACACACACACACACACGCACACACACACACACTGGCACACACACACACACTGGCACACATTACATAGTGTAGCGTGGTATTGGGGCTTCAGGTGGTGAAGTGCATGGTTGGAATTTCCTTCTGCTCTGCAGTGATTTTTGTTGAAATGGAATAACTTGAACATTCACAAGTCAAATAATGTGGTTATTGGTCTCCCCATTCCACTTTTGTTTTGCTTCTTTTTCCCATTACCTTTATTTGGTTACCTGATACCATAATTACACAAATGCAAAGTTGGCCATTTCGTCCTGCAGCGATGTTGATAAAGAGACTGCATAGCTGGGAGGCAGAGCAAGGAGTTTGGGACATGTTGGTGCCATCTATTATAATTAACTCCTCTTAGGTGGTCTAAAGGCTCGGTGCGGGCTCTCTTACCACAGAATCTGGATTTAATTTCGCTCAAGAGTTTTCTCTTTTGGAAAGAAGGAGAGTATGGGGCTCTGGTTTCAGGGTTTGCAGACTTTCCCAGGGTGCCAGTCAAAGTTGTGGTGGTGGTGAGTCATCTTCTCTGTATCTCCTTAAAGCAGAGAAAAGCTAAATATTTCGAGGAAGACGAGAAGACCTCTGTGACCCAAGACCTGGTCTGGGGCACTGTGGCGACTGGGAAACTCATCCCATGTCCTAAAAATGTAGCATTTCCGTCGCAGTCGGAGCCAAGTTTTCTAGTGTGAGTGACTCGACTCCCCTCTGATGGTTAGCACTGACTTTTCAGTTGGAGAGAAATTTCCACGGCAGCTGGGAATGAGTTTCCCATCACAGAGCCCTGGAGTTTCTTATCTTGAATGATGGGCAGCAAACCTGTGTGGACTGCCACCTGGCATTGACCATGTCTGCCCATGGCTTGGGAGGCTAGAAACACATGATGGTTCCATTTGATTTTGCATGTACTTGGCCATGAGTCAACCCTCTCGTGTTTCTTCCCCAGATAGCCTTGGTTCGCCTGTCTTTATATTTAAGAGGGGTGGGGGAGTGGGAAGGGTCAGGATAAGTTACTCACACAACCAGTTGTCTTCCTTTTCATTGAACATTCCAACAGTTAAGGGAAAACACGGGGCCTTTGGCTGGGGAGGTGTTTTGGAAAGGGATGCCGGGGCACTCTGAGTTTTGTTGGTTGACAGGGAAATGATTTCATTTTTGAGGGATTTGTGAATTTAAGCACAGATGATGACTTCCAACACGGAGGTTTTGCAGATGGGGAGGCTTGTTGCTCAATTTACTAATTTATTTTGTGATCTGTGACAAACCGAGTAAAAATGCAAAGAGTGCGAGGCCCTTGACATTTGATCACCGGATCAGTTTGCTGATTGGAGGATCAGAAGCACTGCACACGCCAGCATACTTGCTTTGCCTACGTAGCCGGGCATGGACCGCAGCTAAAGCGGGGGCTGTGTGAAGATCGCCGTGTCTCCCACAGAGGGGTTCAACGCAAATTAGCTATTTAGTTTAGGTTTAAAATGAAGCGTCTCCGGCTCAGTTTTATAGACTATTGTGGCAGCACAAAAAGGTCTGTTCCCATCCCACACGACAATAAACTGCATTGCTGGGAGAAGGCAGACTCACGCCAAAGGAAAGCAGTTGGCAGGGGCTGAGCAAATAACGCTGCAGGCTTCGAGGAACCCCATTAAGTGTCTTTGTGTCTTGCTTATATGCAACTTCTGGCTCTTAAAAACATTCTTCTTTCGTTTTTCATTCTCAAACTTTATAGAGCTCAAATAAATTTCCTTTTTGAGTCACGACATTGACAGTAATCCTTCAGAGTGCATTTATTTCACGTGTACATGCAAGTTCCATGAAGACAGGCCAACAAGGGGACACTGACAAGGGAGGTCCGTGTAGATAAGGTGCCTTCTAAGAGGGTTTTGGAGCCCTGATGATGTAGTGGTTACATGTTGGGCTGCTAAACAAAAAGGTCAGCAGTTCGAAATCACCAGCAGCTCTATGAGAGAAAGAGGAGGCTTTCTACGCCAGTAAAAGAGTTACAGCCTTGGAAACCCACGGGAGCAGGGCTACTCTGCCCTGTACGGTCCTTCTGAGTCAGAAACGACCCAAGGCAATGGGGGTGTTAAACATTTTTGTACTTCTGTTCTAGCATTGTACATTTTTACTGTGTGCACCGAGTTGGTTCCCACGTACGGCAACCCTGTAGAACTCCCCGGAAGGGCTTTCTAGACTGTCATGTTTTATGAGAACAATGGCCACATCATATCTCTTTGGGAGCTGCTGGGGGAATGGCCGCTGAGCACTGAAACAGTGTGGCAACAGCAATCCTAAGTACGCAAGGGTAAGTAATAATAATAATTAATAATAAAGATGTGCTTCTGCTAGCGGCATAGTATTGATGCACATGGGTTTTGTGCAGACTAAGGGTATTTAAATATGCCTCTGCAATCAGGGGCTGGCTGCAGACAAGTTATCTCAGCAACACCTTTGCCTTAGCACCCTAAGGTGCTTTACAATAACAAGACACCGTGGTTTCTAAGGGCATCTACTCTCACTGGGCCACTTCAAGTCCAAGCAGAGGTCAGCTTAAAAAGTTATGGTGATAGTTTGGCGAAATTTTAAAGAGGTAATTTTGATAGATTTCCTTGCAGGATGCAAGGTGATATTAGGAAGAAGTTTTAAGAACACTGAACCTGCATTTTTGAGAAAAGGGCCAACAAAGTTGTACCCTAGAATTTTTTTTCCCCATCAATATACCTGCTCTCCTTCCAGCATAGCAAGGGCTGTCATTGGAGAATTTCATTGAGAAATCTTACCCCATCCACCCTGCAACTCTGTTCTTGCCCCTTCAGACTTCTTTTTGTTCCTCAAATTCAAAGACATTTTTAAAAGAGCATGGTTTGAGTTCCTAGGTAATGCTGAAACTGCTCTTTTGGATTTGTGTAAACCACATTCTCCAACAAAAGTCAGAGAGATGGGGACATCCCTTCAGAAGTGTACAGACCTGGGAGGAGAAGTTCAGACACAAGCACTGCACATTTTGATATTTTTGTCTAATAAATGTCTCGATGATTTTGTAGCGGTCTTTGTTTTTCAGTTTTTTTTTTTTTTTACTTTCTTTCCTACTATGGATTAAAAAAAAAATCCCAACATGACTTAATTCTCCCTTAACCAGGGATTTATTTTGAGAATCCAGTAGAGAGTGGACAATACCCAGGAGCTGCACATATATTTAAGATACCTTGAAGCAGAAAGGTTGGGAAATATTTTTCTAATATAAACATTCACAATCCAGGTTCATCCCCTCCTCAATACTTCATAATGTGAAACGATTGGATATTGCACAAAAGTTGAACTGTTTAGCCTTGTTGCTCCCAAGTGTTTCTTCTTGAGAAATAATTAAAATGACCAAGTAATGTCGTTCTATATGTGTGATGCTTTATGAACTTTCTTGTAGGATACTGCATAAGCAGGTTCAAGTCCTTTCCCTAAATTCCTTGGGGGGCAGATTGAGTTTCTGCATTGGGAAATGTGCTAACTTAGAAAGGTAATTTGGTGCGTACACTATCACTTATGAAATGCTTCCAGCTGGGTCTGTGATAGCATTCTATAACCAAACACATTCTTATTTCTGTTTCGTAGTATGTGAATATTCACACTGAGTGGGATGCAGACTGGAGATAATCTTGTAAGCAGTCCAGGTCTAGTTGCATTACCACATGAGTTAAGAGAAACCTTTCAGAGCTCCATGTTTCCCAGTTTGCAGAGCAAGGTATACATCTGAGTCCATTTTATACCTCAATGACTTTGAGGTGTCATATTGAACATTCTAGCTTCATCAGGTCATAGTGAATTGCTGTGAGCAAACACATCAGTAGGGACGATTGGTGGGGCGGGATCTCTTTGGTAGACTCAATCCTTTTTTCTTTGCTTTAGAAATCTTTTTGCTTGTCAACTGAGTGAAGTATTGTAGAGCATACCGGTTTTCCACTCAGCATTCAAACACATTTTGTTTTAAGTCATTGATTGCAATCCCTGTGTGTCGCACCACACACTCTACTTCTACCCTGGACTTCCCATTTCCATTCCGACTTCTTGTCTTACCTTCCTACCTCCTGAATTTTGTCCTTCTGCAAATGCTCCTCTCCTTGGAACAATCATTTGAGACTCACTGCTTTTTTCAACAAACGAGTTTGTGGATATTTGTTGATTTCCAGGGTGGAGGCAAGCCTGGTGCTAGGTGCCCAGCAGTGTGCGGATCGAATATAGACATTTGGTCTCTGTCTTTACAGAATTTATAGTGAAATTAGGCATATCAGACTTTACATTCTTTTCCTCTCATATATGCAAAGACATACACACTTAGTAGTCACATTTACAGAATACCAAAATGTGTACAAATAAGTGCTACATTGGTTCTTCCAAAGGATACGTTAAGCCACGAATGGAAAGTAGGTTTTGAATCACTTATCAACTCCTGCTGATTGACACTGAGTTCTTTTGGGCCTAGACTGAGGCTTTAAAGATAAGCGTGAGGTCCTATGCCACTGTCTCCTTAGTAATTACCCATGTGTGCCATGGTATCAGGAGAATGGAGTGACAACAGACCTGCCATCTGGTCACGGTGCCTCTATAACTAGGTAGTCGATGTCTAGGTAGTCAGTCTCAATGGGACAATGTTTTGTTGTGCTTGTTATTGTCTAGCTATTGCTATTTTGTTGTTGTCATCACTATTTTTTCTTTTGTCCCTTTGTTTTTCTCTGTCTTTTTTTTGTGTGTGTGCATGTCTCTGCAGGTCTATCTAGGTAAGATAGGCTGGATAAACTACAGGACTGAAGGCTCTAGAGGGACACGGGAGAGGGAGAAGTGGGGGCAAGGAAGTGGCGTTAATTAACCCAGGGACAAAGGAACAACAAGTGATTCAAAATCTGGCAAGAAGGGTATAAGAGGCCTGGCTTGGAGTGACCAAGGGCAATGTAACTGAGATGAATTACTGAAACCCAAATGAAGGCTGAGCATGAAAGTGGGACAAGAGGAACAGAAAAGGAAATAGAAGAAAGAACAAGGAGGCAAAGAGCATTTACTTATATATGATGATGGGGAAATAGATCTATATGCATATATTTATAGATTTAGTATTAAGGTAGCAGATGGACATTGGACCTCCACTCCCGTACTCCCTCAATGCAAGAACACTTTGATCTATTAAATTGGCATTCCATGATGCTCACCTTCTCAACAGGATCGCTGAAGAAAATTGGGTGCATAAGCAAACGTAGTGAAGAAAGATGAGGGTGCCTGGCTATCAAAAGATATAGCTTCTGGTGTCTTATGGCTTGAAGGTAAACAAGCGGCCATCTAGCTCAGATGCAACCAAGCCCACGTGAAAGAAGCACACCAGCCTGTGTTATCATGAGGTGTCGATGGGATCAGGTATCAGGCACCAAAGAACAAAAAAATCATATCATTGTGAATGAGGAAGAGTGCAGATTGGGGACCCAAAGCCCATCTGTAGGCAACTAGACATCCCCTTACAGAGGGGTTGTGGGGAGGAGACGAGCCAGTCAGGGTGAAGTGTAGTAATGATGAAACATACAACTTTCCTCTTGTCCTTAAATGCTTCCTCCCCTCCACCCACTGTCATGATCCCAATTCTACCTTGCAAGTCTGACTAGACCAGAGCATGTACACTGGTACAGATAGGAACTGGAAGCACAGAGAATCCAGGACAGACGATCCCTTTAGGATCAGTGGTGAGAGTGGCGATACCAGGAGGTTGGAGGGAGGGTGGGGTAAAAAGGGGGAATGATTACAAG
This sequence comes from Tenrec ecaudatus, assembly GCF_050624435.1. Classification (NCBI taxonomy): domain Eukaryota; kingdom Metazoa; phylum Chordata; class Mammalia; order Afrosoricida; family Tenrecidae; genus Tenrec; species Tenrec ecaudatus. The sequence continues at coordinate 4,711,267 of NC_134546.1, forward strand.
GATCTACATGTGACCTCCTCCCTGGGGCATGGACAACAGACAGGTGGGTGAAGGGAGACATCAGACAGTGTAAGATATGGCAAAATACTAATAATTTATAAATTATCAAGGGTTCATGAGTGAGGGGGAGTGCGGAGGGAGGGGAAAAATGAGGAGCTGATACCAAGGGCTCAAGTAGAAAGCAAATGTTTTGAGAATGATGAGGGCAACAATGTACAAATGTGCTTGACCCAATGACTGGATGAATGGATTGTGATAAGCATTGTATGAACCCCCAATAAAATTATTTTTTTTAAAAAAAAGAAAGGAAGCCAGAATTGGATGGGACTGCCTTGTTTTTCTGGGTCTCACAAGTGGTCCAGCCTCGACAGGTGGCAGTTCTACCAATGTTTATTTCACTCACTTTAGTGGGAAATTTCTGCGTGTTTCTTCCTTTAGACAGGTCTTCACCTTTCACTGGCCCTAGCTTTCATAGGTGTGACTGCATTCCTATTGTGATTATCATTCAGTAATTCGATGTAAATTAAAAAAGATCTCCTGGGAATTCATTGATGTCAAATGTTTGAGACTCATGGAATTTTGTGGTTGTAATTTAAAGACTTCTTAAATAAAAATGGCTTAATTTTTGTGCATAATCCTGATTTGGTAACTTTCGGTGAATACAGAACAACAACGTGCTCTGCCACAAGCTATATTATTGTCATATTAATTACTTATCGACTGTCTCTTTAACTTAGGGTTTGGGGGTGTTTTTCTTGTCATTTTCTTTTTCCATTATTATTATTGTTATTGGTTTGAGTATAAGTTATAAAAATGCAGTCATGTTCATTAACCATGAACCTCTCTTCCAAGAAACAGTTGATATTGGGTTGTTCACCCTAAGTATCATTTCTTTCCCTTTTCGTTTTCTCCCTCTTCCTCATTATTTCAAGAGCTCAGTTTGCACTTGGCAGATTGGAACAGAAAGGCTTTATCTTTATGTGGCTCACATTGTGTGGCTCCTCCATCCACCTTCTGGAAGGCTTAATTATGAAACGCAAAGGAGGCTGGAAAATAACTCCTTCCAATGGGGTCACATGAAAAAAAAAATCTGAGAATGCAGTAAAGAGTCATTAATATAGCCACGATGAAACATTCAATGTAACTCCCCGGCTGCCTTCCCCCAGCAATCGTGCATGACCTAATCACAGAAAAACGTGTCGGATTTGTCCTTACTCAGGAGTTTGACCTCTTCCCTAAAGAATTGGGTTTTGATATATGCCTTCTTTAGTCCTGACCGAAATATCTTGAGATCTTATCTAAAAGATTTCCTTTTGGAAACTTTATTCTTAGGTTTGGGAGGAAAGATTCTTCCAGTCCTGTAAATTATGTCGGATATCCCAGGTCGATCATAAATCCTGTGGTGATGTAATTTTATCTCGTTAACAAATATTGAGTGGAATATTTTTAAGTGCATTTTTGAAAAGTTCAAGGTTCCCTGCTGCTTGTGTGAGAGGTTAGGTCATCACATTTGAAACAAGACAAAATGGAATAATAGTGGAGCCCCGGGAATCTTTTATTTCTAGATCTTTGGGAAGCAGCAGCGGATCAAACAGTTTAGCGATGACAGTGCCCCCCTCACCTGTCATGTACCTCCTTGGGCAGGAGAATGGACAATGCGAGGATCTGAAAATGTGCTCACCTGGGCGCTTTTGAACATCTCACTGGGTAATCTGCTCAGGGGAGGAGGGGAAGCACGGTTCATAGCTGGCCACAGAATGTCAAGGCAAGCAACCAAATGAAATGGATTATAAAATATGATTGTTGTAACAAATAGAGGTTAAAATGTCCCCCAGTGTATTTAGCACTGAACTGGGAAATTGTGATCAGAGAGTGTACACTTGTACATTATTCCTACCCCCCCCCCCCAAAAAAAATAACTCAGATCCAAAACGGTTTTACAAAGAAAAAAGGAAAATAACATAACTTTTTTTTTAAACCGGAGAGAATCGTTAACAAATAGACCTTTTATGCAAATTTATGCGATATAGGTTTATTTTAGGGATGCTAGGTATACACTATCTCAAATATATCCTGACTCAATGGATGCGATTTATAGATGAGTATAACAAAATAATAAACAACCATGTTATTTAGTCTCAAAATAATGAGTCAAAAAAAATAAAGAAAGAAGGAAATGTATCTTAAATTCTTTCAGCTTTCAGTCTGTTTGAAATGCATGCAGAAATTAGCTGAGACAATTTTAAACACATGAAAATGATAAAAAAATATCACTCTACAAATTAAAAGCAAGGAGTATGATTCACTTTGTAGTTTAAAGAACAAACCAAGAATAACCAGTAACCAGTTTAAATGTTTAACTTGGTTTAAAGTAGACATTAAAATATTTTTTTCATTATATTCATATAGTACCTAAGAACAGACTTAAATGGTAGCATGAGTCCCAACTGTGCAATATTTTAATGGATGACAGGTTACTATATTGTCATACCTTTGAGAAGCATAAGGTTATATTAAATATATTAATTGTTACAGACACGGCTAATGATGCTGCTGAAAATACCTTCACTCTGCTTTGGGGATGGGGGTTGTCAAACAAGATTATTTTTCATATCTACTTAGAAACCCGGATGTGTTAAAAGCCTATATTGAACTCAGGTATCCATCAGGTTCTATAAAATTTCTTTGGTACCTCTGAGAATGTACCTGCAGAACTCCAGTGCCACTGGGTCTCCTGCACAGGGTCTCCAATGACCCTGCTCTGAAAGCACCTTGTCACGTATAGTACATTGGGCTTGCTTTCAGGACACTTAGACCTACTCTGATAGGCAAACGACTTTTTGGCAAAAGACTTCCCTAGCCCAGTATCCTGGGAAGATTCTACCCACATTTCCTTTCTTCCTGCCCAGACTGGAGGCCTTTCTTGGCCTCTCCCATGAGCCTGCCTTGCTGCTTGTTTCTTGGAGTATGCAGACAAACACAGTGCTTGGGGTTTCTCTTATTCTTTTTAGATTTCAATTTTTTGTCAAGTTGTGTCCATCAATGTCAATGCCAACAGACTGCCAGCTCCTTGAACCCAAGAGTTCTGCTGTAGACATTGTTACATTCTCTACCAACGGATACAGTCTAAAAATGTCTCCTCCATGTTTGATGATTTCTGGATGGGTATATGGTTCTTTGAATCCTGAAGATTCATAGAGAGTGAATAAGTACAATATCATCTATATAATTTCAACATTAGTCAAAGACTGTCTCTTACATACACCTGTCCATGGCTCTGGATCCACAATGTACTTTGTGAAATAGTACAGTAAGCATTTTGACCATTGTGCAGACACCAGTTTATTATTTCTAGGCAATTCCTGTACCCATGCAGACCCCAATAAAGCCTATTGCATCGAAACCTTACAGGAGCCTGCTAGACAAAGCCTGAGAGCTGAACACACTGGCTACAGGAGGCCAGCCTGGCTGGTTGTGCACGTGGTCAGAGTGTGGCTGACCCCGCTCTGCGCACACCCGAGGATTGGAGATATGGCAGCGTGTGTGTGGCGATGCCAGATGTGTGGTTTGAGGTTGTAACCTCGGCTGCCACTGATCTGTTGCTCTGCCACTTCCTGGGTATGTGCAACCACCCCTCAGAGCAGAGGGCTCGTGCTGTCTTAGGTCTGCCAGTGGCACTGGCATCCAAGGCAAACGCAAAGGTGCACAAGTGGGCCCTGCCTTGCTCCAGTGGTGCAAGTTTGCAAGGCTGCGGGGCCGGCGAGTGAATCCAGGAGAGGGAAGGAGAAGGAGGAGAAGGCGATGAGGGATTTGGGATGTGCTCGGGGAGTTGGAAGTTTTAGAGACCATTACTGCTGCCAGCCGGTTGATATCAATTCATAGCAGCCCTCTACTGGGGTTTTGAGGCTATAGATATATATATTTTAAATCATTTGATTGGGGGCTCGTACAAGGCTAGAGATCTTTATGGGAGCAGAAAGCCTCCTCTTTCACTTGCAGAGTGGCTGCAGGGTTTGAGCCTCCAACCCTTCCAGTAGCAGTCCAATGCTGTATTCCCTGTGGATTGTCAACACCAGGATGCAAATGCCTCCCTTCTCGGGCCTTCCTCTCCCATTGTCCAGCTTTCACATGCAGATCAGGTGGTTGAAGACTCTTGCTGGGGTCAAGCACCCAGTAGTTGTCACTAAGATGATTTGTGGTCTCTGCTTCTGAAACACGGACTTAAAGGACTAGTGTGAACAACAAAAACAGCAGGCATGATACAGACCCCATGGGGAAACGCAGGGAAGAGAAAGTCAGAAACAGAAGCCATGGGGATAGACCAGTACACCGAATCAATGCAGGGCGCTCTGGTGCGGTGTTTATTTCTGCGATAAGAAGATGGGTGAGGACAATAGCCATTGTGTTTACCCATGCCCCATGTTCAGCATTCCCCAGGAGACAGGCTTTCAACATCAGTGGCAAGAAAATCCTGGTCTAATTTGAAGCCCTGCTGTGCTTTTTTCTTTTTGATAATAAAACTTAAATGAATGATGATGATTGCTTCTTTTCTTGGACTGTGAAGGCCAGATTTTATGACAATCATGGAAACTGTTTTAACTTTCACAACATGCATCTTCCCCTCTTCTTTCTTCAGTGACTTAACACGAGTTGATTTTAGTGTACATATGAACCGTATTGCAATCAGTTCACGTCACTGTTTGAAAATGATTGTTCTAATGAGTAACGGCCACTATAGAAGTTATAAGCAATCGAGAGCTTGTTACCAGTGTGGGTGAAGTTAAGCGGGATAGGTGGTGATTTTGTTCTGCAAAGCTAAGAGAAAGAGGTGGTTGATTCGCTTACCGGAACTTTGCTTTAGCACCTTTGAACACTTTGGGATTCAAATGAAGACGAAATCTGATGAAAAGGGAATGATATGGTTAAGAAAGCTACCCCTACAGGATGTAGGAAACCGACTAGCACGTAGGACAGATTCAGAGGAACTGACGCCCACATGGAATGCCAGTCGCCTTAAAATGTAACTGTTCTTCTTACCATTCCACCCATTACATTCCCGCGTCTTGATGAAACGCAGGTAGTCTGAGAAACACATTTCAACTGTTATCTTGAATTTGCTCTTTGGATGAATGAAATATTTGTGGCAAGAATTTATATGGGGAGAAGGGTTAAAGGCTGTGGAAGCATGAAGGAAAAAGAGATAGGGGTGCACTGGGGGCCAGAGAAGGGAAGGTTGAAATAAAGGAGAAGGAAAAACCACCGTTTGCTCACTGGATGCTTCCTGGTTGTCAAGGATCAGCAGGGCTAGTAGGTTTGCCATGATGATTTCTTTGCTTTTGAGGAGTAAGATGGTTTAGGTGTTGATTGGGTAATTTTCAAAGAATCCCAAAAGCCCCAGTACAAAAATGTTTGCTAACCTATTTCTTATGTGTCTATCTGTTTAGTTCTGTGAATTTGGGACTTGCTTGGTGGTGGAATGCTTAAGCCTTGGGCTATGATCCTCAAGCTCAGTGGTACAAACCCACCAAGCCCTCCCCGGGAGAAAGACAGGGTTTTCTACTCCTCTAAAGAGATTCCGTCTCAGAAACACGAGTCAGCATTGGCTCAATGGCTGTGAGTTCTTATCAATTCTTGTTAAGCATTGTATGTAAAGCGCGATGTGACTAAAACTTTGCCTTTTTAAAACTCTGTAAATAATTAATTTTTAAAGCGTCCTTACTTACCCTTAAGTCTATTCATTTCTAAATCTAACAAATACCCAAATGTTAAGACCCTCAGAGATCTGTGAAAGAGCATGTCGCCTCTTGCTATATAATTTTTATGAGGCCATTCTTAGCATTAATATAATACACACTAAATAAATGTGTTTTATTGTTCCCAGCGCTCACAATTTAAGCGTCTCTGTGTTGGTCTCTCTGTCCGGGGCTCCCGAGCTGGCCCTAGTGCTGCGCGTCCCGTGTACAGCAGAAGGGAACACGTTTGCTGCTGTGGCAGCCCGGCAGTTTTTCCTGTCTAAGCACGTTGTTGCAGCCACTGCATCGAGCTATCTTGTTCAGCAACTTATTGTTGTTTGCTGCCCCTCTACTTTCTTAAGCATGGCGTCCTTCCCCTGGGACTGGTTCCTCCTGACAACATATCTAAAGCACACGAGGAGAAGTTTGGCATCCTTGTTCCTAGGGAGTGCTCCAGCTATACTTCTTCCGAGGCAGATGTGTGCGTGCGTCATGCAGCCGTGACTGGGTATTGCATCGATTTCCTTCCGCTGCTTCCCGTTTCACTCAGTATTGTGCAAGTGCAACCACTCAATCTTGCAACCGAAGCTACCTCCCTTCAGTTCTTTCAGCGTGAGAAACTGAACACGGTCTCCCCTTTTGCTTTTCCAAGCCTTTGCACATGCCTTATAATGCTTTGCCTGGTCTCTCTCAGCTGCCTTTTGGAATCTTGTTTTTAGATCTTTCACGTCATGATTTTTCCCATTTACATTAGTTATTCTAAGTGAGGAGCAAGCTTCCAGTCTCTTCTTATATCATTTATGCCCCCCCCCCCATCCTTTAATGCCTTTATCTTCCTTCATGTATGATGTTCTTGATGTCGTTGAAGAAACCTCTTTTGGCCTTTGGTCATTAGTAAGCAATGCATCAAATCTGTTGTTAAGACCCTCTTTACATTTGGGTGCTGTGTCCACAAGGTCGTACTTCAGTACTGTGGGCTGGTTTTAATTTCTTCAGCTATAACGTGCACTTAAATCTGAGCAATTGTTTGTCTGTCCCGCAATTCAATTTTGTCCTTATTTTCACTGATTATACTGAGATTCTCCATGGTCTCTTTCTACATAAGTAGTTGACTTGAGTTCTGGGTATTCCGGCTGGTGAGGTCCAGGTGCATACTCACCATTTATGGGGCTGAAAAGTGGTATTTGCAACGAAGATTCCATTGGTCTTGCATGATTTTAACCTGTGAATTTTAACCTGTGATATCGGCATCCTTCTTAATCAACAAATATGAATTGAATGTCAGCAGTTTACTACTACCCAGCATGAATTTTGTTTATACATATTTTATGACACTTGGGTTTTTTGAAGGTTGTAAATAAAGCTGTTGGTCAAATCTGACTAGAAGGCTCACTGCTGTTATGACTTTCAGTGCTGAGTGGGAGTAGCCGATCCACACACAGGTAGGGATGCCTTGAGGATAGTACAGGTTTGGCTCCAGACCACCGGACTAAACAACGCATAGTGTGCCACACAAAATGTTTGACCTCTTTGTGCATACAGCAGTTATGTTTACCCTACATTATAGTTTATTAGCTGTGCAAGAGTATTAGGAAACAGTTGGAAGTATTCTGAGAATTACAAAAGTGAGACACCGAGGCACAAGGAGAGCATGAGCCTTTGGGAGAATGGTGCCAATAAACTTGCTTGGCACAGGGTTGCCCCAACCTTGCATTTGTAAGAAAAAAGAAGAGTAATATCTGCAAAGTGCTGTAAAGCGAGACTTTACAAAACGAGGTATGTCTCAGGTTGTGGTCAGCTCCGTGGTTGACCCCCTCATCCTACCTTGAACGTGTTCATCTTCATTCATTTCTGTCGCCTTCAGGTCATGCCTGGGCATTGCATTTTCTTATACCATGAAATGAAACGTGGTGATCTTTCTTTAATTATATCTTCATGGACCCAGGGTAGTTCTTCATCTGGGCTGCGGAGCGGAATCACCAGGGTAACTGTCCCACGTCCAACTCCACGAGCCACACCTCAGATTAATTACATCCGAAAGCCCAGAGAGCAGTGCTTTTAAACTCGCAGGTGATCCTACTATGCAACCAGGGGTAAGAGCCACCGTGTGGGAAGTAGGCCGTCCTCGCTCTGCACCACCACGCCCGGTAGACTTGGGGACATGTGCAGGGCATCATGCCTCTCAAGTCTTGGGTGCACCTGCGCTGCTTTCTCCTGCAAAAGCAGTGATCCGTAGAGGGAGGGCAAGAGCTAGTGGAAGTGTTTCGGAACAAGTCTTATCCAACAGAGTCATTGGTTCGGTACCTCAAATTCCCAACTTTGGGTCTTTTTATTGGCATAATGGATGGAATCTGAAGTGCATTTTAAGTGTTCTTTTTATGAAAGACTCAAGTGCATGGAATTAGCATCTACCACTGAAATTGGGCCCATTATTAAAAAAATCATGTGTGCACACACACGTGACAGGCAAAGCTACATCAAAAAACAAACCAAGCTCCCGGCTGTCTAGTCAAAGCTGACTCACAGCGCCCCACAGTGGGTTTCCAAGGCTGTCCCTGTTTACAGGAGCAGAAAGCCCGGGCGGAACCAGAGAAACTGAAACATGAGATGTAGCGCACTTCCAGTCTTTCACACACCGGCTCTCCTGAGTCAGAACTGAACCCAGTGTGATGAGTTTGGTGTTGGTTGTACACACGTGCACATCTTGCCTCAGTGCACACGCAGTGGTTGGGCCTGCTAGGTGCCAGCAGCCTTCACATTGGAGAAGGGGGCTTGAGCCATCTCCTTTCCTCAGTGTCTGTTTCTGCCTGAGAATTCTGTTACCTGGATTGCGTCGACAGTTAAAAATGTAAAATCAGGTGAGATGGATTTTTTCCCCCTCTTTACCTCCCACATTTTTCCCCCTAAGCACCAAATCTCTGGATAAATAACCTTAAGTAAGAAAGTTTAAGTGCCTTTTCTGACAGTTACAAATAATTTAATGCAGCAGTTGAGAGAGAAATTGTGCTGATTGTATTTCTTTAAAGAAAAAAAAGCGGGGGTCGGTGCGGGGAGAGAGAACCCGAGAGAGTCAAAGTAGGGGCTGGAGACTATAGCAACTCACCAGGGTGATGTCAAGTGAACAGAGATAGATTTCCAGAATACGGGGTGCAATGAAACCACTGACCTCTTAGACACGGGTTCACGTCTTTCTCTACGGAAACAGATGGGTAATAGCATAATGCTGAAATCATGCTCCACATAATATGGACCCAGTGATTGCGGACCTGATTGCTTGCCATATGGCTGCTGAAGGGTTGAAGAGAAAATGGGATGATATGCAAACCCTTAAAAGCAACATTTTTATTGAATGGCCATTACATTAAAACCCAAACTCTGCAAATGAAGGCAAGAACTGTGTGAATAATGATGAAATGACAAAGCAATAAAAGCAGCAGCAGCAGCAGCAGCAGCAGCAGCATCGGATGTATTTTGTATCCAGGATGCCAACTAAGGGCAGACATCTTTTTGCCCCTTTGCATAGCGTGACTGTGAGCCAGGGTGGTGGGATGTGAGGTCTCCAGGGCAGGAGGCCTTTTTTTTTTGGGGGGGGATGCATTGCTGCATGCCCTGGGGTCAGAGAGAGAAGGGAATCCTCACTGGCTCCGCAGGACCTGGATTTGACTCCAAAGCTACCTGTAGTACACGACTGGCCTCCGTGGAGCTCAGCATATCAGCAAGACATCACAGTCCTTGAGAAAACCTGTCGGAGAGCCGAGTGTGATGGTACAGGATGAGGAAGCAGTTTGCTTTCTCCTGTGGAATCCCTCACGCACATCTTGCCGGCGCTGGCGCGGGCTAACAGCTGGTTGAGATCAGGTAGACCCTCTTCCCAGAGCACCTTGCCGTCTCCTGTAGCTGAGCAGCTGCGATCTGCTTTACTCTGAGTGGTATTTTTTGCGTATTCCTCGGAACAGATAGGGCTTTTTAAAAAAAAATTATTTTATTAGCTCCCTTCAAATTTGCATACACTTCATTTCCTGTCTCCTTAATGAATGCCTTTCAATCATGTGAAATCATAAGAGTTGGTGCTCTCAGAAATGGAACTCAAATCTATTAAACGAAACCTATTCAGAGTATGTGGAGGGCAATGAAGCGAGAGGAAAATCAGTCGGTCTTTCTCGGGAAGTTGGAGGCATCTGATCTTCATTTGGTCTGTAAGAGCCGCTAAGCTAATCGGGACTAAACATACAAACTTAGTTTATACTTTAAAGTGAACAATTCTAAGCAGATATGGTGTGTGGGTGTGTGTGTGTTCTATTTCCTAGTGCTTACCGTGAAAGGTTTGCTCTTTGAAAAATATGTTCCAATTAAAAAACCCAAACAAACCAAACCCAAGCCACAAAGGCCCACCTAGCCCCACGGGTGCCTTTCTACCGAGGCTTCCTTACGAACTAGGCGGTTGTTTGTCCTTTTCTGTGTGTTACCCGGTGTGGTCAGGGGGTTGTTCACGTGCTTTTGTTTGCCTCACACACAGCTTCTGCTCAAGTCCATTGGTTTAATTCCCATTTCCTCAACCAGAGATATGCTGTGAGAAATTGTATTACTAACCACATTCAAGTTGGGATGGTTTCTTTTTGCTCGACTCCAGTTTACCGTGGCCTCTTAACGCACATTGCACTGTCTGGAGGAGGAACACACTGTGGGCTAAGAAGGCTGCTTGAGAATGTTCTTTCATTTTGCCTGGATTCTTCTCCCTTTCTAATTGTGCAGGAGAACCTAAGAGCTGATTTGTTCCGATGAAACTGTTAAATCCCTCCCCCCCACATTAAGGAATCCATGGCTTGGTTCAGAGGTTTTCAAACAGAAATCCACAAAACAGACAGTTGCCTTCCAGAGAAATGGGTCTCTGACACATCGTGTTCAGTAGAATTCTGTGCCCAGGGCTTTCCCTGGCCAATCCTTAGACAGTCTGCTGTCAGACCTCTCTGCCACGCATCTCCGAGGAATTTGACCTTTTGATTTGCCATTGAGGCCATTAAAGGGCTCATTGCAAAGTAAAGGGCCCGTGAAGGCAAAAATCACTGCTGACCCCCCATCTTCTGGTTCGGAGGTCTTCAGGGTGACCAAGAATCACATTTTTATTGACTTTTCTAGTTGGTGGCCATGCGACGGGTCGAAGGGCCTCAGTTGGTGACAGACTGGTTGATTTCAGCGCTCTGTGGCCAAGGAGCGCCCACGCACCAACAACTACTTGCTATTCGAACGTGGGAGTCTTCTTTTCAGAACCTTTGGTTTGCTTACTGCTTGGCCGGGAATGGCATGGACGTGGAAGGCAGGTACGAAAGCCACGCTGGACTAGAACAGCATAGCTTTGTCCCAGGGAGGGCTGGAGGCAGAGGGACAGAGCCCTCTTGACCTGGATGACATACAACCTGCCGGGCATCCTCCCTGTTGGCAGCAATCGATAAGGTGGGCTTCCTGCCTTCTGTTGGGTAACGGAGACCGGAGACCTGTGCTCCTTTGGAACCCCATTTGCTTTGTGGGAAGGAGAAGGGTTTTTATGGCAGTGTTCACAGGACTCCCCGTAAATGAATCCCGGATTGCTAGGCGTCCCCTCAGCCTCATTGCTTTGATCACTCTCTACGGCCTGAAGACAGAAGGCAAGTGGCGCCAGTCTTTCAGACAGCGATGGCTGGCAAAAGGCGTTTTCTTCTGCTTCAGTTTCTTTTTCTTTCCCAGTGATGAGAATTTTCTTCCTGTCTCGAAAGCTGATTTTTATACCGCCTCACTAGTGACACGTCTTCTGTGTGGCAGAAATAAGTTTTGCATAACTTTTAAGAGCCCGGGCTGACCTATTTAACAGACGGCCCAGCGCTACGCACTGTATTTAGGTCAAACACTGTGCGTGAGCTCCTCCACATTCTTGCACTCGCCTCGCTTTCTGTGAAACCTCAGGTATGTCACAGGTACAAATATAGGCCACGCGATGGTGCCTGGTATCAAATGAAACAAATCTAGATGTAACCTGCTTGTCCTGTTGCCCTAAAAAGAAAGCTAAGATTTTCGTGAACTTTCTGGGCATTTCCTTAAGGCACTCCCCGTACTCTCATTAACACCGGGCAGTGACAGACCAGCCGCAAAATGGCAGGGAACGGCTTTCAAATGTCATTACTGCTTGGGACCCCTTTTCCTCCCTTTTAAAATGAAAGAAAATGGCCATCTAATATTATTATTATTTGGGGTAACTTTTGACTCGAGAAATCCAATGATTAAGTTTTGACACACAGCTCTCGGGGCCGAGTTTCTGTTTTGTCTTTTCTTTTTCTCCTAAGACAGTGGTTCTCAAACTTCCTAATGCCACGGCCCTTTCCTACAGTTCCTCATGCTGTGGTGACCCCAACCATTAAATTATTTTTGTTGCTACTTCCTCACTGTAATTTTACAACTGTTATAAATTGGGCGACCCCTGTGAAAGGGTCGTTTGCCCCCCAGAGGGGTTGCGACCCACAGGTTGGGAACCGCTGTCCTAAGAGGCGCTTCTCTGTTAAAGATCGAAACCTGAATGCGGGCAGTGTCATTATCTTAATATTTTGGAAGATGGATCCATCTGTCTTGTAACAATACCTCTTTGCCTCAAAGGATCTTAAATGGTATGAAAGTAAGTGTGAATTTGAAAGATGATGCATGCCATTTAACATATTTTAAATCAGCTTTTCACATGCATTTCTTGGTACATTTGCTCTCCTGTATCTTCATGAAAACACTGAGGTTTGCAGTTGGTTCATTTTTAGAAGCGGTGCTAATAATTTCCCTCTCTTTGGCACCAGTATCCCCTTTCCCCAGCCAGAAAAAACACGCATTGAGCTTTAAGTCAACTCCTCAGTGGTTCATATCTAGAAGCGACAGTCATAATAAAGGTGATCATAAGAACACATGACCAGTTTAAATGATTTCACTCTGGTAGATAAAGGGCTATTGCTCCCATTTCACTGCTCAGAAAACTAAGGTCCACTTGCCTAAGAGCATTTGCTGTAGATTGGAAATCCTAGCAAGACGTTGTCTGCCATCCTTATGCTGTAAAACCACTGGGTCCCCAGTAGTGGGGCTGCACATTAGAGTCAGCTGGGGAGCTTTTGAACAAGTTCCAGTGCCTGGCCCCGTACCCCCCCCAGATCATGAAATGAGTCTCTGCAGAGGGAGCCTGGTGGAAAGGTTTTGTTTTTGTTTTGAAGCTCTGCAGCCAATTCTCATTGTGCAGTCAAGGTTGAGAACCAGTTTTAAATTAAGCAACACAAATGTCCGTCCTCAGTCTACAAGAATTACTTTTCACCGTTTCACATCTCTGGTCACAGATATGCCCACTGCTTCCCAAAGGAGAATGAATCACACCAAGGAGGGGTAGAGAAAGTGAGGCCCTGTTTCTAAGTTTCTTTTCACGACCTGCATAGAAGTCCACCCCCCCCTACCTCTCCACCCCCCCCACCCCCCACACACACTCAGACTGGAAAACAAAGCTCTGACCCAGGGTTATGAATATGCAACAGGTGACTGCATTGGCTGGCCTTGGGCACTGCCTTGGCTTCAAGCATGAGTTGTCTAGACAACATTGTGGATGTATAAATTCAGGCCAGGCATTTACCCACTTTCTTCCCTTCCTATTATCTATCAAAAGGGTAGAGGGGAGAGAGAGAGAGAGAGAGAGAGAGAGAGAGAGAGAGAGAGAGAGAGAGAGAGAGAGAGAGAGAGAGAGTGTGTGTGTGTGTGTGTTGGGGGGTGTTGATTCTTAGCCAATGCGTATCTTGAAGCCACTGCCGGTGGGCCGGCTGAAGCTTCGTGTTGCTGATGCTGACTGCATTTCAATGGACCTTCCCGACTACAACAGACTAGGAAAACAATCCTAGTGATAAGCTATGAAAAGTCCAACAGCAGGCTGATTCTGTGGCCCTGACTTGGGAGCCAACACAGTGGGAGCTAACTCGGACAGCAGTTTGCTGGGCCCTTAGATCAGAAATGGAAATCATCTCTCTACATGCTTTACGGTAAAGAGTTGAAGAGCATAGTTGCTGTGTGAGGCCAACTGGCCAAGTGTTATATTTGCCTCATTTCTTTGCATGCCTCTGTCGAGTGGGTAGATTACAAAGGAGCTCAATAGGCATCTAGAGTGCCCTTTAACACTAAGCGTCATTAGCCCTGGATGAGCGTCTAGGTAGATTTCTCTGTCATCTATTGCTGAAGGTATTTGAAAAAATGGATTTATCTTTCTCACCCCATCCACTCCCAGGACCGCATTTCCTAGAAGAATATAATGTTAACACAAGTTCACTCGGATGTGATAATCCTTGTGGAGCCTGTTTATCTACTGGGGCTCCCCGCTAAGAGTTTAACTTAGAGCAGAAGAGTTGCGGCTGGGGAAGGACAGACTTCATAGGAGGCGGGGTTGCTGTGCTGCCTACATTTCCATCCACCACTAAGACAGTTCCATTTAGTTCATAAACCTCTGCATTGGTGTCGACCATTTGTCAGGAAATAAATACGTATACCCTCTAGTATTTTTTCTTTCACTCTTTATTTGTTTTCCTTATTGAAAAATAGAATTTTATCAGCCCTGCTAACAAATGATCATTTGGACATGTAACTTATCTGGCAGCTCACACCTCTTAAAACCCTTTGCTTGTTGTTGAGAATATTCACACACAGCAAAACATGGATCATTCAACAGGCACAATGTAGCGACATTAATTTCATTCCTGGAATTGTGTAACCATTCCCACCCTGCTCCTCTGGGTTGTTCTTCCCCCATCACCACAAACTCAGTGTCCCCTCAGGTTCTATCTTATCTTCTGAATGGCTGACGGCACTCTGATCCTGTACAGAGAGTACTTAGCTACATGACCATCGTGCTCTAGGTCAGAGGCTCTCAACCTTCCTAATGCCACCACTCTTTCATACAGTTCCTCATGTGGTGCTGACCCTCCAACCATAAAAAATTATTTTTGTTGCTACTTCCTAACTGTAATTTTGCTACTGTTATGAATCCGGTGACCTCTGTGAAAGGGTCATTTGACTCCCAAAGGGGTCGTGATCCACAGGTTGAGAACCGCTGCTCTAGGGGATATTTTTGATTGAAAGATGAAAGCCCATTATTTCAGGATTCATTCAAAAAGTCTGGAGTCCATGAGATTAGGAAATTCTGTTCCAAATGCTCCCCTTTGACCAGAAATTTTCTATAGAAACTTTGATCCAAATTTCCTGTAATGGTAGCTGGGCAAACTTATTGACGTTAATCAATTATTAGAGGTGTGTGTGTGTGTGCTTCTCCTGGTTCCGATGTATTGGTTTAAAGTCCTTCATGAACTAGCGGATTGTTTATTTAAATGTCTTTTTCTTTAAAGAACGGCCTCCAACAATTTTTTTTTTTGTAATCACACCTAGAGTTTTACAAAGAGGAATACTTTTAAGCCTATAATTTGGATGATCGGAGTGATACTTTTTTTACTCTCTGATTTTACTTCTGGATGCATTTAGAAGGTGCGTTTACATGAAATAGAGACCGTCCATCGTTTTTGACTCAGTCACATTCAAAAGCATTGCTTAAGAATGGAACTTTAGTTTTTAAAATATTTTTATATAACTATACCAATGACCCCAATGGATGGATGGATGGATTGTGATAAGAGTTTCACAAGCCCCCAATAAAATGATTTTTAAAAGAAAAAAAACTAAAACAATGGCTTCAATCTGAGAAATCTCTTTATGCGTTTAGGTGATGCTATTGCACAAAAACGCCCCCTTCGAAAACAAAACCCAAGGCGTCCTGGAGGAAGACCAGTGTCTGTCTGACCTTTCTCCTGTCCTCCCCTCTGGACCCATTTCCCAGGTGTGCACCTCTTCATTTTGTTAGCAGCCTTTCTCAAGAAGTGGGAGGCAGAGACTGAGATGCTAAACTCTCTGAAGTGTGTGCTAAATGATTCACAACAGTGTGAATGAATCTATTTCGGCACGTATTCCCAACCTTTGAAATACGGAGTCTGCCAAAACTTCCTTGGATTGCAGTCAATTAGGAAAAAAAGAAAAAGCCCGTTTCTCCATAGTACCCTTCTCTAAACAAACCACAAGCGCATACCTGCTTGTGTCTATGCTTTATTCACGCCACAGGGAGAGAATATTAGTGTGGGTTTGCATTTACGTTTCAGTGTCCCCACCCTCCCATCGGGGCTCTGCTAAACATGTGAAAGACACGTCTTTCCTTTTGCTCCTTGTCATGACTATCAGGGTTCTGGCTAGTGAACTCCAGATGGGTAATTTAGGACCCAAGCTCTAAGACATGACTGCTGTCGAGTCACGTCTGATTCAAAGTGACCCTACAGGACAGGGTAGAGCCGTTTCCGCGGGTTTCTGAAGCGGTCAATCTTTGCAGAAGTAGAACGCTGTGGTGGATTAGAACTGCTGGTCCTGCAGTTAGAAGCCCCATGTTCGACCACTAAGCTGCCCACTAAAGGCAACATGAGTTTTGATTCACTCCTCCTGATGTGATGCTGAAGAAGGCTTAACCCACCGCCACTGGGTGGATTCCGACTCGTAAGCGCCCTGTAGACCAGGGGAGAACGGCCCATAGGATTTCCGTGTCGAGAAGTGGAGAGGCGCATCTTTCTCCGAAGCAGCTGAGCACTTATGCCCGCTCCACCAGGGCTGCTCGGAGCACCCCTGGAACCCCAAACGCATTTCCCCAGAGGATTCCGACTCCGACCTGCTGAACCAACAGGCCGAGGCCCCTCCTTGATGAGTCAGCCGAAGCTCCTGGAGGCGCAGCCCATGGATCTACATGTGAACCGGCCTCCGAGATGAAGTGACAGTCGCCCATGCTTCACTTTGAGCACTCTCCTTGAAATGTTTGTGAATTTTCAATAACCACCAATGACCACCGCATTCCATTGCCCAAGGAGGACTGTCATGCTGAGGATAAACTTCCAACTAAGCTCCCGGGAAGGTCCCACTGACTATCATCAGGTAGAAATCCATATCAGAAAAGAAGGTAAAAACTGCTTATTAGAGGCAAAATGTTTTAAGAAAATCTCTCCTGGAAAAGAAAGGATGCTCCTGAAGATGAAAATTAAGCTGAGTTAACTCATGACCGTTTGTTGTTTGAGGTACTGTGCGCTTTTACTCTGCACCCCCCTGCCATTTCTTTCTTTCCTAGGCGAACTGCCATTGAGCTTAGGATTTGAAAGTATATATAACCTTTTTTTTTCTTTCTGTGGAAAATATCATCACTTTGAGTTACACTAGAGGAGCCCTGGCGGTGTAGTACTTAATGCATTGGGATGTGATCCACATGGTTGACAGTTCAAAACCACCAGCAGCTCCAAGGAAGAAACACCAGACTTTCTACTCCTGTCCACAGGTACAGTCCTGGAAATCGTGGAGCCTCACTGTGAGTTAGTGATGACTTGATGGCAGCGAGAGATGTATTTTGAGAGGGGAATCAAGAAAATATGACAGAAACACTACTTAGGGATCGTGGTGGGAGTGTAGTTAAATATTGCCCTGCTACTTGGTTTGGATCCAGCAGTCGCTTTGTGGAAGACAGCTGTGATGGTCTGCGTCTGCAGAGGTCTAAGTTCTGTCTGTCCTCTGGGGCTGCGGTTCGATGGAACTGAGTAGATGGCAGTGGGCTTGTTTTGTCTTGTGTGGTGTAATGGGGAATTTAAATTCCCTGGTCAGAACACTGTAGTATTTATGTTGGAGTGCAAAAGAAATCTGATTATTGAAAGAAAGAAGGTTTATTTACATATTTTTGTTTCCCAGTATTATGAAATATTACTTTTTTTCCCGTTTCATTTAAGTTTGATTTTCTTTTAGGGGCTCACAGGTGACACTGATGTACAAGCAGAGTTTGTGTTTTCGCTCAGCAGTAGCGGGGGCTTCCCAGAGGGTGAGGGACCCAGTTCAGGACTGGCGATGCTCTGAAGTGGAAACAAGGGTTTGCACAGGGGAAGCCAGCTTTTCTGGCAGTTTCTGGGGGCTGCTTTTTGGCCATCCCCCACCCCGTCCTGTCCCGGTTAGTGGGATCCAGGGGAGGCGTTCTTGTTCCTGCCCTGTGGAGGAGAACGGTGAAATTATAACCTTCCCACAGTCACACCGTACACATTTTATTCTTGGAACAATGGAAACCCAGAAAAACATCATCGCCTGTGGATGCCCTGCTTGCCTGTCCTGGGCACACACTTGTCTTTTCTTGGGAGACTCTGGGGCCGTGGGGGACAGTCACCTCGTAAGGTCACGGTTGTTCTCCTGAGGGAGAGGACGTGCAGGGCAGGCGCTGTTCCTCTTAGGTTAGCGTCCCAAGCAGACTGACCCAGGGTGCCCAGAAGAGGATGGATGGAGGGCTCATGGTCTTGGCTGGAGTTGACCAGTACCCGGTTGCCATGGCGTCTGCTGACTGAAGGTGTCAGCGTAGACGTGTGCTCCTTAGGGTTGGCGAGAACTGATTTTAAAAAAAGCAAATCAGCAGGACTTTCTTCCAAGGAACCTGTGGGAGGAGACTACCTCCAGCCATTCGGTCAGCAGCCGAGCACTTTAATCCTTTGCCCCACCTGGGACTCCCAGCTGCAGCCAAGACTGAGCAAATCCCCCAAGGTAGACAGACGTTGCTCCTCGAGGTGAACGAGCTGGCTTTGTACCCTCTATGTCTGACAGTCCACTTGCCTGTGGGAGGAAGGTCTAACCTCTACAGTGAGAGCTTCCCCTGGGGACAGTTCTTCAGAAAAAGGGGGCCCTGGGTTCCTTGTGGAGCCAACATTCCCAGCTAAGAGGACATCTGTGCCCATTTGCTAAAGGCATCTAGAAAAAGCACCAGCGTCATCTATGTTTTGCCTTTTGCCACCCACCTTCCCAGTGCTTGGCTCCTTCTGCGTGCATCGCCCCTCATGCTTCAAAGACTAACTTCTGGTTTCCGATCTTCCCCCTGTCCACCTACCCACCGTACTTGCTAATCACCTGAGTAAGCAATCTCCCGAGCCCTGCACCGGTTCCACAATACTTCCCTTCCCGCCACACACCACCTAGTTGCTCATTCCTCTGCTCTCCATCTCCTCTCCGGATTTCCTGGAATTGAGTCAGCCACACTGTGAGCGACTCCTTATCCCAGTTATGATGGCGTTTGAGAGAACTAGCTCAACTCTTGGACTAGGTTTCAGCACCTCTCCAAGGAGTCGTTTAGCTATAAGTTCAAATGCTTTGCTGCATTTTTAAGCTTTGCAAAATTCCCCTCCTGCTGCATGAGGGCCCCCCACAAAGTCTGTGTGGGCTCCCTTCCTTATGAGCTGTGCACCATGCATGTATTGCATGGGCAATTGCCTCCTGGACATCCCAAAGCTGGGCCGTCAACTCGGGAGACCACAGGATAACGGAAGCATTTGAGGGAAGGTGTTGGTGAAGAAGATTGAAAGGACCAAGGACTGTCAGAAGAGCAAACAAATCTGTCTTGGAAGCAGAGCAGCCAGAACGTGTCTCAGAAGCAAGGATGCCCAGACTTTGTCGCAAGTTATTTTGGACATGTTATCAGAAGCGACCAGTCTCTGTGGAAGAGCATCATGCTTGATAAAGTAGGCAGCAAAGAGAAGAAAACTCTCCGTGTCATTGATGGACACAGTGGCGGCAACAATGGGCTCTGGCCTGGAGATACTTGTGAGACTGGTGTGGGACGCAGCAGGGCTTTGTTCTGTTCGATGTAGGGTGCCAGGCTTTAGAGCCAGCTCAATAGCACCTAACAAGGGCACCGGACATTTGCAATTCCCCATAACTGCATTTGCATTATGAGCTTGTAGTTCTTAATGGTATTTTCTTAACTGCACTGTGAGCCTCTCAAAGACTAGTAATGGCCAATCGAGGAGGTCTTCCGGGGCAGAGTGGGTTTGGGCTCTCTGGCTCACACATACAAGCTGGGCAGTGCCAGTCTGCTCGTCGCTCTGCAGGAGAAAGACGAGGCTGTCTGTCTCTGTAAGAATCAGTCTTGGGAATACCACAGGGAAGTTCTACATTATACTTTTGGCTTCCTATGAGTTGGAGCCAACTTGCCTACAGCACATTCAATTTTTGGTTTCCATGGAGATTTATAAATTAATAAGATTATTTTAAAACATTGAAGCACTTAGCAATTCTTTGTAACTGGGCTATAAAAGTATTGGAGGAAAACAGATTCCAAGCCCAGATAACTAAAAATGGAAAAATTTAAGTACTTTGCGTTTGTGATATAAAACAGAAACTTCGGAATTGCCTATGTGTCCAATAAGCAATGAGCCCACTTGACTGCTAACGGTAAGGTCAGCAGTTCGAAAACACTAGCTGCTCCTAAGGAGGAAGATGAGGCTTCTGACCGTACCTGGTGTAGAAATGTTGAATTTGTTTTCTCCACCCTTCTCTCAAGAGCACATATGTAGCTGGGTTATCTGATTAGATGACGATGAAACAATGATCAGAAACACCGTAAAAAGGGAGTTCATGAAGAATGACTATTTTTTAATGCTTTTGGTGGTTTCGTTCATTTTGTAAGTATATTCCATGATGCCCAGAGGAATTTATAGATCAAACTTCTTAGGCAGTCTGGCTTTCATGATTTCACTCCACGTACTGAGCTTGAACAAGAGGCTCGGGAACACGAGCCAAGATTCGTATCACACGCTGGAAGACTTCTTTCAATGTGGTCTGTCTGGGGGTTTCTGTTTTCTGCTACCAGTTAAATACCACTGGCAGGTCAGGTCCTAAGGAGGCATTGGACACTTTCAGATAAGTAGCACAGGACCGTTTAACACCTGAAACCTGGGAGTGTAATAATCGTGATTAAAAAATATGAGTGGACCCTATCACAAGTGACTGGACTTACTCATGTTTTTCTCTGCCACCTCCACTTTTCACCCTTAGCAGAGAGATGAGTGAGGAAAAGAACTGGTGAAAGACCGAGGGCCGTGTCTAATGGGCCATCTGACTTCTTCTGTAGTTTGGATTTATCCTCTCATAAAATCATCTACGGCCAATGTGTGTTCCTCAGCTGAAATTTAGGAAATGCGTAAAGACTTAGTCTCTGGAGAGGTACGCACAGAGACGCATTTCTGTCAGACACTTTATTGAAGCTGGAAAAAAATGAAATGGAAACAAAGAACACCTGCTACTTTAACTCATTTGAGGGGAAAAACACACCATAATGTTCTTTACTTGCGGACTGGAAACACTGTATTTTCAAAGATGAGAAAGTGCTCATCTAAATGGAGGAAAATGTAATGATTCACTATGCAGTGGTATGAGATCAGAAATATTTTAAATTGGATACTTCAAGTTTGTGGAGGGGTAGGTACTTGGTATAAAAATGGGTTTGCTCATCAGGTGGTGAATATTTCCCTCAAATGGCAGTGAAATAAGATGAACCGAAACTGTCTGTCACTAAAGATTTTTTCTTTCTTTTATTGACATCTTTAGCTTGTCTTGGTGCCAGTAATTAAATTGCTAATTATGTGTTTCTGTTACTGTGGTCATGCTTTTATTACATAATTGCTTCAAGTTTTCCTCAAATCGCTAGCAATATTTATTTAACCTTTTTGTGCATTAGATACATTTTAATACATAAAAGCCTTGGAAGGAGTTCACTGACTCTGTTTTGATTAGCGAAATCAAAGGTGCGCTTATCATTACATGGGTTTTTGGTCATGTTTTCCAGAAGATCGCTGATAATTATTAATAAACAATAGCACCCTTGAACGACTGATTCAAGTAGAAGAAGAAGAGGGAACAAAATGCCTCGAAAGCTTAGTATTCCTCCCAGAAAAGTACAATGGTTCGCCTGCGGTAATCAGCACCACAACATTAATAATGTGATATTTAATATGTGTCTATATTTCTTTTTTAAATATTTGATTAAGTTGTGAGTAATTCGGTTACCAGGCTCCCCGCCCACCCCACCCCGGCACTTTTGAATGTAGCATAATTTTATTCTGTGTTTCAATGTATTCATGATTTTTTCTCATTTGTTTATTTTATGCAAACCATAAG
Source organism: Tenrec ecaudatus (assembly GCF_050624435.1). Classification (NCBI taxonomy): domain Eukaryota; kingdom Metazoa; phylum Chordata; class Mammalia; order Afrosoricida; family Tenrecidae; genus Tenrec; species Tenrec ecaudatus. The sequence continues at coordinate 4,733,022 of NC_134546.1, forward strand.
AGACATTTTTCTCAGTGAAGATTGCCTCTTTATTTTATTTTGAAATATTTGTATATTTATTTCATTAAATGAGATAATGCTTTTTCTTATTAACATAATTTCCAGTACATTAAACATATTTCTCCACAGACAGAAGAGAGGAATCAAATTAAATGACAGCTAAATCACTTGCAGCAATTTCAACTGTTAAAAGAAATAAGAGTCTGTGCTTTCTTTGTGATCACGAGATATGCTGTAAAGGGAAATGAAATACTAAAGCAAGAAGGAAAACATAAAGAAATAATGACTGACTTATTGCAGTAATACCACGGAGAGAAGAAAAATTCACTACAAATAAAAGGAAAAATAACAGAGTGGATTTGAAAGTTACCAAAATTCATTTCTTATTGATGAGTTCCGTGGAAGCCTAATACTAAGTAAACTGATGAAAAAAAATCAATGCAATAAACTATGAATGATGAAAGTTGAAATAAATACTTTGCGTATGGAGGACCATTATTCTAAATGTCTTTAATTTTTTAATAATTCATGCCCTTGTGTTTATAAAAAAAGGAAGAATTATTGCTTGGTGGACTCAAAATGCATGTAAAAAGCAACTGCTAGAATTCCATATTTAGCAGTAAGTCCCAAGGACACTGGTGATCTTAGGATTTTTAGGGTACTCTCCTGCCTTTGACATTGCATGAGAGAGACACAAGCCTTCCTATGAAAAATGATATTGATAAATGCTATTCAAGCATTTATACAGTACCACTCTCTGTTGATAAAAAAATGCTTCCCCCAAACAAAACTAAGTTTTAGATCACAGAAAGAATGAAACTCCGTATTTATTACATAATCATATACATGCAGCTGTCTCTCCTTCTCCCTGGCTTCCACATCCTGGGATGTAGCTAGCCCCAGATCAAAACACCGAGGAAAATGATGGCAAAAACAGGCAAAAGTTCAAAGCAATCCCTAGGCTAAGGGGACGCATCAAGTGCTATTTACACAGCTTTACCATGTATTGGATGGCATAAGTACTTTAGAGATGATTTCCATCTCTGGTGGTTTTTGTCGGGCTGCGATCCGCATGGTGGCCAGTTCGAAACCACCAGAATCTCCGAGAGAAAAAGATTAGGTTTTCTACTCCTGTAAACAGTGACGTCTCAGAAACCCACAGGTGGCCACAATGAATTAGCACTGCCTGGATGACTGCCAAGTTTGGCTTTAGAGACGATTTAACAGAGGAGACGATCAGTAGTTATGCGCACACACTATGCCTTTGTCTCTATGGGAAGGGGCTCTGGTGGCAGTGGACAGAGTGCTCTTCTGCTGACATAAGTATTGACAGTTTGGATCCACCAGCAGCTCCACGGGAGAAAGGTGTGGCGTTCTGTCTCTGGAGAGACTTGCTGTGCTGGAAACCCCGTGAGGGCAGTCTGCTCTGACCCGTGGGGTTGTGATGAGTCGGCATCCAGCGGATCACAAAGAGTTTAATTGTTGTGTCTGTTTGTTTTTGAGCATACTTGCACATCCACAGATTTTGGTATCCACGGGGACCCTGAAACCTATCCCTCGTGGACACCGAGCGATGGCCAGGCCTGTACACAGGGCATGCTTGTGTGTTGTCTCGGGAACAAGAAGGGCACTTTGGGGCAAAATTCAGCATTTTCATGTGCATCTGCACAAGCGTACACATCTGTGTGTCTATGTGGAGCATAAGCATGCACACACGAGTGTATTTCTAGATGCACTCGTCTATTTCCTGCTGCTCACACTGCCGCTGCATTCACATGGAAGCCCTGCAGTTACCTGAAACTGCGCGATGGAAGGGGCCTAGATTGCGCTCTTTTTTTTTCTCCCTTTCTGTTTCACACATCATTAACAACAAAACAAACAAAAAAACCTGCTTAACTTAATCAATCCAATCAGCAGACAGTCTATTCAGTAGGGGGAGGGGGGTCTGTCCAGCCAATATTACCTAATTGATTCTGACTGAATTAACCTAATACAGTTGCTATTGTCACCTCTCTCCCATCCCTCTCCTTCTTTATCTCTCCTTAATCTGTCTGCCCCTCCCCATCTCCCTTCACCTTCTGCCCTCCTCCAAGCTTGTCTTCCCTCAACTTCGACTCTGTTTTCCTACATGCCAGTATTTCTAGAATCTTTCTGCCTTTGCCCTTCTCTTCCCACACCAGCCTCCTACCTTCCTTGACCCACTGGAAGTTACAGAATCAATAATGGGTGTTTCTCCCTTGGTTCACAGTGATCCGAAGACATTTGCCTGCTGAATAGAATATGACTCTTCAGGTCACAATTGTGACTTTTCTTTCTCCCCATGTTCAAAGACTTCTTCATCCCAAAGGTTCATTGGGTCTCTACAGAGCATCTTTTCACAGCTCCCTCCCCTTGTCTGCACCCTTTAGTGGGGTGTCTATGAGCCGCAAGGAACATCCTGTTCTCAGGGGTGTGAAGGGAGTGCTGTGGATGGCGGGGCAATGCTAATGTTCAGTAATTTTGTGTGTGTCCCCACTTTGGAAATACTTACTCTTATCTTTCATTCACGATGCAGGAGATGAGGCAAAAGTGCAGGCCACATGCAAGGGATTTTGAATTATGCATTAGCTGATAATGCCCCAGAATGCAAGCCTGTGTCAATAAATAACTAGGCTGGCGGGAGGAAGGAGGTCACACCGTACATGTGGAGGGTACCACATAGTGAGAGAACTGGAGGGGACCAGGGGAAGGGTGAACGGGGCTTCACATACTTTTAGCTTGCTCTGATGAAGAAGCAAGAAGAGTAAGTTAATATTGAAATTATTATCTAATGCCTATTTGCTTTTACATGGATTTAGTCATGATAACAAGACTATCCCCTGCGTAGGTCCAACATGTGCATGTTTGCTCTCTTGGCAGGGTTAGCCCTTCCCTGGAGCTTTATGTAAAGAAATTCTGTCCAATGGAGACGCTCACTCAAATCTTTTAATGGGGCCGATAAACTCTTTTAAAAAGCAAGATTTTTCAAGACGAAATTTAGTAAAATACCTAAAAGGACACTGAGGCTTTTGTTCCACACCATGCCTTCCCGGTTATTATGTATTATGAAAGTAGTAGTGGTTTAGAAAGTGGAAGGAGCAGGGGGGATTAAATTATAAATCATCTTCCTGGTACATGCCACAGCCCTACCCAGTGCGGATGAAAACCAATTCTGTAATTGTTGCAGGCCTTCTTCTCCTTCCGCAGTAGGGAAACGTAACCAAGACGCTGTGACCATTTTCTATTGTGAGAAATTAACACTTACTCATAGCTCCCAAGGAAGTGGGAAGGGCAAAGGTGCAGGGAACCTATGAGATAGGTGCGTCAACTTCTACCTATTTTTTCTCACCAGAAAACAAACCCAGAAGAGATTACATGCACACATGCCTGTTTCCCTCGTTTCAGACAGCTTCTCACCACCTTAGTTTGCCAGTCGGAAGCTTTTGCTTTGACTCAACATGGATGTGGACGTGTTTGTGGGACCAGCTATGCATCTACACATCAGCAAGTTTGTAATGGAGCTGGGGGACACCCTTCCCCTCAGAGAGTCAGCGTGTTGAAATGGAATACTTTGCAGAGTGGAGTTTCGGTAGCAGAACCTGGGGCCGGTGGTGGGGCGGTATCTTTCCTGGGGAAGTCCCTGCAGCCAGCACAATTTGGTGCTTGCCAGTGGAACACACATGCATGCCGACACACTAGGAGACTAGTTTTCTTTCCTATCAAAATTATATTTATTTCTCTTGCTGTACTGCCATTTTGCGTTTATGTGGAGGGGCGCAAACAACCCTGAAAACCTCTTTGAAGTGGTGAGGGTGCTGAGAGCCAAACAAGAGCCAGGGAAGGTTCTGGGTGAGGGAGGAGGAGGGAAGGCTGACTTCTTCTGACCTGCACCCAGTGGTGCTACAGCTCCTGGCAGAGCTTGGCTGGGATCAGGAGATGGCTCCCGCTCAGGGCAGGGTTAACTGGCTGCTCCTGTCCCCTGCGTTGACTGATGGCAAATGGGAGGCTTTGCTGGAGGGGGATAATGTGGGTGGTTAGCCACAAGTAGTTGCGCGGAGGAGTTGAATTCTTGCTACTTGTCCTGCTCAACCATTATCTCATCGGAATGGAACGTCAAAGACATTTCTGAGGCCAATTTGGTGCCTTATATCTAGTTAACTCACTCCTTTCTAATGGGAAATGTTAGCTTGATTCACACACTCATGTACCTGTGGAGGCACAAGAAATAGGGGACAGGAATATAAGGAAAATCAATCAATCTCTATCTATCTATCTTTCTATTATTGATCTATTATCTATCTATCTATCTATCTATCTATCTATCTATCTATCTATCTATCTATCTATCTATCTATCTATCTATCTATCTTTGATCTATCTTTTGAGAGAAGGGAACTATCTATGCATGTCAGAGAGATAATGAAAATTAGGATAAGACAGAAGTGAAAATGGTTACTTCCCCCCACTCCCCCCAAGCCGGAAATTATCTTGAAAAAGCTCATGAAATTTTTCCATGACCTTTTGGAAGCCCTCTTGTTTTTCTCTCTGGTTATGAAATATAAGTGGTCATTTTAGAAGATACTGTGGGGTACATATATTTAAATTCTCAGGGAAGTCTGTACTCTGGTTTATTCTGTTTCATTCTTTTGCTTTTAGATGAAAATACTGATATTTCACCACATTATGCAGGGAGATAATGTTTTCATTCAGTTTAGTTAGAATTTTAAGCTTCAACCCCTGCTTTTATTTTTAATATTATAACTGATGAAAGGTAACTTATTAATATTCTTACATTGCTTTCTGTGGTTTTAAAAGATGGCAGTTGGGCCAAGAGGTTTTTATTATTTCAATCGTATCAATTAAGTAAATATTATTTAAGAAAGCAAAACACAAAAGAGACATTTTTAAAAGACTGTTGCAAGTTGGGTGCAGGTTTCTAAAACAGAACATCATTTTACAGTCAACAATTCAGAACCATGTTGTTTGAAGGCATCTGCTCCTCTCCCCCGTAAGAACCATCTCTGCCATCTCTTCTGCTGCGTGTCCTGTGGCCAGTCCTTTGTTCCGTGCCTGTAGAACTTGGTACTTAGGTAAATGCTTCCTTTTCCATCTTAAGTGGTGGATTTTCCGAACATGGGCTGAACCCCATTCCAGACTTGAGGAGTGAGTAAGAGCTGTCGTTTCGGGGTTCCTGTCTGTCTCCATATGACAAGGAAGCCAGGTCTGTTTACTACTTGAGTGCTCTACATTTTCCTCCCACTCTGTCTAGGACCTCTGAAGGAGGTCTTTTCCAGAATCATGGATAGTCGTTCTTCTGGTCTCAGAGCTGTAGAAGTCGCTTAATACTTGCTCGGTCCACTCGTCCAGCGGGCTGATTTCCCATCGACCTTTGGATTTTCTTACCTGTTCTTTCCTGTGACTGGGGACAGACCAGTAGTTGCACCTTTCATAGCTGGTCCTGATCCCTAGGCCAGGGACACTTTCCCTCCAGGTGTTTGGGTATGTCGGAGAAGTTTTTTAATAACTGCCCCCGTATATTACACTACATATCTTTGGAGCTAAAGAGAGTAAATCTGTACACATATCCTTTGTCAAACCTGTACGTATTCATGGGTTTACGCCTATTCCTCTTTTCCTCCATCTATTCAGAGACCCCCCACTAGTCCAATGTTGTTTACATGATAGCGTTTGCCTCTGTTATCTTAATTCTGGGAAAATACCAGGGTTTTCCCTTGCCTCCATGATTTCCCCCTTCACCGTCCCTCCATCTTATATCGATGCCTTCCTCTTGACCAAAGTTAAGCTTGTGGACTCCCTAGCCTGTTACTTCTCCCCACCCAACCCCTTGCCCTTCAACCTGGAGACCATCAAAGACTTTTTTTTTTTAGCATGAAAACTTTTTCTTAACTTTTAGCCATATTGATCTCATACAACATTTGTCCTTTTGTGACAGACTAATTTCTTTCTGCATGAAGTCCTTCACGTTCATCCACGTTAGGCTGTGTTCTGCAGATTCGCTGTTATTCCTTAACATTGCGTTGTGTGTGTCTACCAAAGCTTATTGATGTGTTCTTCTGCTGATGGTAACTTAGGCTATTCTGGTAAGAATTCCTTTTAGAAGAATTAATAACAGACTAGTTCCAATGAGTTGGAGATTTAAGATGTTTCAAGTGTTTCGCAGATTCTGTTCTCTTCCCCCCACCTTCTCCACAACACACACACACACACACGCACACGCACACGCACACACACTTCTCCTCTGAGTATATTTGCTCATGTCCTTGGCCTCTGTGTTTTGCCACAGCATCTCACAGACAATTACAGAACTTTAAGGACCTGTCTCTGGGGTTGTATGTAACTGTCACCCCGAATAGGAAGTTTTCGGGTAGTCGAACGCAAGGTCCAGAGGAAGTCAAAGCAGATCTCTCGGTTCTACAAAGCTCAGGGTACAGAGGAATGGCTTTCATGGAGGTGTGCTTTTTGTCTTTTCGCAAACCAGACCTTGAAGGAAACAAAACAAAACAGCAAGTGTATTCTAAGTCACACCTTCTAATAGAATCTAAATACGCCCCCAAAGAAACAAAGGGTGTGCTGTACCACTTCAGAAACCTCATGTAGTCATTGTGGGTCATAGCTATCTAAGTGGCAACTTAAAAATATTTTCTTTTCCTGGTTTTGTTATGAATTGGAACCAACTCAAGGAAAATTTTTTAATAAATCATTTTATTAGAGGTTCTTACAGTTCCTATAACAATCCATACATCAATAATATCAAACACATTTGTACATATGTTGCCATCATCATTTTATTTCTCTTTTAAAAAAAGTCATTTTATTGGGGACTCATACAGCTTTTATCACAATCCATACATCCATCCATTGTGTTAAGCACATTTGTATATATGTTGCTGTCATCATTTTCAAAACATTTTCTTTCTACTTGAGCCCTTGGTATCAGCTCTTCATTTTTCCCCTCGCTCCCCAACCCTCATGCCCTCATTAACCCTTGATAATTTATAAATTATTATTTCATGTCTTACACCAACCACTGTCTCCCTTCACCCACTTTTCTGTTGTTTGTTCCCCTGAGGGGTGTGGGATGTTATATGCCTATCATTGTGATTGGTTCCCCCTTTGTACCTCCCATTACCCTCCTGGTATTGATACTTTTATTATCAGTCCTGAGGGGTTTATCTGCCCCGGAGTCCCTGTGTTTCATACTCTTATCTGTACCAGTGTACGTGCTCTGGTCTAGCTGCATTTGTAAGACAGAATTGGGGTCATGTTAGTGGGGGGGGGGGCGGGGGCTGGGAGGGGCAGGGTAGGAAGCATTAAAGAACTAGAGGAAATTGCGTTTCGTAGGTGCTAGGCTCCACCCTGACTGGCTCTTCCTTGTGACCCTCTGTAACGGGATGTCAGGGATACTTTTTAACTTACATTTTTATGTGACAAATAAAGAGGACTTGTTCAAAGAGTCACTGGGAGGGTCTGTTGAGCTGATACAGCACCACACCTAGCTTTCTGTTAGTGCTCAGGAAATAGTACTATTTACCTCAGAACGAGAGTGATCAGCGACACGAGCAGAATGCTACCTTTGTAAACTAGTGCTGGAAAACCGTGACACCCTTCTTGGAATTCAATTTGATTAGGAAATCCTTTTGGAGATGGCACCAGGAGCAAGCTCTTCTTTTATTATTTAAGTCGACTCTAACTGATTTGTCCGCACAAAAAGTGAGTAAAGCACAAATAGGTCTTAATCCCCTGCCATTACCACCAGAGACCTGGGGAGGTCCTTGTGCAATGAGCAAACCAGATATTGGGGGGTGTATAAGGGTAGGGAATATGTAAGGGGTGACAGCTGAGGGTCCCAGGTAGCTAAATTTTCTTTTCTGGAGAATTTTAGCTTGTGCAGGCAAAGCCACACTGACCAGTGAGGGACAGCCACGGGGCCTCTCTTTCCCAGTGGAGCAATGGCTTAGCCTTTCAATTGGAGGGTTGCTGCCAGAAATTCAAGGTCGGCCTGCCAGACAGGGGTTCCGCACAGTTCCCTTTGTGATGTGTAATTAAGAGGCAAGCACAGTCTTTGATTAAGCAAAGCATTGCAAACAACACTAAAAATGCTCCTTGTAATCAACCAGCAAGGACAGCCCTTTCCTCCAAGACCCTGCGGGCTCAGCTGCTTTAGACACAGTCTGGTGGCCAAGCACATAAGAGTAGCTATCCTTTCAGAGTGGAATTTTCTTCAGGATCCTTTGGCTTCGTGACGTGAAAGGCTACACACACCGAGACTGGTTCCAGAACCCCCGGCTGTTGGGTCAGTTCCCACCGATGGTGACCTTGCGAGTGTGTCGGAAAGAATTGTGCTTCATAGGGCTCATTTATTTTTCTCTCCCACAAATAGGGCATGAGGCCTTGCGTCCCCCAGGTACCTCTGGGTCAGCTTGAACTTCCAAACTTTTGGTTAACAGCGAAGCACTTAATTGTTCTCAGCACTTAAGCACTCTCTGTGCCAAGACACTATCAGCACCAGAGCGCACCGTGTCGATTCTGACATCTGGGAAACCTATGGGGCAGAGTAGACTCTACCTTTGAATTTGGAGAGGTTGGAGAACTAGAAGTTCACTTTGAAAGGAAGGAAAGTCGCAATGCTACCGGTATTTCTCTTACTCTATTTTACGCTACGCTCTTCGTCTTTTCCATTTCATTCCCTCTTCACCATCAGAATATCCAGGTCCATATTCAGTATATGAAACCGATATGTTGCCTCAGGTTTGCAGCTGGATAATGAAGTAAATGGATCACCAGGTTTAAAGCCTAGGTTTTTTTTCTTCCTTGCAATCTACAATAGGGGCTGCTACATTTGGATGCTACATAAAATACCAAAGTTTATATTTTACATAAAAAAGTAGCTACCAGAAGACCATAGTTCATAAGGAGGATACTCTGCATCCTAATTTGGTGAGCAGCAACTAGGGCTTTAAGCTGTTGTGAGCTGCCATCTAAGGGACAACTCTTGGTTTCTCTTCATCGGGCAGAAAGAGGAGTGTTTGGCAGTGAAAGATAAATGGACACGATCAGTCTCATGGACTAATGGACCTCACAGATATCAGTCTCCAGAGACTACAAGATCTAGATGGTGCCCAGCTACCACCAGTAACTGCTTCAGGGAGAAAGGCATTATATGAGAAATCCCAGACGGAGTGGGAGAAAAATGTGGGAAATGACTCAAAAATCCCCAAACAGACCAGGCTCACTGGTCAGATAGAGAACGTGATCTCTAAGACTATGGCCCTCAGTCTCCCTCCAGGTCTGGAAGTGACCTCTTCCCAGGAAAAGAGCAGGTTTTATCCAAGGGCAAAGATGAGAGGATTGGGAGGAAGGAGGAATGGAAACAGGTCTCGCCAGGAAGAAGTGGAACGTAAGGGATGGTTCACTGGGGGGATGGCAATGGGTGAGTCGAAGCAACATGTGCGCATCATTGGATGTAAAACAGATGAGCTGCTCGGTGAACCTTCCCTTAATTCACAATAAAAGGCTTCAAACAGAAATAGGAGGGATAAGAAACATCTAAGAAGGAACGATGGAAACAGAAACAGAGGGAGGAAAAGGGCTAAAGGATGTTTCTTTGTGGGGATTGTAGTCAGTGAAATGGAGCAAAAGGGTATGCATTTTTGTATGGAGAACTGATCAACTCTGTAAGCCTTTACTCAATTCACAATAAACAGGAAAGAAAAGGTGTCTGCACTAAAGAAGAAATCCCCTGCAATATCAAAATGTCATCCTAGAGATCATCACCAGAAAGAAAGGGTGTCCTAAGGGGGAGGCAGAGTGCTGTCTGCGTGTTTCCAGGACACATATGCAGATGAGTCAGCTTTCGCTCTTACAAAAACTAGCTCAGGCCAAGCTGAATCGTGCCACAGAATACCAGATGTAGGACATGAAGAGGCAGTTCCTTGGACTAAGTGGCAATGGTTAGTGGTCATGAAATAAAGCTCAGCATAGAATGTCAAAATGTGATACCATTGTCAACATAATCCTGAGTGGGTGTTGATGAAGTTGTGGAGAAACTGACCCTCTCTTTGGTTTTGTTGGTGGACAAGAAAAGGGTCATGTTTTCTTTCCTGAATGTGTTTCTAGAAACAATCTGTACTTGGAGAAAACACGTCGTCAAAACTTGTGTTTTTCAAAGAAAATAGAGCATAAAGATGTTCCTTAAAGTTTTTCTTATTAGTGTTAATAAATGATAAACATTAGTAATACCAAGGTTAAGGTTATCACAATTCTGATTTAGTTATACTGTGGAATACTGTGTACCACAAAAAACAATGTTGGCCCATTGTTTTCATTGGTAGATGCAGATATAAATCAGCGAAATGTAAAATGTTAAAAAAAATCACACCACAGTACATGAAGGCTAATTTTGTTTATATAAAACACATCTCCCACCGCCATTGAACACTATGCAGTCAATTCTGGTTTTTAGCGATCCTTATCAGACAGAGTAGAACTTTCCCACAGAGCTTTTGTAGATTTGAACCGCCCACCTGTAGGTTAATCACCCACTGCTCAATCCACTGTGCCACCAAGGCCCCATAAACAGAAGACCCTGCGTTCCTAAAAGATATTGTCGACATACTCCATGGGGGGGGGGGTTCTATTCTGTAACACCGGAGGCCAATTCAGGAGCAGCTGACAACAACATGCTTATTTTTAACCACAAGTGTAGATGGATGTTTTCCCTTTAGAATTTTCAAGTTACTAAACAAGTTATTGAAATTATTAGTGACCTGAGAGATCTTTTTTAAGATATGTGTTTATCATCAAAGATGGACCTGGGTCACTGGCCTGATAGGTATAGTGTTTCTTTCTGCTGTATCCTATTTTGCTTGTGAAATATTCTAGCATATGCGCCATTGCTGTCTGCCTTCCAGGGGACTCTGGCTCAGAGACCCTCTAGAACAGAGGAATACCGTATATACTCATGTACAAGTCGAGTTTTCAGGACATTTAAAATGCAGTTTTTGTGGTAAAATTTGGTGCCTCCGCTGATATTTTATACTCGAGTATATATGGTACTTTCCTCTAGGGGTTCTGGGGAGGAGTATCTCCAGTAAGCATTGGATTGCTAGCTGTAAGGTCAGAGGTTCAAGGTCAGAGGTTCAAACTCCCTAACCATTCTGCAGACAAAATAGAAGGCTATCTACTTCTTCACAGCTTCACAGCTTTGGAAGCCTGATATAAGGTTGACTATGGGCTGGACTGCACTGAGCTGTAGGTTTTTTTTTTAATATAAGTATATTGCTTTATTTTTTTTCTCCTGCAGAGCAACTAATGGACAAAGTACAGGCACTTGGGGTAAGCTTCTGAGCACCTAGCCAATGTTCCAGCAGCAAAGTGCATTGAATAAAATTCCCTAGATTGGGACCCAGGCTTCTGCGTTTTTAAGAAGCCAAGTCTGGCACTCGGTGCAGTTTGAGAATACCTGGCAAAGTGGACACATCTCCAAAAAGCTCAGTGGGGACAGAGCTCTTAGAGCTTGAATGTGCCTAGAAATAGTGATTCCTCTTAGATCGTCTTTGGAAGTGTGCTCTGTAGAATGCAACTGCTTGCTTCATGTCTGCCGAATTAAGCTCCTCCTTTTGTTTGGCTTCCAGATTCGGAAGGTGCTGTGGAGACATGTTGGTGAGTTTTCCACACTTGCTGAATATCCTGTGCCGCATGCTGCTGTTGACATTGGCTGCAAATGGCTGATGCACTGATTCCAAACTGTAACCCATCTTCTTTTGTGAAATGAACTTGTGGATCACAAACGAATCCAAGCCTCCGGCGGTTGTACCTTCCTCCTTTCACAGCTGCTCAGCCCAATGTTTAGATCCGATGGGGAGGAAGCTGGCGGCTTTTAAGGCTGCACCCTTCTCTGCCTCTTTAATTTTATGTGCTGATTTTTGGTGTGGCTTCTCTTTTGACTGTGGAACATAACACAAAGAACAACATATTCTATGTAGCTGTACAGTTCAATCTCATCAAATCAAATCAAAGCGAACCAGTAACAGTATCCCATGAAGCCCTCACCTCCACATGTGCTTTTTGCTTCTTCTTAAACTGTAATGCTTCTGAGAGTGCATTTAATTGTTTACAGAATAGCCAGTGGGGTGGTTTTGGGATATTGATGACAGGGTTCCACGTGTTTTCTTTCTGTTTGGAACACGCCTCAAAGCTTCAGTAGGTTAAAGGACGTATTACATCTGATATATATTTCTTCCCAATGGAGGAAGAGCCCCAGATGTGTATGGTTTTTTATAAGGACCTTGAATTAACCTACACAACTTTCTACCATTATGTCTTTTTGACACACCCGTGTGCATGTCAAATGTTTGCCCACTTTACCAACAAGACGCATGTTTCTGTACACACAGAGGGATTGCTATTTGCTTAGAAGGCAGCTTGCTCCGGTATGAATGTAAACTAGGACCCTTTCCTTAGTATCTGCTCAACCCTTCTGTAGTCATCCTTTTTTGCATGCCGGTCCCATGAATTGCTCGCGTTGGAGATCAAGTGATGGGGGAGCTATTCAAACCCCAGACGACTCTTTCAGCAATATCCTTTGGGGAAGCAGATACATTTGTGGCTTGTCTGAACCTTGAGTGCCTTCTCCAGGCTCCATGTTTCAGGTTACGTATTTCCGCGGCTGGGATCACTGGACTGGCTAACCTTTGGGCCACAACATGTATTCCTGGTTAAGTTTCTCTTGTTCCAGAAATGGCTACAAGTATGCGGATTTTTCTTAAGAGGGAAAAGCTCTCCAATAATTGGGATTCATCTACAATGAGAGCATTTTATTAATTACACATTGTAATCACATGGATAGTCACAAAAGCAATGGTGCAAGTCTGTATTTAGAGATTTGTAGACAGAAGACTCAACGTAAACATAGAAATGTTAAACCTACTCAACTGTAACCTGCAAAGAAGATAACAAGAAGGATGCTGTTCTCTGTGTGATTTGTGAACAATGCTAAGTAAATATTCATCATTAATATATAATAACTGTTGCTTTTGGCAGTTCACTTTTCATTTAATTTGATAATGTGTCCAGTAAATGAAGTGGTACAGGCTACAGTGTTTTACCAACACAATTGCATATTTTCAATCATTGTTAAATGAAGGCAGCTCAAGGCAAAGCTTTAACCCCCACTAGTTTTGTGTGTGATAAAAAGAGAAGGCGCTATCAATCTTTATTGTCTGTCTCGCTTACTGTAATTGCATTCAATAGTCCACTGATTCTGTTGTCTGTGCGAATGTCAGGAACAGAGGAGAGCCAGATGCTCAGACTTGATCGTATGCATCCAGTGGGCACTTTGATAAGTTGGCAAGTCACTGGGTTTGATGATAAATTGTTAGCGCTATAGATTATGAACAGCTGAACATTGCAAGTGTACATGGAGGGAACTTCTTACCTTGTTTTAAATCTGGCACCATGATGCTAGCTAAAGGGCATGTCATGTATTATTCAAATGCATCTTGCGCTGGGAATTTGCCAGTGACTCATTGTCTCCCTCTGAATAGTAAAAGCAACAACAACAACAAAAATCCACAGCGATTGGAACATGACATTAATGGTCGCAGGAGTATACAAAGCATTTTGAAATCCTGTTTAATCATTTTGATTATCTAATTCAACGGGAGGAACGCTTCTGAGTTGTGTTCACGTTGAGTCCATATTAAAACGCCCTCTCCCTGGTCATTTCTGTTATATTGGTTGAGAATGAGGATGTTCTCTAAAAACAAACTGGTTTTTCATTAGTTAAAACCCCTGACAATTTGTTTATGAAGGTACATAAATTGGAACTGAGGGAGCAAGCGACGGGTTGAAATGTTTGCCGAGATGTTGTTTTACATAGAGAGATGATATAAACCACTTGTACAAGGTATGTGATATGCCTATGATTCCCTGTTGAGCCCATGTGACTGCTAGGAAAGTTGAGGGTCCTGGTTCTGATGCCACTGGACAGCATGAAAGCTGCTGGGAAACTAAGCCAAATTGAGACGGCCGCGCGCTGCGTCACTGGCCCCTGTTTCATACCAGAGAGTGCTGAGCCGCGGACCACACTTTTAGTAAGTGGCCTGTGTGAAGAATCGTTCCTCGTCATTTGGGGGCTCTGTTCTCGAAATCTTTCATTATTCCGTTCTGTGCCAACTAAACCTAACACGCGTGAGAGACATTGTTTGGTCACAAAATTTATCTTGTCTACCTAGCAGGCTTTATCATTTTAATTCATAAAGACGGCTTTGCAATCCCACGAGGTTTATTTTCTGTGTGCGCTACCAAGGACCTCCAAGCCCCGCCCCAGTCGCTTTGCTGGATGAGCTTTTCCGCTCCGCCTTCATCCGGACCGGGTTGTGTGCCCCATTCCTCTTTTCCTCCCTCTGGATGGCTCTGCCATTGAACAACTGGGTAGGAAAAGTAAGTGAAGCGTGGACGAGGGAAGGAGGGGCACCCATTTTACCATACGGGTTTTTTGTGTGTTCGTCGGTTTTACCATAAGTCTTTAAGGGTGAAATCTTGAGATACATTCTAGTTGTCACCAATGGGGGATTCCAGCTGGTTTGGGGGTGATGGTGGTGGTAAAAAGTCATTTAACTCTCTCTTAGGGGTCACTTCCTTATCATGAACAGGCGTAATTAATATAATTACTTACTGTGTATACTCGTGTAGAAGCCGAGATTTTCAGCACATTTTTAAAGCAGTTTTTGTGGGAAAATTAGGTTCCTTGGCTGATTTCGGGGCAGTTTATACTCGCGTGTATATGACAATTTATCAGATTTCATTAGAATTGAGTTCTTAAATTAACATAAAGTAAGCATTTCAGTAATACTAGCAGCTGTAGTGATGATGATGTTGATCATCTTTACAGGAGGTCTGGCCCAAATCCAAACCAGACCCACAGCCACCAAGCCAATTCCTATGTGTCCTGGTCTTCTCTAGGGTTTCTGATGACGTGAATCTGTACTGGAGTAGAGTGCCTCATGTTTCTCCTGGGTAGCGGCTGGTGGGCTGGAACCTCCAACCTTGTGGTAACTGTCCAACGTTTCCCAGCCATCCCACTGGGCTTGCTTGACATGAGATCTGGAGGATAAAAATAGCACAGGATGGTCCAAATGCTGAGCACACTTCTGAAGGGATCAAAAATGAGGTTCCAACCGTAGCACCATCTTCTCCATGACCTGGTGTCCTGCAAGCTCTATCCTTCCTGAGGCACTGCAGTGAATGTTCTATTCATTTCATGTCTGAAGAGGTGTCCTCTTTATTGTGTAAAATGTGTTTAATTTTGCAAAAATCATTTTATTTATTTATTTTTAAGGTATCAGGCGCTTCTGTAACAAATGGTATTTAAGTTTATTCAGCCTGGGCATATTTTTGGCTTCAAGTAAGAAGCAACTTTCCTTCACTCAATACTTCTTGAAAGAGGCCAACCCAGATGGGTACCACCTCCTTCCATGTTTGCACTGCTGACCTTTTAATATTTTATTATTTTCATAATTAAGGTGATTTATCAGTGAAGTGAATAGGTTACCACAAGTCAGGATCACCAAGCAGGAAGGATGCAGTCATTGGTCCGCAGCATCACTTCTCAGCAAGCAGGACACTTTCTTTCCAGTCCTCAGTCTCCCTTTGCCTTTGGTAATCCCTTGGCCTTTTTCTCTGTGAGCCAGGAAGCCAGCCTGTTTAATTGAGAGCCACTCCTGCTTTTTTTGACTGACTACCCTTCCCACTCTCCCCCACTTGCCTCCTGTTCCTGCTCAGCTTTGCCACATTCCAGAGCCAAGCTTGATGTCACTTCAGGCCAATGACTGAAAGCACGTTCTCACTCTCCCTTTGTAGTGTTCTCCTGTGTCATAGCTTTAAATGCCATCTATGGACTGAGGGCTGTCGAATATCTACTTTTAGTACGATCCTTCTCGGGATACTGCAGATATCCAATGGTGTATCTGACATCTCACCTTAGATGGATAATATGTGTCTAATTCTGAGTTTGAGCATCCCCTAGGCCATCTTATGTCCCATTTTGGTAAACCCTTTCTTGTTATTAGTTGCTGTCAAATCAACTCTGATGCACGATGGCTTTAGTATGAAAGAACACAATGCTGGCTGGTCTCCTGCCAACTTTTTGCTCTTTGAGATGTGGGAGCTATGGTGTCCCTATGTCTCATTGACAGTTACCTGTACCAAAAACTGATGCCGCTTTGTAGTGAGTGAGCTTTCCTGGTATTTCCCAAGCAAACATCTTGCCAAGTTTACTTCTGAAGAGCATGCTTTTGGTCTTTCATCTATGGCGGTTTAGCTAGTAGTTTTGGAGGTCCACAGCATCTTCAACATTCTTTTTCCAACACCACAATTAGAATGTATTAATTCTTATGTTTTACACCCACCCTGCCCTGTTGTCCACAGTCCACATGTCAACTAGGCAACTGAAAAAACAGATATGGGACAGATACGTCTTGGCCATCAAAGCAACATCTTTTTACTTTGTTGAACTTTAAAGAGGGCTTTTGTAGGAGATTTTCCCAATGCAAGAAAGACAGCATTTGATTTTTTCCAGTTATTTCCATGCACTTTGTTTGTATTCATTATACAAGTATAATGAAATCATGAACAACTTCAGTTTTTTCCCACTTATCATGATCCACAGTTGCTCAAGCTGAAAACCTAGTTACCTTATGTAATCACCTTCTCCTCGCCTACCAATCTACTATAAGTCAGGCATGTTCTCTCACTGATACCATGGCAACAACTTCCTGGTCTCTGCTTTTGTTCCTGGGTCCTCTCTAAGCCATGTTCCACAGAACAACAAAGTTAACAGGACTATTTCTTTCAAAACAATTTTATTGGAAGCTAATACAGATATCATATTATTCCACAGTTCAATACATTAGGCAGTATTGTACATGTGCTACCACAATCAGTTTCCAAACACATTTTCACTTCTTGAACTCCTGGATATCAGCTCCCTTTAACTCCACACTGGCTCCATCATTGCACCACTGGGAGCCCTTAATCTATTTGCTTTCTCAATAGGTTCATCAATCCTGGATTTCATATCAAAAGCTGGAAAAACATATAAGGGATTACACCCTCCATCCCATGGATATTTTTTCAAAGATATGTATTTAAATTATTTTACAAAACAACCGCATTGCCTTCAAAGTACTCTCCATTACACTTCATACATTTGTCAAGTCTGTGATTCTTGGAAACCTTTTTCAAACTGATCTGCTTGGATAGCGGGCAGTGCCTCCCTCCATTTTTTCTTCACCTCTTCTACCTAGTCAAATTGCTGTCCTTTCACGTCCTTCCTCATTCACGGAAATGAAAAGAAGTTGCAAAAAGCAAGGTTAGGTGAGTAAGGTGTGTGGGGCAAGAGATACTTTTTTTGGTCAAAAACTGGTACACTGAGCTGTGTGAGCAAATACATTGTCATGGTGGCAAGACCAGTCCCAAATCAGGCCTTTTTGTTGCACACTGTCATGCTTTCTTTTGAGAACTTCAAAATAGGAAGCCTGATGGATGGAACTCCAAATACACTTGACGTTGACATTTTTATCCTTTGGCAAAGTTGACAGAGATCCAGATTGAGGTTACTCATCAATTGACATTTCACCTTTTTGTGAAATAAGAAAACCACTCCTACACTTGAGTTTTCCCCATAGCACTGTCCTTCTAAGCTGTGTTCCACATCACAACAGTTTCGGCAGCATTTTTCCTGAGCAGGAAATAAAATTTCATAGCCACACTCTGTTCTCTTAGATTGGCCATCACAAAAAATGAGGTTTGAGTGAAACTGCTTTGAGGAAAAAATTCACAGTGACCCGAGCGAACTTTCCCAGGTGACACCACTGGACGCACTAACTCAGAGCAAGTTACTTGATGCTCACCTAGCGGGAAAAATGTACACTATGAAATTTCTGCCCAGGGGAGCTTTATTCCATTTTGGGTAGGGGGTTACCCCCTCATATAACAAAAATACAAGAGGGTTACCCCCAGTGGCAACATACATCTGAGATAACCCCCCATATGGAAAACAAAAACTGAGCAAGTTGATATTTTAAAATGTGAATAAAGGCATAGTGCCCAATTCCTGCTAAATCTCTACTCTGATGTCTCATCTCATTTTGGATGAAGTTCACATATTTTCCTAGTATGAACCCCTGTTTGTCCAGAATCATCGACTGTGTGTCCTCATTACTGGGTTTCAGACACGCGCGAGCACACACACACACACACACACACACACAAACACACACACCCCTGTGGCTGCTGTCATTCAGGACCTTCACATCTACTTGGGTCGCTCTTTCCTCAGCATTTATAAGGCCTGTTGCTTCTCCAGTTTATGCACCTCTCATGGACGTTTCCCTTAGTTATCTAGCCGACAGCTCTTTAATCTTTTCTCTTCTTGGTATTTTATTTTCTTTGTAGCTTATTGTTGATTACTTTCCTCTGTGTTTGCTTATTTTCAGCTAATATGTAAATGCCAGTAGGTCAAGAAGTTGCCTGACTTGCGTACCTCTTGGCAATGTGTGCAGCAGTGGTTCTCGACCTTCCGAAAGCCGCGGCCCTTGAGCTCCATTGGGTTTTCACTGTCTGCTGTTTGCAAGTTGATAGCTTTTCTTCCTGATTTATCTTAGAATAGTGGCTCTGTTGAAATCTGTTCCGCTTCATAGCAACATAAAAGCCTCCATTGACGGATAAGTGGGGGCTGCACACTACCATATCTGTCTTGGAAGTACACCGAGAATGCTCCTTAGAAGCAAGATGACAAGATTTCATCTCACGTTCTTTGGACATGGTATCAGGAGAGACAAGCCCTGAAAAAAGGCATAATTCTTGGTGAAGTGGAGGATCAGTCAAAAAGAGGAAAACCTTCAATGTGATGGAGTGACACAGTGACTGCTCTATTTATCTATCTATCTATCTATCTATCTATCTATCTATCTATCTATCTATCTATCTATCTATCTATCTATCTATCTATAGGTTAAAAGCACGCTTGTGCTTATGAAATTTAAGAGAAGCAAAACTGGGGTGATAGAAGTCAGAGTAGGGATTGCTTCAGTGCTGGAGGTGGTAGCTGTAAGAATTGTTTCCAACCCAGAGACCCAAGGTATAGCAGAATAAAATGCTGTGGAGTTATGCACCATCCTCACAAATGATCCTGTATTTCAAGGGTTGTTGCAGCTACTGCGCCAATCCATCTCATTGAGAGTCTTCCTCATTTTTGCTGATCCTTTACTTTACCAAACATGATGTCCTTCTCCAGGGACTGATCAGGCCTGATAGCATGCCCAAAGTATACAAAATGAGGTCTCTGGTTCCTCCTTTCTGAGGAGCATTCTGGCTGTACTGCTTCCAAGACAGATTTGTTTGCTCTTCTGGCAGTCCGTGGTATAGTTAATACTTTTTACTAATGCCATAATTCAAAGTTGTCAACTCTTCTTTAGCCTTTATTCATTGACCAGCTTGCACACAGATTTGTCCAATGCTCTGTCATCTGATCTCTTGGCAGCCTCCATTGTATTCATCGTGAACTCAAGTAAAATGAATCCTGACGTCAATGTTTTCTCCATGTACCATGATGTCATTTATGGGGCCATGTGTGAGGATTTTTGTTTTCTTTCTATTGAAATGGAATCTTACTGTAAGTCTTTAACTTTCTTCAGTAAGTGCTTCAAGTCCTCTTTAAGCAAGTATGGTTGCGTGAAATTTCTTAATATGATCTTCTACTTAAGTCTCTGTAATTCCCTCTAAATGATCAGGTTGGGTTATGCAAATAGCGTATTTGTCAAATGAATGGAGGGATCGGTCAGTATTCCTTACCACCCCGTAAGTATAAGGATAAACCATCTTTGAAGCAGCAGCAGCAGAAGGAGAGCGAGACACCGAGGAGCTCGGAATCACATCAAGACCTCGATCTGCGGTGGCAGGAGCCCCCGAGACCAAGTGCATCATGGCCTGTGAGCTGAAGACTCCGAGCAGCAGCACTGAGGCCATGGGCCGCCTTCTCCTCCACCGGCCAGAGGCTGTGGAGCTGAGGACCAGAGCAACGGGCAGGCTGGCTTCCTGCACCGTGGAGGCTGAGAAAATGAGGAGCAGACAGAGTTGGCTGCTGGCTGAGGAAACCAATGACTGTATCTTTATGCTTTCCTAATCCTGACTGTGGCAACCTATTAACCTCCCTAACCAACCCTGTAGACTATGGGAAAAATACAGTTATTTTTGTCGTTACTTCATAACTGTCATTTTGCTACTGTTATGAATTGGCTGACCCTGTGAAAGGGTTGGGTCGTGACTCACCAGATTGAGAACCGCTGCTGTACGCTCTAATGATTGAGGTTGTGAATTCCTGAGTTAGAGACAGAGTTTGAATCTGCATAGCCACTCCCCAGCTGTGTGGTTGAATAACAGTTGCTTAGTCTGTATGTCACAATTTTCTCATATGAAAAGATTTACTTTATGAATGTTTATTGCATACTTTCATGAGGAGTAAAAAATACTATACATGTGAATCTGGCCTTGGCTTCAAAAAGAACACCAGAGACCACAGGATAGAATTTTGTCAGACCAATGACTTCTTGGTTGCAGATACCTTTCATTCAGTAGCATAATTGGCAGCTTTACATGCGGACCCCACTGGATGGAGCACACAGGGACCTCATGGATGAGATCTGTGGAAAGGGTCAATGGATAAATTCAGCATCATCAGTCAAACAAGTCTAGAGCCCAACAGGCAAACAGTCAGATCAGGATGTGTTCTTTCACCAATGATTTTAATAATATGGACATTCCATTGGCACTGCAGACCATTGCAAACAAACCCCACGAGGCAAAGTCTGCCATTTGTGTATGCCACACAGACATCTCAAGACTGTGACGGACTCATTCACCAACAATGGCTGGAGCCCAGAGGAGTTGTGAGATGGTGTCCAAGGCATCATATATAAAGAAAGCAAAAGGCCATTTAAAAACCAAGAAAGAAACTACCACAATGGATGCCAGGAGATATGTTGAAATTGCTCATTCACTTAGAGAAGATGTTGTGACTGGAAGAAATAATGAAGGAAAGTAAAAACTCACCGTAAAATCTCAAAGAGTCACTCAAGAAGACAGAATTAAACAGTATGATAAAATGTGTTCTTTAAACAATGCTTGTGTTATATACCCAGATATTGATATATTAGATTTTTGTTCTTATGCTTTAAAACATATATTCTATTTTCTCTGTGATTTCTTCTTAGAAAGTTTATTTAAGTTACTTTTTAAATATTGGAAGATTTTTAGCTACCTTATTTTTATTGTTTCCTAATTTGAATGACATTGCCATCTGAAAACTGTATGAGTTTAATTATTTACAATTTCTTGATATTTATTTATAGCCCACTCTGCTCTATCTATTCATAAAATTTTCAATGGCTAATTCCTCTGAAGAGTACAGTCAATTCCTTTTTTATAGCCCTTTCTTGTCAGGAAGCTCTGCTGAAGCCTATTCCCTTTGAGTAACCTTGTTGGCCTTTGAAACATCAGGAACATTGCTTCTGGCATCAGAGCAGTGCACAAACCATGGCAATTAGACAACCTGACAGACAAATAAAGCCAAACAACTCTGTGTTGGGAGAAGTTCAACCAGGATGGGCCTGAGAAGCAAGGATGATGAGACCTGTCTCATTTGCATTGGGAATATTATCAGGGGAGGCTATCTCTGGAAAAGGACATCATGCTTGGACTAGAGGATGAAGGATGCAGTATCAGGATTGAAGGAAGGCTTATTAGCAACTAGTGATATGCAGATGACTCAACCTTGCTTGCTGAAATTGAAGAGGACCCGAAGCACTTGCTGATGAAGACCCGAAGCACTTGCTGATGAAGACTGAGGATTGAAGTCTTCAATGTAGATTACAACTTATTGTAAAGAAAGTCCAAATCCTCACAACTCAACCAATGACAGCATCATAATAAATGAAAAAACGATCGAAGTTGCCAAGGATTTTGTCTAGCTTGGATCTACAATCAATGTTTATGGAAGCAACAATTAAAAGATCAAATGACACATTATATTGAGTTAATCCGCTGAACAAGACCTCTTTGGAGTATGGAAAAGCAAGGATGTTATTTGAGGACTATGATGTGCCTGACACAGCCAAAGTATTTTTAATGGCCTCATATGCATGGGGAAGTTGGACATTGAATAAGAAAGTCTGAAAAAAGAATTGATGCTTATGAATTATGGTGCTGGTTAAAAATATTGAAAGTACCATGGACTGCCAAAAGAACAAGAAAGTATCTTGGAAGAAGTACAATCAAATGCCCGCGAGGCAAGGATGGATAGGAAGTCTCATTTCATGTACTTTGGACACGTTGTTAGGGGAGACAAGTCACTGGAGATGGACATCATGCTTGGCGAAGTGGAGACACAGAGAAAGAAGAAAGCCCTCAACAAGATGCAGTGAATCAGGGGTGCAACTATGGACTCAGGCATAAGAACAGTTGTGAAAGTAGAGCAGAAAGGGGTGCTGTTCCAGTCTGTTGTACTTAGGGTCACTATGAGTTGGAATTGACTCAGTACATAAGAGTACTAGTTGGAATTGACTCAGTATCTAAGAACACCAACATGGTGGATCTGGAGCCCTGGTGACACTGTTTGGTCAGTGGTGAAATTTTAACCACAAAGTCAATAGTTCAAACCCACCACCTGCTACTCTGGAGAAAGATGAGGCTATCTGGTCTTGTAAAAATCTACAGCCTCAGATATGTTATATAGTTGCTTTGACTGGGGGTGGGTAATGATATAACTTTGTGAAGTTTCCTTATGTACATGAAATAATTGTCAACAGAGAGGCATCGTGTTCTATAGATGTCAATTAAGTCAGCCTTGAATGTATTCTGTAATATAATTAAATGCTGTTTTTTTCATCATTTGCTGAAATGGAAGAATCTCTAAGATTTCAACTGAAGTCATGGATTTGTAAGAGCCTCTATTCCCATCAGACTTAGTTTCAAGTATTTTGAACATTCGTTCTTAGGCATGTGCACATTTATGATTGCCAGAAACCCTGATGGAATAGTTGGTTACCCATTGGGCTGCTAACCACAAAGCCAGCATTTATAACCCACCAACCTCTCTGCAGGATCAAGATGAGACTTTCTGATCCCGGAAAGAGTTACCACCTCAGGACCCCTCGAGAGAAGGTCGGCTCTGGTCTGAGTCAGAACTGATTCAATGGCGTTGGCTATGTCTTCTTTCGAACAATCCTTATCGACTTAGCACTGAGTTTACCCAATGCTGTTGCTGTGGCCCCATCCTCTTTAATGCTTACCATTTGCCTCATCTAACCCTTTCGTCCTTTAATCTTTAACTTGTCATCATAGTTAAAGTACATCTCCTGTGTGCATGTCTTACTCAGCATGACAGTGTCTACCATTCAGTTTTGTTATGTTTTTAGCAAAATGACAGAGTGTAAGTCTATAATATTTCTATTTGTTTTTCTGTCTTTTTTATTAGTTTTGAGTCTTGTTTTATTTGACCCTCCCCTTTATGGTTATTTTAATATTGAAAAATATTTTTGCTGTATATATTTATTTCTATTTTTGTCCGAGTACTTTACATAGTACGATGTGCTACAATGCCTGTCATTCATGTGTTTTAATTATCTTTCTCAGCACATAGAGTAATATTGTGGAATGAAGTATGGTTAATACTTGTTGAATCTATAAATGACAAGATTCATGATTCTATTATGTCTTGATGAATGTTTTTGAATTTTAACTATTCCTAAGTGATTAATAAGAAGATCTTTAACAAATTATGTCTTAAAAAGTTTAATTACACATTTATTTATGACTTTTTTCAAAGTATCTATTAACTATTTTGTCTTTTAAAATTCTAGAAATTGATAATCTGCCCATTCAGTGACTAATGGGGAAGTTTGCATCTTTCCATGGCTATTGTTTTTTCCAGTTTAATTTGATAACACTTTTTTCTTATCACATAAGTAAAAAATTGTTGATTTGCTTTCTATCAGCTACTTTAATCATATTCAACTCTTGAATGAATCCCACTTTTATTTCTGTCTTGTGATATTAGTTGTGTCTACTGACACTTGTTTTCCTATGTGTTTGTAATTAGACATTGTAACTTTGAGCTTCAGCATGACATTGTCTTGGGATTTCTGTACATTCTGTGTAAGAGTGTAAGCCACAGAGTATTTCTGCATCATCTTCTACTTGATGCCCAAGAAGCATCCCAATTGGTTACCAGTTTTATGCTAGTTCTATGACTTAGGATTTTCTTAATTATTGACCTAAAATCAAATGTTTCCTTTTTTTATAATTCTGATGAACATACACATGGGTACCCCCCAAAAAGCAAAATTTTTTTCAAAGCTATGTATTAATTTTTTTTTTTTTTTACAAAACTACCTTATCACCTTCAAAGCACTCTCCATTACAGTTAGTACATTTTTTCAAATCTGTGATTCCATTCTTGGAAACATTTTCAAACTCATCTGTTTGGATGGTTGACAGCCTCCCTTGTTTTTTTCTTCACCTCTCCTATGTCATCAAATCACTGTCCTTTCATGTCCCTCTTCATTTGCAGAAACAAAAATAAGTTGCACGCAGTGAGGCCAGGTGAGTAACGTGTGTGGGGCAAGAGAAGCCTCCTGTTATTTGCCAAAAACTGGCTCACTGAGATGGCTGCATGAGCAGCTGCATTGTTGTGGAGGCACAACCCTGTCTGCCAGACATTAGGCCTTTTGGTTGCACACTATTATGCAATCTTTTCAAAACTTTTAAATAGAAATCTTGATTAACAGGTCACCTGGTAGAAAGAGCTCCAAATGCACTATCCCCATCACATCAGAAAACAAATGATCACCTGCTTCATCTTTGATTTCACTTGAAGAGCTTTTTGGGGGGCTAGTTGATGTTTGCTTTCTGGGGCCGTGAACCATGTTTCCTCACCAATAGTGACCTTGGAAAAATGGCCTGGGTCACATCAAAGCTGTTCTTTCAAAGCCTGGCATGTTTCTAGTCAACACAGTTTTTGCTTGTCAGTCAGAACCCAAGGTACAACCTTTGCAGTGACTCATCTCATTCATAAATCTTCTGTTAAAATTCGCTAAACCAATATCCAAGAGAGTCCAGATAACTTCTTCATCTCTTCAGCGTTCGGTCGCTGGTCTTCAAGCACAAGTGCCTGGATTTTGGCAACATTTTTGCCTCTTCTGGAAGTTGACAGATGTCTAGAATGATTGACATTTCACCTTTAAAAAATTTAAGTCATTTTATTTGGGGCTCACAGAGCTCTTATCACAACCCATACATACATGCATTGTGTCAAGCACATTTGTACACATGTTGCCATTATCATTCGCAACACATTTTCTTACTACTTGCGTCCTTGGTATCAGTTCATTCCTCCCTCCTCCCCCTACTTCCCTCATGAACCCTTGATAATTAAAAAAAAATTCCTGTCTTACAGTAACCGCTGTGTCCCTTCACCTACTTTACTGTTGTCTATTCCCCTGGGAGGGGTTATCTGTAGATCATTGTGATTGGTTCTCCTTTTTCTCCCCCACTTTCCCTTTACCCTCTTGATATCACTACTCTCATTATTGTCCCTGAGGAGTTTATCTGTCCTGGAGTCCCTGTGTTTCCTGCTTTTATCAGTACCAGTGTACCCGTGTACATGCTGTGGTCTAGCCGGATTTGTAAGGTAGAATTAGGGTCTGTAAGGTAGAATTAGGGTCATGATAGTTGGTGGGGAGGGAGGATGCATTAAAGAACTAGAGGAAAGTTGTATGTTTCATTGGTGTTATACTGAACCCTGACTGGCTCATCGCATCTTTGTGACCCTTCTGTAAGGAGGTGTCCAATTGTCTACAGGTGGGTTTTAGGTCTCCATTCTGTGCCCCCGTTCATTCATCATGATACGATTTTTTTTGGTTTGTTTTGGGTCTTTGATGCCTGATACCTTATCTCATTGACACTTCATGATCACGCAGGCTGGTGTGCTTCTTCCATGTGGGCTTTGTTGCATCTCAGCGGTATGGCCGTTTGTTTATCTTCCAGTATTTAAGACCCCAGAGGCTATATCTTTTGGTAGCCGGGCACCATTAGCTTTTTTCACCACATTTGCTTATGCACCTATTTTGTCTTCAGTGATCGTGTCGGGAATATTTCACCTTTTTTTAAAACAAGAAAACCACTCATACACTTGTCTCCCCCCCCCCATAGTGCTGTCCTTGTAAGCTATGTTCTACATCTCAACAGTCTCTGAAGCATTTTTCCTGAGCAGGAAACAAAATTTCACAGCTGCATGCTGTTCTCTTAAACCGGCCATCACAACAAACGAGGTTCAGGTGAAACTGCTTTTATGAAAAAATTCACTGTGACCAGCGAGAACCCTCCCAGGCGATGCCACTGGATGCCCTCGCTCAGAGCGAGTTGCTTGATGCTCACCTTGAGGGAAAGATGTGTACTATGAAAGTGCCGCCCAGTGGAGCGTTATCCCAAGTTTCTGTGGGCACCCCCTCGTATTTTCACTCCCATTTTTTATTCCAGCACAGAGAGAACCTTCTATTCCAGATTCCTGTGTCAGTTGTTGGATTTCTCCAATCCACAGAGCATATAGTTCTTTTGGCATCCTGATTTCTTAAAGAGCTCTTCCTTGTGTATCTAGATATGTGTTCAACTCCAAGCTCCTGGTGGCTTCGCACGATCTTTTCCAAAACAGTCCCTGACCTTCTGCTTCAAGTTTTAGGGTTCCAGATTTTTATACATTAGAGGAATGCGTGCTATTTTTTAATCTATCATTTATAAACATTTTAAGTGGTAGAAACATTCAGGATGTCTTTTCTACTATGCTGACAAAATTAGAAGTCTTTTATAATCGACTTTTCTTTTAAAAATGTAACTGAGTTGAATATTTTCAGTTCTTTATGAATAAGTAATGAAAGTGATACAATGGCAAGTATTTAATCTTGATGATTTTGAAACATTAAGAATCTAATGGGAATTCATTGATGCTTTTTATATTTTCAGTGTTGTGTTGTTATTATTAGGTTCCATCAAGTCAATTCCAGCTCACAGAGACCTGTGTACAATATTTTGCACTTAGAATTTTCCAATATTGCAACGCGAGCCTTACATTTTTTCTTTAGTTCATTCAGTATGACATATGTTAAGTGTCTGTTTCCTCTTAGTCTTCCAACTCTAGGTCTTTGCACACTACATTGTAATCGTTTATGTTGTCTTCTTGAGCTGCCCTTTGGAATTTTCTGTGCAGATCATTTACTTTGTCATTTTTTCTATTTCCCTTAGTTACTATATAACTTGAGGGAAAGTTCCAGAGTCCCTTTGACATCTACTTTTATCTTTTCTTTCTTTTTTGTCTTTTCGACTGATCTTTTTCTTTCTTCATATTTGATTCTCTTGATGCCCTGCCATGACCTATCAGCTCTTCTGTCATTCATGTTCAATGCATCAAATCTGTTCTTGAGAGGTTCTTGACCTGCAGGTCGGATATACTCAGTGCTGTATTTTGGCTTATGTGGACTTGTTTTAATTTTGTTCAGCTTCAACCTGAAGTTACATGTGAGTAATTGATGGTCTGTTCTATAGTTGACCCCTGGCCTGGTTTTAGCTACAGCTATTGAACTCTCCATTGTCACTCCCCACAGATGTAGATGCAGTCAGTTCAACTGCTGTGCATTCCTTCTGAAAAAGTGTGTGTGCCTAGTCATTTTCTGTGTTGTTGGAAAAAGGTATTTGTGACAAACAAGTTGTTGGTCTCGCAAAATTCTATCATATGATCTTCAGCTCCATTTCTGTCACCAAGACCATATTTTCCAAATTCTATGCCTTCATCTTTGTTTCTAACTTTTCCATTCCAATCACCAATAATTATCAATGCATCTTGATTGCATGTTTGATCAATTTCAGACTAATGATATTGGGAGAATTCTTCAATTTTTGCATCACTAGCTGTAGTGGTTGGTGCATAAATTTGAATTGACTAGAGTTTCTTGTATTTGGGTAAATACTATCTTATCACATATGGCATCTTTCTTCCAGATAGATGTTTAAATGTTCTCCAGGTCAATGAGTGCAATGTCATTCTTTCTGATTGTTTCATTGCTAGTATAGTAAATGATATTATTTTCTGATTCAGAATGGCCAATATCAGTATGTGTGAGGATTCTTGTTGCTCCTTGTTCTTGTTAGTGTTTTGGATGTTAGCTATCAGGCTAGGTGTGTATCGAGTCCTAGTGGCACAGCGGTTAAGCACTTGGTCGCTAACTTCAAGGTCGACAGTTCAAAGTCATGCATCAGCTCTGTGGAAGAACACTTGGTGACCTGATCCCCTAAAACTCCAGCCAAGAAAACCCTACAGGACAGTTGTGCTTTGTTATATGGGGTGTCTTTGAGTTGGATGCACCCCTTTGGGACTTGCCCACACTGGATGTGCAGTGGTATCTCTCTTTTGCTTTCATTTGCAGCTTTGTGATGAAATATGGTGAACCTATTTTCATGTATCTACCAGCTAGATTCCTTGGGGGAAATTCTATTCAGATCTATTTGCTCAGTTTGTAATTGAGGTGCTTTATTTTGTTTGTTTTTTTCAATATAAGTTCTTTTTGTTGCTGAATTTAGTTCTTTATATATTTTGGTTGCAAGTTCCTTATCAAATATGTTTCATTAAAAATTGTCTACATGTTTGTGGTGTGCTCCCTTCATTCTATTTACACATGTTTGCAGAACAGAATATTTAATTTTAATGGAGTCTGACTTAGCTTTTCTTTAATGGATCATGCTTTGGGTATTGCATCAAAAAATCAACACCGACTCCAGGTCGCCTAGATTTTCTCCTCTGCTGTATTATATTTTACAACTATGTTATTGTGTCATATACTATAGCTAACATACAAGTAGTTACACTTATGTAGAACAGTTTGCATCTTAGAAAATTCTGTTCTAGAACCAGAAGGCAAATTAATGGAGTACCTTTATATACAATCAGCTTTGATATAAGCATCTGGGTTTACTTAGCAATTAGTTCATAGGACTGAAGTACAATTAGAAGACTAATTTGCTAATTGCTCAATCATTTCTGATAGCCACACACACACACACAAAATCACAGAAACATAGACTTATTCTTTTGAAAAGGGTCTTAAATGTTATTATTTTTGAATATTGAATCCCCTCTAAAACATCCCTGCCAAGTGCTCGTCGAGGATGGAATTTGGCATCTGTTCCAAAGCCGTGCAGCCTAGTGATGTAAGTCCCACTTACTCTTAGAGATTGGGGCCAACTCTATCTGAACTCTGTTTCACCTCCTGATAACCTTTCACTACCTCTGGTGAGCTTCTAAGGCCGGGTCATCTACTTTTAAGAAATGGGTGATTTCACACCCTATGGAGCACCATTCTCCTTGGACACATTGGGACATGGCATCGATTGGTGCTCACTTGAGTCCATTGGACAACAAGTGGTCATGTAGACTACCATTCTCTGAATGATTGTGCTCTTGAATGCAAGTTGGC
Organism: Tenrec ecaudatus; assembly: GCF_050624435.1. Lineage (NCBI taxonomy): Eukaryota > Metazoa > Chordata > Mammalia > Afrosoricida > Tenrecidae > Tenrec > Tenrec ecaudatus. The sequence continues at coordinate 4,762,640 of NC_134546.1, forward strand.
TGACTGATGCAGGAAATGGCAGGTGGGAGCCCATAGCCTGTCATAGCACAGGTTTTCGTAAAACATTTTTTTTTTAAATGACAACTTAAATGTCACCAGATTCAAGGATTTTATATACTTCTATGGTGTGCTGTAGGAGTGGAGGAGAAGGCAATAGTACTAGGACATAGTATTTACCATTCCTCTTTCTACATTGATCCTCACCCGGTCAATGATGAGCTTGGGGCTAGTTTACAAAATACCCATAGACATTCAGTGTTTTGACTTTATCAAATGTTTGTTTTCAAGAGACTGTGCTCACACTGCAAGAGGAAGACCAGGTGTCCTACTCCCTTAAAGAGTACAGTTTCGGAAAGAGAAGCAGACCCATAGACCCTGTCCTGTGGGTGCTGTGTGTCAGAATCACTCCAGGGCAGTGAGTTTGCAACTCACTCTGATAGAAATTCTCATGATTCCCTAACCATAGGTTATATAAGTACTTTAAATATATGTATCTCTATCACTCTATGCATCAGTCTATCATTCTGTCTATCTATCTCTCTATCTCTTATCTATCTATCTATCTATCTATCTATCTATCTATCTATCTATCTATCATCTAAATTCATTACGATCAAAGAGAGTCACCCTAAGTAGTGGGTCTGAACTGTAAATGTCTACAAGAGCAGGTAGCCTCACCTTTCTCCTGCCAAGTGACTGGTGGTTTCAGACAGCTCCTCTTGACCTTAGCAGTCTAGCATCTCCCCAGCGGCATCACTGGGGTTTACCTAGATGGATACAATATTACCAACTGGATTCGGTGGTCATTTGAGTAGTTTACAAATGTATAGTAAGAGCTGGCAAGGGATGTAAATTATAAAGATGATGGCCATGTGACTTATTGTCCGGGGTGGCTGAGGAGTGTGGGTCTTGGCATAGGTCAGTCCATGCCAGGGCTGGCAGCTGGATTAAAGGAAATACTTCGCTTCTGTGTTCACCACCAACAAGCAATCACAGCCAAGCCGCCCCCCCCGCCCCCGCCTTTGGGCCCCTTGTGAGTGTGCACAGGTTTTCTAAGGTTGTGTCCATTGTGACTGTAGCGCATGGCAAAGCCTCACTCCCTGTGGAAGAGCAGCTGACAGGTTTGCATGGCCACCCTTGAGTTTGGTAGCCTGGTCTCTCCCAACGGCATCACCCAGTCGTTTGGGGGAAGTGATATACAATCACAAAGCAAATAAAGCTGTATGATATTTACATAACTACAGACTCAGCAAATCAAAAACATATCTGGCCCTTTTTTACCTTCTTTGATGGATAAAAAGGGCTCATCTGCAATTAGCACACGCATATTCCACATGGCCACACTTTCAAATGCCGTCAAATGGAAATACTTTTAGATGAGTGACCTGCTCAGCACAGCTGTTCACGTGGCTTTAAAAATGCTTGGAAAATGGACCCATTTCTCAAACCACCGCAGGTGCCTCTGCAAATCATTCTGGCACTGAACAAAGAACATGTTTCTACCCAGAGTTTAAATTTGACTAAATTCTGAATTACTGTCAATGCATTAATCAATATTACTACAATGATGATTATTTTTGTTCTAGCTTATGAAAATTTATTTGAAAATTATCATATAAAACTGCGAGGCGTAGACCTTATTTTCCTCTTGACAATATTTCCTTTCACCTGTCTGAGCATCTAGTATCATCGATCCTGCCCCCTGGTTTTTCAGTATTGCTGATAAAAATAGCTTGCCATTTTACTGAAAACAGAATATGTTTACAAATTAGCACCTAGGGTAACCAAGAAGAGGACATTCTACCTAGTTTGCCATATGACTCAGTGCCTATGAGAGTCACATGACTGTATAGCAGCCGCACATCCACAAATTTTCCCAAGTTTTGTTTCTGTCTTTTTCTGTTAGGAATACACTGTTCAGAGCTACATTCTCTTCAATATTTGGCAAAAAAGTCAGAAAGACATTCAGGGCTATAGCCACAGCTATGATATATATTTCTTAGTAGTTAAGTAAGTAAAGTATTGAAGAAAATAAAATATGAGTTGGTAAGAAAACCATATGCTTAAAAGTGAAAACAGAGAAGTAGCAGAGGAAAAGAGCACTGATGGGCAGTTTCCAGAGACATGTGTAAGTAGCACAGGGGGTCAAAATCCCTAGGGCACTTGTTCAGGAACAACATTCTCGCCAAGGTTTTGCTGAGAGAAAGAGACAGAGGGACAGAGAATGAGATCAGGTTGTAACTGAGAGTATATAGTCATAGGTATAGCAACCACAGCTGATCATGACCCTCGTCATAGTGACCATGGCTCCCATGGCCATTTAGTCGACGACACTGACAACAACTCCGCTGTCGTGTGCACCCGCTGTGCTCCGCTGGGTTCCAGTGGCTGCGGTTTTGGAAGTACACCTGCAGGTCTTTCTTCCAAGCACCTCTGGGTGGGCTTGAACCTGGAACTGCAAATTAGCAGTCAATTGTGTCAACCGTTTGCACCGCCTCAGGACCTTGAGTACGGTCACCAAAGTACGTCGCTCTGCTATCACATGCATGTGGACCCCCACACAGCTAGAGGATTAGTCTACTCCTGAGGTGCTGGGCAGGGCAGTCAGTGGAATCCTGGGAAGATGACTTCGGTATGTCTAGCGTTCTGTGTCCCTTTATTCCTACTGGCGTCAACACTGGTGCTTGGGATTTGAGAGTATTTTTCATGATTGTCCATGTTGTCTTAAATGATTTGCCTCAGCATTTTTCACATAGCATGGAAACCTTTGTAAATAAATGTAATCCTGTACATGTTTTTGATTGAAACAATGTTACCACAAAATACCTGTCTACTCTGCTAAATCAATGAGTGTATTTATAGCCATGGGAATTATTTATTGTTGTTTGAGAATCCCTTGTTTTGCTTCTACTGAAAAATCATTAACTAAGAAGAAAGGAAAACAATAAAAATAGTTGTTTGTTAAATTCATATTACCTACTGTTCTTCCCCCTGTATTTCCTTCAAATTAATCAATTAAAATGCACAGATGTTCAATTAAAACTATAAAAAATTTTCCATGGCTACAGCTGTTTTGAAGTTACATTGTTGAAAATTTAACGTCTCTAGTAATGATTCCCTCTCAGAAGAAATTAAATTAATGACTCTTTGCTAGATTATTTTCCATTTGATAAATTAAACAAAATTAGAAAAAGAGAAAAAAAGACTCGCATTGCCTGCTACATTTATTAATTAGCATGATAGACTAGCAGATCTAAGTATGAAAAGGCAACAACATTGGAAGTGTTTCTTATTTTTCAAGTGGAGCACCATCAGGACTGCAGTTTATGCTGTCAGCAAATGGTTACACAGCCTGCATTACTGACCCGTCACCTGGAAACAGCGCAGGCGATGTTTCCGTCACCCATGTCACAGAGGGGGTAGGGTGCGATCACTCAGGAGAGACGCAGCATGTGTCTTGCTGTTTTTCCACCCCATGTGCCATCACAACCCTTAGATCATCAGCAGGGAAACGCTGTCTGGCTTTTGGGCAGTGCAGTGAGTCAGTGCTCCTCTGCTAACCGAAAGGTCAGCAGTTCAAACCCTGCTCCTCCAGAGAAAGGTGTGATAGTCGCTTCCAGAAAGTTACCATTTTGGAAATGCTATGAGCAGTTCCACTCTGTCCTGTAGTGTTGCTTTGAGTCCGAGTGGACTTAATGACCAGGGGGTTGGCATCTGGTTACTTTAAGCTTTTAAAGATCCGCCTACTAGTTTCCCCTCTGTGTGCAACCTGACAGAGGTTTGGCTGTTATTTCAAAAAGGTTTTCAGTGGCTACTCCCTCCGAAATGTATTTCCTCTCCCTGGAAGTCTGTTCTTAGGTTTGAAAGGTGCTCACCGCGAGTGGCTGCTGGTATTTTAAATACTGGAGGTGCAGCCTCCAGGATCACAGCAACACACAAGGTGCGCATTCAAAAACTGGGGAGACCAGTGCACAAGGAGACAGACGTCTCGGGGACCCATGATGAGAGAGATCTATAAAGGACATCATGCTTGCTGTAAAAGAGGGTCAGCTCAAAGAGGAAGACCCTCAGTAGAAGGGACTGACACCATGGCCGCAACCATGGACTCAAATGTGCCGCCTCTAGTGAGTGGAGGGCAGGGCCCGGCAGCCTTTTCACCTGCTGTGCACACCTGTCAGATGCAGCTGGAGGGCATCTATTAAAAAAATAACGAACTACTAGATATTCATTCAGAAAAATCTTGAAAATAGAAATGAACAAGAGCAAATATCAAAAATAGTTTCAATAACCCTCTGCAAATCATCTTTTACAACCCGTCAGTATATAGTCGCAAAGGCTTCCTGGTTTGTTTATATATATTTTCTTCTAACAGAGTTGAGAATATAGTATTTATTCTGTTGTATAACTCTACTCACTTAAGAACATAAATACTTCCTCGCTTTATTAAAACAATGTCTTCTGCAACATATGTGTAATACCTGCAATGTAACCACTGAGGAATTGTATGGACATGGTTTTAAATTTTAGATATTCTATTTTTTCACACTTTTCTTTTGAATATATCACTACAGGTACATTTGCTATTAATATTCTGCACATTTTGAAACTTTTCGCACACATTTCTAAATTGCCTTCCAGAAATGTATCAATTAGCACTCAAAGTGGCGATATGTTTAAGGCTTGTTTGTCTCTTTCACTTTCTATCTTTAGTGTTATAATTTGAAAAAATATATAATTTGAATCTGAAAGATGAGCAAAGACTTTTCTTATAGGTTTGACTTACATTATTTAGATTTCTAGGAATTTTGAGTTGCACAAATATTGGTATTTTATAAATTGCCCATTTATAAAAATTGTGTGCAACCTGTACAAATACTTTATTATTATATTTTGTCAACATCCCACACTGCTTCCCTTTAGATTATTTTTTTCACATACAAATTCTGGTGTTTATTTTTGAGTAACTAAATCCATCAATCTTTTCTGTTATATAATGTTTTTGGTCTCAGGGATCCAGCTTTTCCTACCCCAGGACTGTGTATCATCTAGAGACATTCATTATTTCTTCTGTTTTAAAACTGCACGTTTAAATTTGATGTATGGTGTGAGGTAGGGGTTTTTTCCCTCTTATTCTTAATTTTCGTTTGCCATGTTTATTTTCTTGTTCCTTCTAAACATGGGGCAGTAGTGTGCGAAAAGCAACTGACAAATTTACCAATTTCACCATCAGAGTTATATGCAACAGCAACTGTCTGAAGCTTTTATATGTGTGGACGTGTATTTGTATGTGCATGAATGTGAGCAAGCAATTTTATGTTGTGGTAGATATGAGTTTTGAAACCAATTCCAACGTGGCACTACATTTTATAAACTTGAGAATTTTTCTTCACACACAAAAAATTGTATCTTTAGTCACTGATCACACATGATCAAGCCATAGCTGGGGCAGATGGTCACTATGAGTCAGAATCAAACCAATGGTAATAAGTTTGAGTGAGTTATGTGCCAGGGCAGAATATGTCCACAGACAAGAAACTACCAATGACCAAATGCTATAGCCTATGATTTGACTGAGGCAGAAAATTCATGACATCACTCCTTAGTGCATTGCTCTTTGTGGTCCTATTATAATCATCACTGTGTGTCTTGTACCTGCATAGGGATGGTCTTTCTGTATTCTTTATAAAGCAGTTAGTCATTGGATAACCTGCCTAGGACAAAGTGGAATGAGGGAGATATGGTGTCCCCTAGATTTCTCCTTCTTTACCACCTTAAAAATGGTCATCAATTTTCCGCATCACATTATCCTCACTAGATTTGGGACAAAAATCAATATTATGGAATTTTGAGGGAGCCAATTAAGGGCCATGGTTTCCATCATTACCAGGGTAAATGGAACTAGTATTTTCCCAGTTTTTCAGCAATTTATTTTAGATTAATATTCTACATTTTTAGATTATTTTGCCAAGGCAATCTAAGAGCTTGTTTATAATGTGGCAGTATTCCCCATTAATATTTGTGATCTTAGACATGACTCTACACATTTTCAAGCTCCCAGGAAATTTATATAGGCATTGAATAGTGAAAACTTTTAGACTACTCTAACTGAGTTTGGAATTAAACCTAAATTTGATGGAATTTTCTCTAAAAATTTATTAGGATATACAAATGTGCCTAGCATAGTGTCAGGCACCGAGTAGGCATAAATCAGTGCCTTCATTTATTGGAGTCTTAGAAACAGAATTATGGAAATTTTTCATAGCAATTGGGTAAGCAGTTGATCTGTTCCACATTTTGTGACTGATTCTAGGGATGCTTTCATTTAAATACATATATTTTACAATGTATGTTTTGTATTATTAATCTCTATGAGTTTAACATTTAGAGGACAGTGTTTATTGACTTTTCAGTCTGAACAGCTCATCATTCTGTTAAAGATTCAATATTCGGAATATCCCGGGAGCATAAATAGCCACAAATCCTCCCTGCATTAGCTGGCAACATTGCTGTATATTTGCACAGCTGCTGAGTGGTTGTCTTAAATTTTTAAAAAAGTAGTTCAGGTGTATGGAATTATTCAAATTATGTAAATATTCAGAGGTTTATACCAAAATAAGAAGATGCCACCTTGTGGTACAAAAAAACGTTCTTTTAGTGAGTAAAATATGTGGTTGACAAATGTTTTGAAGAACTAGGAAAAACAGCTGAAATATTCATGCTCATGTTCAGGTGTTTTAATTCGGTATCAATGTTACAAATACAAAGATCCCAAGGGGAAAATTACATGTAAGAATGTTGTTTAATGGAAACAAGTGTCTATTTAACCTGTCCAATGACCACAATGACATTAATATGTAACATTTAAAATAGTGTAATAAATATAATGAGCTCAGAGCATATATTTAAAAATTAAGATTATTTAGCAGGTTCAAGAATAATTGCTCCACTGTATCTCTTTTGGTTAAAAGTAGAATTTTATTATGATTTAAATTGAATTATTCTAAAGGTATTGCTTTAACATTTCATGTATATTAAGATCATATTTTGTCTCAGAGGGAAGGGTTTCTAGAAACGAATTAGGAGAATTGATGTACCTAGGTGATATAATTTTCCTAGAAGTTTTAAAGATGAGTTAACCTTGGAACTTATGTTTGGGAGATGTGGAAACTGAGGCTCAGAGATGACAAATGATTTTCCCAGGCCCTCCCCGTACGGTCAGTGGTTGACTTTCTTTATTCTATGATTCTCCTCCCACCTCATAGAGCATTTGGATTGGTCTCTTGCATTGAGAAGCTTTGTTTCACCAAAAAAAAAAGAATAGAAAACATTTTTCCCCTCTGAACCCTTCATTAAATGTTTATTTTCTTGCACTTCTCCATATGCATTTTTATATGGCCATTTTCTCCCCTTATTAGAATACTTAATATAGTTCCAAATAGTACATAATTGAAAACAGTTTATCATATCCATTTTTATTTATTAGTATAATAGTATCCTTGCGATCTGGTGGCAGGAAAGTACTGTGCTATTTTATTGTAATTTATCCCATTTTAAATGTTCATTTGGGCCTATGAAATTGCATAATACTTTTTAGAAATTCACTTTCAGAGTATGTACTGGGAAAACCTTTAAGCATCAGAATTGTTTTGTGAAATTTTGCAGAAATCCTATTGAGATGTTCCAAATTCCAAACATAAATACGTCAATCAGCCAGTCATTTCAACGATATTGAGGATGTGTACATGTGTCTGTGTGTACAAAGCTTTGTGTCTGTGAAAATGAAATATAAAAATACCAGGAATCCTTGCTATTGAGTTTTAGAGCGGAAGACCAAAAATGTACTGTGAACTGGGCTGTCGGGAAATGTATTTCATATAGAATTATATTTTTATGGGGTCTTGAGGAATAAGAAGAATTTAGGTATTTATGTGGAGATGGAGGTGGTTATTTTAGGCAGAAATGTGACTACGCAGAGCATTAGGTGGCTAAAGAAGGTTGTAGCATCTTGCACACAGCGATGACAATACATGTCTGGAAATGCAGGGCCAGACTGTCAGCTTGCCATCCATCCAATGGTGGCCTTTGTGTTGCCGCACTGAAGGTCACAGCACTATTTCAAATGCCCGTAGGGTCCCCCATAGTGGACAGGTTTCAGCAGACATTCCAGACTAAAAACAGAGTAGGAAGACGATATTTGGGATCCCGTTCTGAGGGATTAGACTCTAAGAGACTATTGAGGGAAGTGATGACAGACAGAGAATGTTTAGCTATTTCCTGTGTAGAACGAGGGGTTTTGCTGAAGATAGTGTCTGAATGAAAGGGCATCGTGCTTGGTAAACTGGAGGGAAGCGAAAAAGAGGGAGACCTGACCAGATAGACTGACACCATGGAAGCCACCATGGGCTCAGACAAGAACCATTGTGCTGAGGGCCAGTCTTGCCTTGTGTCACGACGGGGCCCCTAGAAGTCATAGCAGACTCGATGGCACTTAACAAGCACGTGAATGAACTGGTGTTCCAGGTGAAGATTACAAAGACAGTGTGTTTTTGTGAAAATAGCGTAAGAGTAGATGTATATGTGTTGATGTTCCTTCATTGAACAGCTAGCCTCTTTATTAACTATACTTTGATGTGTAAATATGACAGCATCGCATATGCCTACTATTCTTATTTACATGTCCTCTCTGTTTTGCATATGTACATCTGAAATAAGGCTATGGAACATGCCTACTTCTCTAGGACTTCTTTATTCATCTTTAAACATTGCCCAGCTGTATGGCAGTTAACTCCATGGTGGGTTTATTTAAAAGAATAAGCCCAGGAATAGTTGCATATTAATATGGTGGCCTGATAGAGTCCTGCCTCCTTTATATGCTGTACGGATGCTGTGAGTAGGTGGCCAGTTAGCTCATGAAGGCTTTGAATAGGCTTTAAAGAAGTTCAAGGAGCACTCGTCTCACAAATGCTCCGGCAGTAGGCAGAATACTCACTCCTGCCAACAAAGACGCTTATGACTGAGTCTCTGGAGCCGGTGATGATGTTCAATTTTATGATAAAGCAGTCTTAAGGGGACAGATGGGATTAAGGTTGTGAATTACTGACCTCTAGAGAGGGAACTTTTTGTGGCTTTGGGGGGATGGTCATGTGATAAAAGGAGGCAGAAAAACAAGTTGGAGTGATTTGATATGAGAAATACTCAACCCATCCTTTTTTGCTTTGGAGATGGGAAGAGGACTTCAGGAATGTGTGTGGCCGCTATCTGCACACCAAAAGAAGCACAGCAACGACTTCTCCTCTAGGACCTCCGGGACACCAAAAACTCAACCCCGTTTACACCTGGATCCTAGTCCAGTGAGGAAGGACCAGACCTGCACGATAATAAATGTGGGTGGGTGTTTGAACCAGAATATTTATGTACTTTATCTCAGGAACAGTAGTAGCCAGAACACAAAAAGCAAACAAGTCCTCAGGGCAGTGATGCTGAAGAGGAGGAGGATGGTGGTGATGCTGATTGTTCTTGTCCTTAGTGTCATATGGTAACGTTCCTTACTCAAAAAGCCACATTTGCGTAGGGAGGAGTTAAAGGGGAGCTGATAATCAAGAATTCAGAGGAAAGACCATGTTTTGAAACTGATTGTGGTAACCATAGTACAATACTGCTCGACGTGATTGAACTGTGGAACGTTATGTTATCTGCAAGAGCTCCCACTGAGACTGTGAGGTTTCTCCAGTGGGTAATACCTCCGTTCTTGGTTTTGCATGAGAAAAATTCACGCGGAAGCCTGTTTGTAATCCAAGTGGGTTTTATGAAGAACAGAGGCAGAGTTTGGGGTTTTACAGTCTCAGAAGGGAACACACTATTTCAGGGAAGCATGCCAACTGGCCAAGAGCAACCTCGTGCAACAGCACACCCACACGTGTGGAACTGAGGCCAGAGAGAGCTCAGTCGGGTCACAGCTGGCGGCGCTGGTGTGGGGTGGGAGTGCGGGTCGGGGTGGGGTGGGAGTGGGGGTCGGGGTGGGGTGGGAGTGGGGGTCGGGGTGGGAGGGAGTGGGGGTCGGGGTGGGGGGAGTAAGGGTCGGGGTGGGGTAGGAGTGGGGGTCGGAGTGGGGTGGGAGTGGGGGTCGGGGTGGGGTGGGAGTGGGGGTCGAGAGTAAGTGGGAAGAGGGAGAGTGGCCTCCCACTGCCATTCTCCAGGCAGGAGGAGGGTCAAAAGAGAAGGGCCTTCCCACAGCCAGGATGTTTCACACCTCTGGCTAGGGAGAATGGCTGAGGGTATGGGTTGACCCCATTGGCTGTGTTGAGCCCACCTAGGTGAGTTATCATGAGCCTGGGTCTAGTTTGGGCCGCCCAGGTACCCTGCCCACCGGGCTTGAGGCCTGAATTGGAGCATGCCCACTTCAGGGGTCCTCGTAGGCTTTTAAAGCCTGCCGAATTCTTCCTCCCCAACCTCCTCCTTGGGGGCCTTCACAGGCATGGGAGGGTCAATCCCTGTCCCTGTCTCTAGCTACCTAACAACATGACTAAAACACAACCACAAAGGAACTTTTGTCATATCAAATCCCATTTGCGATAGTTGATTGTGCCAGCCTGGCCAATAAACACAAGTAGGATTAATTGAAGGGTGGAGGGATAAATGGCTTGGTGAGCCACGCCTTGCTTGTCTCTCGTTCTTTAATCATCGGACCTGCTTCCGGCTGCCTAGCTTGTTCTGTGCCTCAATTTAAAGGGGTACACTACCTGTGGGATGCCTAGCCTGTGGACTGTGTTGCTGTAAGTTAAAGGTCCCTTTAAGCCCACACGATTGGAATGTTCGTCTCTGGAGCTGGGGACCGACAGTTGGTGACAGTTGGTGACCTGCCTTGCTGTTTGCTGCCTGGGTATATATAGCCCAGCTCTCTCTACAGAAGTGGACTGGCGGCTGGCGGCTCTCAAGACTTAAAGGACTGCTAGTGTCTCACTGCTTTATAATAATCGAAGCAACCTGTCTCGTGTGGAATTATGGCATTGGCTACTTAGCCACGGTGTCCCTAGGAATGAAATAGATGGGAAACCTACTAAATATTTACGTGATCTGTACAGGCGAAATAATGGTAGATCAGGTGACCAGCAGAACAGACAGTCATGATCGCTCAATCAATTCCCAGACCTGAGTCAGTTTACAGACTTCAGGAGTGTAGCGCGCTTCTTCTTGGATAATCATCTCAACCTCACCTTTAGGAGGTTTCTGAGACTTCATTTTAGTGACAGGTCTAGTGGAAATAATGGATGGTGAGGGTGTTTCCTGGATGCTCTCAGCAATATCTTGCGAGGCATTTTCCTCAGGTAATGCTACTATCTCACCATTCATAGCCCTTGTGGGTTTCCAAGATTGTAAATCTTTAGGAGAGTAGAAAGCCTGGTCTTTCGCCAGCTAGCCAAGTGGTAGTTTGGGATTGCTGACCTTGTGGTGTGCGGCCCGGCAGGTAGAAGGTGTCCTGTTTCCTAAGTCCTCTGCTGCATGCTTTCTAAGCATGGTCTCCTCCAGTGCTTGACTCCATTGTTGGCGAGACCCATCTCTACTGTGTAGGAGGTAAAAAGAAATTCAGAAGATTTTGAGGAAAATGCCCACGGCATTGCAGTTTGTGGAAGTGGCCAGGTTTAACTGGTTTGACTTGAGGTCCAAGTGTCCACCTTTTCGCTGTGTGAGCAGCTGGGGAAGGAGGTGAGCTGAAGCTAAGCATATTGGCTCTGAAATCCCACCAACTAGTTTAAGAAGCTTTCGGGACATCGTGGGTAATACTTTCATCAGCTAACCACAAGGTTAGCAGTTCAAAACTCCCAGCTACACTGCAGTAGGAAGGTAAAGTTGTCTTTTAACGTGTTAGCCCCATAGACATCCACTGAGTAGTTCTAGCCTATCGTATAAGGTCGCTTTGAGTCAGAACAGGTTCATTGGCAGTGAGTTAATTTTCAGTATTTTACTGGTGAGACTAGTGCTTAGGACATAGTCATCACAGTTAATGTTCGTATTAGTAACTATTATTACTATATAGTGGAGAACACACTAAGAGTAGGCACTCTGATGAGACTTTTTTTTAAGTATGTCTACTGCTAAATCTGTGTGATCTACTATTAGGGTCTGAACTGTATCTCTTCAGACACATGTTGGAGAAACAGAGACGTGGTGGCACAGGGTCTTAGACCTTGGCTGATAACACAGAAGTTAGTAGTCTGAATGCACCCCTGTCTCCATAGGAGAGAAGACGTGCCAACCTGCCCTCATTCAATTTAGGCCAGGACCATGCTGTGGGATAGTGCTACTCTGCTCTGAGAAGGTCACGGTGAGTCTGAATGACTGTGACACAGAGCAGCAACAACATCCTTGTGAAGATGTCCCTGTTTAGAAATAAAGCATTTCATTTTGTTAATGAAGCCATGCCAAAGCAGGGTCAGCCCTAAACCTCATCCTTTTGGGTAGTGTTTTATAAAAAGGGAAAGCACAGAGAAAGAGAACTATGCACAGGGTGATGAGACCATGTAAGGAACCACCAAAAAGCAAAAACAAAAAAATCCAAGAAATAAGATGGTCGGGATTTCTGCTCCCCAAACTATAAAATAATGAATGAATCTTCATTAAAGGAATCCACCCATTTGTGCTAATTTGTTATGGCAGCATTGGAAAAATAAGACATGGACCTTAACTATAAATTGAAATTTTTGAACTACCTCGCCATTTCACAAAATAGTAATCTTGGAATTCATTAATTAATCCATTTGCCTAGCCTCCTACTTAGTTCAACTATGGGGTTATTATTTCACTCTTCCGACTTCTATCTATCGGTACAATACCTTACTCAGACAGACTTCCTATCATTCTTACCCTTTGGCTCTACATTCATGCGGAGGGCTCTTTCTTTTGGCAACTATTTTGGTTTAAGAAAATGGGTATCAGACTGGAAAGAATTGGCTCCTGTTCATATAAGTGATGATCTACCACTGTCAGTAGATGGCATTGTGATTTCATCGAATGGCACCATCGTGTTAATAGCTCATAGATGAGACGCAAGCTTTTTTGCCTGCTTGACCAAGCCTCAAACCGGATCAGAAGACTGACTGTCATTGTTCTTCGGTGTCATTGAGTTAGTGCTGCGCAAAGTGTCCCTACGTACAACAGAATGAAATACCACCTGGTCCTGCCCCATCCTCGCCACCGTTCTTTTGTTTGAACTAAATGTTGCAGCCACTATGTCAATCCATCTTGCCAAGAGCCTTCCTACTGTTATCTGCCCCTCCACTTGAGCAAGTGTGATGTCCTTCCCCAAGGACTGATCTCTTCTGAAAAACTGTCCAAAGTATGTGAGATGAAGCCATGCCATCCTTTCTTCTAAGGAGCACTCTGGCTGTACTTCTTCCAAGGCTGATGTGTTGGTTCCTTTGGCAGTCCACTTACTTTCAATATTCTTCACGAACACCATAGGTCAAATGCACCAATTCTTCTTCAGTCATTCTTATTCAATATCCAGCTGTCGCATGCATAAGAGGCAATTGACAATACCATGGCTTGAGTCAGGTGCACTTTAGTCCTCAAAAGAGCTTCCTGGCTTTTCAACAATTTAAAGAGGTCTTGCGCGGTAGACTTACCCGACCAACACATCATTTCATCTAGGATGAAATCTTTGACAACTTCAATCTTTTTTTCTGTTGATCATGATGTTACCTATGGGTCTAGTTGTGGGGAGTTTGCTTTCTGTTGTATGGAGTGGTATCCCTGCTGAAGGCTGCAATTCTTGGTCTTCATCAGCAAGTGCTTCAAGTCTTTCTCACTTTCAAATGAGCCAGATCCGTGTCATCTGCATATCACAGGTTGTTAATGCGCCTACCTCTAATCCTGATGTCGAATCCTTCTTCATATAATCTAGCTTCTCTGAATATTTGCTCAGCATGCAGATTGAGTAAGTGTGCTGAGAGGATACAACCTGACACGCGTATTTCTAGATTTTATACCACGTAGTGTCCCCTTGTTCCGCTCACACAACTGCAGGCATAGGTTCAGAGAGTGAGCAGAGGCGTGGTAATAAGCCCCACTGGGTTCCAAGGCTGTATGACGTTACTGGGTCTTCACAGTAAGCTTTTGGGTTTGCTATTAGCAGCATTTTTGATTGTCCCCCAAGTTGGATTCCCTTGGCTAGTCTAAAACCATCTTGCATCCTTGGCCCTCAACAAGGGGTGAAGTCAATGTGTGTGGGGCAGCTCATTTCAGAGATGGCCTTGTCTTTCCAGTGAGCAATGAACTTCTAGTCATTTCTGAACTCCCTCACCTCGATGCTACTCCTCCTTTCTCTTTACTCCCGGGTCAGTGCTCATTTTTCATCTCCGTTATGGGTCTAACTCCTTTTTATCGTTTTCTCCAATTTTACACCCCCGCCACCCCCCATCTACACTTGATTCTATCATTTATTCTGTGATGATATCATTGACTTCCATCATTCTAATAATCATTGTTGTATTCCTAATCCTCGTCTTATTTATTGGCTCCGAAGTCCTTCCCTGAAGCTCAGGATTATACATTCACTGGCATATCAACTGTATTTTTGCATGAATCTTGAAATCAACCAGTCTTCCTTCTTACACTTTTTCAAACATTTGATTTTTCTCTCTTAGTTCTGGCACCATATTCCTTCCACCTTTAAATAAAAATAAAAATTGCCCCCATTTTTATCAGTTTTGCATTTCTTAAATCATTTTTCTCCTTAACTTTACTATCTTTGTTATATCTGGCTCTTTCATGTTTGTCATCTCAATTTTAATTTTGTCTTTGTTTATTTTCTGTGCATTTGTAAATTTTATTGTTAAATAGATCCATCATTTTTTTTAATTTAAAATTTCACCCTGCTTTAAAACTTAGAAAGGACTCGTCTGTCTTGAGACAACCTAAATATTTATGCTGCTTTTCTTCTAGTTCATTAAGATTTCTTTGTTTCATAATTATTAATACATTTTTCATTTTCTTTCTCATTTATATTAAATTTACCTCATCATTGTTGTCATATTAGGAATTTGGGTACTTATATCATTTTTCCTGATAGAAATTATTCAAGTTTACTTTAATATATGTTAAAATATTACCTTCCATGCATATCATTAATTTACCTTTATACATATTTGTTAAACAACTTACTAATTTCTACCTTCATTTTTAACATTTTCTTTCTGATTTTTTTAGTTTGTTTTGTTGATGAAATTTAATATTAAAAAATTGCCTTCGAGTTACCAGTTTTTAAAGAACTTTTGAATTATATTGTACAGTAGTTTTAAAACTTACTTGTATTATGAAAAAAATCCCACACATATACAACCCCCCCCAAAAAAACCCTAAGAACATTGTGTAATCAACTTCCATGTACACTAACCACAACAATGATGAATAGTCTTCTATGCTTGCGCCTCCTGTTTTTTTATGCAAAATTTTACACCAATATCTCCCCAAACCCCCAACCAAACTCACTGTACTGGGTTCCATTCTGACAGTGACCCCACCACCAAACTTTCTGGAGTAGAAAGCCGCATCCTTCTCCTGCACAGTAGTTAGTGGTTTAGAATGTCTGACTCTGATAAGTAGCCCACCATGTTCTCCAGGTGCAGAAGCGATGCTGTGTCTTTAAGATTTTGGATTTCTCATTATTTAAAAAGCTATGCATATTTGTGAGTATGTATGCATTTATGTTTGTGTGTTCCCCAAAATTTGCATTTCCAAGTGATTTGACATTTTAATTTGATGAGCACGTTAGCGTTGCAGGTCATGTTTAGTGCTCGTACACCAAGAATTAGTGCCCAGTTGTGACAATCCAAACTTGTGTGTTCTAAAATGCCTCGTGATCTGGCCAAGTCTGAGAGCGATACAGTAAAATCTACCTCGGCTTCTGTTTTTTATTTTATTTCTTCTTGCGATATTTTACTTAATATATTTCTATAATGAGTGTTGCATTATTTGAAGATAACAAAATAGTGTATGGATGCAATGAATTTATATTTAACTGGTACAAAAGTTCCTTAATTTCATTTAAATTTCATTTATGCTTTTTACATTAAATTCTACATTGTTCAAAGTTAGCATCACCACCCCTACTGTCATAAAATTTGTTCTTGCTTGAGAAATTTCTTCATTCTTTGATTTTTAACATGTGCATGCCTTTTCAAATGAAAGCTATCACAGTAGCAGCTCATAGTGGGAATATGTCTTTTACTCAATCTTGTAGGCTTACAGCTACTTATAAATTTTGCAGAAATGATCTGGTCTCTTTTTTATGTTTTCCTGTACCTTATCAACTTTTATATGGCTTTTATGTTTTGCTATGTTTGTTTTTGTTTTTAATTGTCTATACTTAGATCTTCTGTAGTGGCTGAGTTAGTAGATATTTTGATACTTATATTCATTTCCCACAATATTCTACCTTTCTCTGAATAATACAATTAATAAAGAAACAATCTTTTGTTTATCTTCAAAATACATGTATTTAGGCACCTACTCCCCACTTATTAATATTAAAATGTATTGAACAGAGATTCATGTTATTAAATTATTTTAACTTAAGTGTCATTTCAAGAATTATTACACAATTATATTTAGATTTGATAAAATATTTATAATGGTGCTTAGATCTAACATTTATTTTTTCAAGGTGTGTTAGAAGGTTTTATATTCCAGTTTGTTCATTTGTAAGTTTGATTGTTCTTAAATCCAAGTTTTATCTTTTTACTTTTCCCCTCATATTGCTCCCTGAGTATGACTGATTAAGAATGACAGATTTCTGATATATTTTTCTGGTTTCTACAAGGACCAGAACTCTCTCTGAGGACAGGATGTCAGTTTTTGCTTTCCCTAGTAGCCACAAGTCCCATGTGTTTTTATTTCTCTGTTGATCCACTCATCCACCCTTTCCAAATTCTTAATTGGAAGTCAGTGCCACTTCCACCTGCCTCTTTCCTTCATCTCGTGTTAGGTAGATTTCTATGTTCATTTTCCCTCCTATGTCCAGTGACCACTGGCCGTTGTTCTGCAAAGGCGGAATCTTCCACCGCAGAAGCAATGGACTTGGTCAACGCTGCAGTCTTTAGGAGTCCTGGATTTCGAACCTCTGGTCTTGTAGTTAGCAGCCCAAAGGCATTTGGGGTCATTGAAAGAGGATTATCCCTGATCCTTTCTTCACGTGGCATTTATTTGTCCCAAATCTAGTGTTGAAAATTTGAGGGGAAAAATGATGAATATTTTTAAGGTGGGAAAAAAGGAGTAACCTAGGGGACAGTTTATCTCAGTAAACAAACTTTGTTGTAAGTAGGTTACCCAGGGACACAGTTTGACATAGAATAAACGAAAGGCATGTCCGATGGAGGTGTAACACACAGGGACAATTAGAACAGGGCCACAAAGAGCGCCGCAGTAGGGAGTGTGTTGATTAAATACCACGGTGACCTCATAGGACAGGGTAGAGCTGCTCCTGTGAGCGTTTGAGACTGTCACATGTTAAAGAGGTGAAAGACCATCTTTCTCTTGGAGTGCAGCCAGTGATTGAGAACTGTCGACCTTGCAGTTAGCAGTAAAACTCATAACCACTAGGACAGCAGGGCCCCTCCAAGTGTAACTGGTAGGTTAAATAAATAACCTAAATTCCACTGTTAACCAAAACCAAACCAAACTCACTGGCATCCAGTCGATTACGACTCATAGCCACCCCATAGGACAGGGTACAACTGCCCTTGTGCGGTTCCTAGACTGTAAATCGTCACTAGGCCAGAAAGCCTGGTCTTTTTTATCTCAGAGCAACTGGTGGGTTTGGATCGATGACTATTGGGTTAGCAGCCCCCCACACATTCTCTACGGTACCAGTACCTGTGCGCCCTGCTTTCTGACAGGTTCGCGAGGTTTGCTCCGGAGCCTACTCCAGCCTGAGGTGCTGCAGTCGAGCTGGGTTCTGAAGGATCACTAGGGGTTCTTCCAATGTTCCTTTGGTCAGATGTGACGCCTCAAATCTTTTGCTCAGAAACAGGAGGGCAAGCTATTTATATCCCCCGTGACCCCACACCACAGCGTGGACATGCGCATGGATGAGAAAGGAGTATACTATTCTGCTTGCTTTTTGAGCAGAAAGGCTGTCACTCACTGTTCTGGGAGGCTGAAGCGCTGCAGAGCTGTGTGTGAAACGACAGGAGAAGGGGAGCTGGGGCAGGGCAACCAACACACCAAGAAACGCTGCTCCTTCCAGGCGCTGGGCCTCCTGCTTTCTGAGTTCTGAGTGGTCCGTGGCCAACTGTCTTCTTACCCCTCCGCCTCCTAATCAGTCCCATTTCCCCAGGTTCCTGCCCCCGCTCTCCTGTCACTCTAAGTTTTCAGTGCTGAAATTTGCCATTTTCATATGGCCATTGTTGCGGGTTGGGAGAGACAGTGCCAGGGGATGGTAGCCAGATGCCACTTTATAACAGAAGTCTACCATTATCTACTTGTAATGGTTATAAATAACGAGGACATTTGTCGGAAGTACGTTCACTGACTCATTCCAACAAAATGGTTTCTGTGACTGATTTTCCTAGTGATCAATTAAATTCAAAGCCTACTAGATGCCAGGATATATATATATATATATATATATATATTCCAATAACTTGGGTTATAGTTTTTGCTGCAGGTTAGTATTTTGCTCCAGGGGTGAACTAGAGTTTGGTCGAAAGGCTTCTGGTGCACAAGGGATGGACCTGCTTATTTCCCTGGGATGCTGGGAAGTTTATACGGAAATATGAAATGTAAGCATGGTCTTGGGGTGTAAACAGATATTCAGAGGCTGAGTAGAAAAGTCATCGTGTTCTTGGAAAAAGGAAAAACTGCAGTGGCATGACATGATGGCGGCATGGGATTGGGAAGTGGCAGTAGAATGTCAGCGATTGAGCCTGTTCCTGAGCCCGCCTGGCTGCAGATGGTGGGCTGGCGTGGGAAGAGGTGGGAGATGGGCGAGGGAGGCAGGCTGCAGCAATGCGAGCACGTCAGCAGAAATGACAAGTTTACACGTTTGGAAGGAAGACACAGAAAACAAGGAGAAAGGTTTGAACATTGCTTGGTTCTTTTGAATTGCTACTCATATCCAGGGACAGTGCTTAAAATAATTGTTCAGCAAAAGAGACCATTTCGTCTTCTAGTAGCTGCTGATATGACACTCACCTGCTTCAGGTCACCATTCACGTGTTTGGGTTCTGATCGGGTGAGCCCACCGATTCCACAGACTTTTCCAGTAGGAGAATGAATATACTTCTTCTCCTAAATAGAGTCATTTACCCTGAAATAGTTACATTTGTAGTGATGGGGAGATAAGACTTAGATCAGATTGACTCAAAATTTTGAAGACTTAGTTGGATAACTAAGTCAATTTTGGATTTCCAATCAAATAGTCTTTTCATACAGTTATTATTTTTCTTGCTCAAGAAAATCTGTATAAGCATCTGAATATTCATGATAACTTGCCACTTAAAATGGAAGTTATTTATATATTTTTGGTATACTTTCAGTAAGTTGTAGTTCCAATGAATATATTTCTTTTATCTAATTCATATAGGTGTGGCTAAAATAAATCATAAGAGATATAAAGAGAATTATTTCCCTAATGTTCTAGGGAACTAATATTCTATTCAGAGAACCAAATGGTGTTATCCAAGTGAAAATATTATTTATCCCCCAAAGGAATTTCTACCTATTACCCATAATTCAGTTAGATAGATTTGCTTCTCATGTTTGAGTTTCTTCTCCAATATCATTTATCTTTTTTACTCAACCAGGAAAAAATCTTAAGCTGTCTAACTGAGAAGTCTTGTCCTAATGGGAGAGTAAACAGTAAAAACAAAAGCTTTACTACACACTAGAATTATTTGAATAACTTAAAGTACCTATCTTAGAAACTCACGACACATTTATGATTTTCTAAAGCTGAGATAGAAATCTTCATTTGTTCTAGTCAAATAATTTTTAGAGAGACACAGGGATATATATATATATATATATATATATATATATATATATATACACACACACACACACACACAAGGTTTAGTAACTTGGTGATATGTATTACATAGAGACAGCAATATAGGAATAA
This sequence comes from Tenrec ecaudatus, assembly GCF_050624435.1. Lineage (NCBI taxonomy): Eukaryota > Metazoa > Chordata > Mammalia > Afrosoricida > Tenrecidae > Tenrec > Tenrec ecaudatus. The sequence continues at coordinate 4,782,756 of NC_134546.1, forward strand.
AGATCTTTAATCTGCAATATAGGAACAAAGATCTTTAGAATATTTTAAAAATTTGAACTGTGATTTTTTTTCACTCCGGAAATTAATGCTAAGTTGTTCAGTGTGCACTTGTTTTAATTTAAAAGCAGCACAACTTGTTCACCAATGTATACCATTTGTTTCCAAACATTATAAGGGGCATTCTAATAAAGATTTGAATACCACTGTAATCCGCTGCAATCAATCTGCAGAAGCTCAATTTCCTTCTCCACTTTGCATTGAGAGGCAGTTCTGAAAGGACCAGGACCTAGATGCACCTGGAAGTGGCCGAGCTTTCCTTGTGCTTAGAACGCTTAGATTCCCTCTCAACTTTTCTTAAAAAAACAAAACCAAACCCCTTTTTACTGTGAATGATGTGACTGTTTCCAGAGCAGCTCAGTGTCCTGCATTCAACAATTCATCTACGTTTAATGTGATAAGGATGCTTTGGAATCGGAGGCTCAACATTGTAGCTGTGTTCATTTGGGCATGCGCATGCCGGCAGCTCCTGGGAATCTGAACCAGCGCCGTTTGTAAGCCTCTCTTGAGGTCCAAAGTTGGAATAGTTAGGTGAGGTTCTTACCTATCGCCAGATAGTCTAATGTTTATCTTAGTATATAGTTATTTTTCTATGTGTAAAAAATTAAAAAAAAACACTACCAGATGCACCTGAACATCTTTGCACATAATAGTGGCATAATGAAAGAAATGTCTTGGTGCATGCTGCCAGGTATAACCCATTGGTACTACGAACCATGGCATGCATCTTGATTTCTAGTATAATGAGCTTTAAGGTTGGTTTGTAACTGCAAATTGTGTGTAAGTGAGATATTTGTAACCTGGGGACGATCTGTATACAAACTGTATACTATTTTGCTTTTACAGTAATTATTTTCATTTATGGAATTCTAAATCCGATGTTAAATATTGAATATTTTGGTTAAGTGACAGCTTGTGCTAGCTTTAGGATATTCCTGCTTGATAATTATTCATGAGAAGAACAGCTGAAAAAAAAAACCCAACTAGTTATACACCTTGGCAGATTACTGTGATTGTGATTCTGTGAGATTTCCCCGTGGCCATGTGACTTTATAAGTACTGCAAGAGTACAGATGTCCAGAATGTTCTCCTTGTTACAAATGTTATTCTTCTATTGAGAGTTTTTGCTTTGCGCTTTCCTGCTTCGGAGGAAACGTGAGGAAGGAGATGAGACGTGCAATATAGATGATAGAACATATGCAGCTTCTTAGCTGCGCGCCCTCCCTCGTTCCGCAGCGGGCGCGGTGCTTACGTCCTGTGCAACGTGGAAGACAGAAGCAGTGGCAGTTTTGTGACATCTTGATAGGAGGAAAAACATTTCCTACTAAATGCTAAGAAAAAAGGGAAAATAGCCCCAATTCATCATGCTTCAGAAAAGAAAAACAAGAAAGAAAGAAAAAGAAAAAATCCGCCTAAAATCAAATGTGATTTCCCGACTCTCCTCCCTTTCAGCCCCTTCCCCATATGGTTCCTGAAATGTTCCTCCATTTCAATGGATTTTCAAGCTCATGCCTTATAGTTCCTAGAGCATTCATTGCTTTCGGAAAAAAAAAAACGAAAAACATTTTAGCATGTGCTATTTTTGTTATTCTAATTAGCAAAAACAGCTGGTCCTGTGCAGCTCAGACTGTAGTCTTTTTCAACACATTGTTCAGAGTGGTTTTTCCTTCCTCCTCCTCTGTCAGCTCCAGGCTACCACCTCTCCTCTTCCCACACAAATCAGCCCCCAAACACCTGCACACGCAACCTTAACTCTCCCCGCATCTGCCACGGGAGGACAGGGAACGCCCCCCTCTTGCCTGCGCGCTGGGCAGGACCCAGGCACCCCGCACCCAGAAGGCAAGCTGAAGTCATTCCCAAGACACTCACTACCTCACAGGCTTCCCATTCCCCAACCCATGGCCCCCGCCTCTCCGAAGGACAGCTTTCTTAGAGTTTGCATTGTTGTTTTGCTTTTAAAAGCAGCACAACCAAAAGGTATATTCCTTTTGGCAAATGGGTGTTGCCTCGAGTCGAATCAGAGATTGAAAAATTGGATAATCAAACCTTACTCACAATTTGATATCTATCAAAGGCATGTGACTGCCAATGATCATTGGAGCTGATCAAAGTCACACTCGGTTACCATGGCAACAAATCCCCATTTTGTTTCTATGGAGGGGTATGCACCACAGGAGAATAATGCTGAGACGAATTAAATGTGTGTGTTGAATTAACATGTGGGCTGGTTCGTTTCCTTGCTACCTGTATCATGTCAGCAGTGCGATGACTGGCTGCTTACCAGTGTGATTCAAGCGGGGGGTGGAGGTTGGTGGGTACAAAATGCCATATTGAGGGTGTCATTCCAGAGGAGTCTGGGAAACACTGACAGTATTAAAAGTATGTTTCTGAGATGAGGTCCAGGGTTAGGTAATAGTTTGTATTGGGTCTTGCTGTGGACACGTTTCATGAGCGTCAGCCTCTTCAAGGTCTGCAGCCCTTCTTTGTCCAGATTGAAGAAGGAACATGAGTGGAGCCGTTTACATTTTCTATTTGTTTTCCTTTGAGCCGGAACCAATTCCGAATCCTGGACCATTAATTTCCCAGGAAAAAAAGAAAGTATGATGATTACATTTTAATTTCCAGTCATTTCTGACCTCCTTCCTCTAAATTTTGGGGTTGAATGAAACTTTGTGTGTGTGTGTTTCATTTTAAAAATGGTTATGAAGGTAATGAGCCATTGCATTTTTCCTGGTGATTTATTGACCCTCACACTGTTTAAAAAATGTTTGATAATGACTTAAAGAAAATGTTGAAACGCATTTCTCCTCTTCAAAGGGAAGCACATTTAAACGGCGTATTTGAACTTTTATTCGGCTCAAGCAGTGGCACTCGCTGCCACCCAGCCTGTTTCTTCTCTGAGCACAGATCTCCCCTTCCAGCCTCCTCAGCCACAGGGAGCCAGCCCTTCCCGGCTCCATGAGCAGCCGCTGGGAATCATTTACTTGCATATCCCCCCCCCCCTTTTTTTTGGAAATAAACAAGACTCTCTATCAGATGTCCAAATATCAGTTTCTTTCTGTTGCACTTGCTGTGTTGGCCTCCTACCTCTTTATACTTTTCCCATTAGGATTCAAAATATGGATCCCACAAATATTTGAAGTGGCTGCATCTTTCAAGAGCTGTGTTGACATGTAAGATGTGATCCCAGCCTGGGAGTTTGTAATCTCCTTATGCGGAAGGGAGAGACACCAACTCTCACTGACAGGCTCCTAGGTGCCTCAGCGCCTGCCGTCCTAGCTCGACTGCCTTGGAGCTTTAGGAAGGGGGTGTGGTAGCAGCGTTATTACACAGGCCAGGGAATTGAGTCACACGGTGGTTAGCCACTTGTGTAAGGGCGATCCATGGCAGAGAACATTGAGGGTCAGCTGTGGGGCCTGGTTGAGTAGTGGGTACACGGTGGGCTGCTAGCTGTAAGGTTGGCTGTTCAAAACCACCTGCTGCTCAGAGACAGAAAGAAGGGCTTTCGACTCCCAAAGAGAGTGACAGTCCCAGAAACTCTCAGGCGGCAGTTCTAGTGTGTCTCCCGGGGTGCTGAGTTAGCGTGGACCTGACAGCGGTGACGTCGGGAGGGCTGCGCTCCCTCCCAGCCTCCCCCAGAGCCACTACAAGCACCGGCATGCGTGCCACACGTGCGTGAAGTGCAAGGAAGCAGCTCTTCCACCTAAGAGCCCCCGGGTGGCGTAAATGGTTAACACGCTCGTTGTCAATTAAAGGTTGGAGGTTTGAGACCACCAGAAGCCCCTTGAGAGGGAAGTCTGGGGCTCAACTTTTGAAAAACCAGCTTTTGGTAACCTCATGGAGCACAGGTGTGTTTGAGCCACGTGGCTGGACGCGAGCGCAGCGGTTCTCCACCTTCCTTAGCCGTGACCCTTTCTTACAGCTCATGTTGTGGTGACACCCCCCCCCCAACCACAACATGATTTTCGTTACCACTTCAGAACTGTAATTATGCTACTGTTATGAAGCGGGCGACCCCTGTGAAAGGGTCGCTCGACGCCCCCAGAGGGGTCTCGACCCACGGGTTGAGAACCGCTGCTCTATAGGAACTGGAAACAGCCAAGTATAATTCTGAGGAGGGCCCGAGACGGACCAAATTTGGTAGGGGAAGATTGAGTCTAGAAGGCTACTTGTCCTGCTACTTGGGCACACCCTAAATGCTTTTTTGGGGGTGTCTGTTAGGGTATTTGTGATGTGTGAGAGATCAAACAGATGGACTCTTCTTTCTTCTTTTGCTCTTTGGTTTCTCTTGGTTTTCCCATGGATAATATCCACTTGTAATTTCCAGCAGAGAGGTTTGCGTTATTCATTTATTTTTCAAATTCCTGAATTGCTAACAGCAACCAATAGCTATTCCAGCATGGGGTGTGGGATATGGGTACAGCCCTATTTTACTGAGTTCTCTGACCTTTGGGACCTGCAACCATGGTGAGTCAAATGAGATGAAATCTATGAAGAACTTGTGTAGGAAACCTTCTAAAACTCTCTGGTGAATATGTTAACAGAGGAAGCTGCTAAGTGCAATTTGGCCAGAACCCAGTAAGCACTGCTTTACTGTCTACTTCATTCTTTCTCCTACCAAGGTTTCTGAGCTTCCTTAAGGTGCAATGATATCGGTTTATGATAGTGAGAGAGAGATAGAGATAGATAAAGAGAGAGAGAGAGAGAGAGAGAGAGAGAGAGAGAGAGAGAGAGAGAGAGAGAGAGAGAGAGATTGAACATAGGCCAAATAATCCAGTAGAGAGAACTGAATCAGGCACCAGAGGAGTCTAGCTACCCCAACCACTGAGGTTACACTACCCTTGTGTAACCTTGTAGGGAAACGATCTTTCTCTGCCTCAGTTTCTTCGTCTATACGGTGGCTCTAGAGTCGTTAGCAAAGAAGCATTGCACAGTCTCTACATCTAATTAAGGGGGTGACAATTGATTACCACCACTTTAGGGACAAGGTCATTTTCCTAATCAAACTAGTTTGTCAGCACCGAGACACTGGCCGCCTTCTACCGAGACAGCTCTGTGTGTCCTCTCGGAAGTCTACGGCACGTTCAATAGTTCCGTCAACACCACAGTTCAAATGCACCAATTTTCTGTTGGGCTTCCTGAGCCAGTGTCCAATTTTTGCAAACTTCTGAGGCGATGGAGAACACCAGCTATCAGGCCAGGGGCACCTTGCTCCTCAAAGCAGCATCCCGGCTTTTCCACACTCTGAAGAGGTCGTGTATCCAACAGCTGTCTAGTTCACGGTTATCTCCATCAACACCCACAAAAGGGCATGGAGATGTTTGCATTTTCGAAATGGGCCTTCTGGTTGGACACAGGGAGGTGGGATTCCGGGATAGGGAGCCTGCACTCACAGGCATCTGTGCTTCGGGTCTGGGCCCGCAGAGTGGGCTGCAGGTAGTGACCGAATCGTGGATGGCGCCAGCCATGGCAAGGCTCCTCTCCACAGTCGGACATCGCTAGCACTCGTGGGCCCTTCTCCTTGCACGTCGGAGGATTTGCCACCACACACGGCTTAATCAGCTTTCACTTGCGTGGTTCTTATTTATCATTATTGGGGGTTCAGGGATTGCCAATTGTTAAGACATTGTTAAATCGGTTTGGTGTGGCAGTGTTTCTTCCAATACATCCTGGCCTTTAGAAGGGAAGCTTACATTCCAGGGCCGGTCTGTCAACCCTTAAGAGGGATTCTGAGTGGCTTTTCCACCCAGCGCTGGTTTTGTTTGGTGCAGAGACACACATTCCTGAAGGAAATCTCAATTTGTTGAAGCCTAGTATTATGCACGGAATGACTGGATCAGACAATGAACTGACACTTGGATTTAGTGAGTGGTAAATATACGGACGGGAAGCCGCAGCTTTTCGGAATGGACTCCTTCTGTTGCTCTGTGTTGAATTTCAGACTTGAGGGAAAGTTGTTTGTCAGGTGTGGTCCCTGTCCTGGGGCTGGTTTGTAATGGACATGAAATGGTGGTTTCTTTTCTTTCTTTCCATGAAGGATTTCATTTGAGGTTTGGGATGATATGAACTTTGCTCATTCATATTTCCAGCTGTTGATGATGACCATACGCTGAGACGTAGGTGGAGTTATTGACTAGAGCACCTCCATGTAGCCCCTCCATGTAGTCTGGGCTTCCTTGTGACTCACGAGGAAGAGAAAACTAGGCAGACACTGTGGATTTTCCTTAAACTAGCCCAGGCACAACAAAACACAGTCTCAACTACCCAAGGTCAAACACACCCATTCCCATCAAGTAGATCTCAAACAACCCTACAGGAAAGACTGGTATGACCCAATCGACTCTTTATCTTCAAGGGACCAGATGGACCTGCCTCTCTCCTAGGAAGAGTGGCCGAGGGATTCAAATGGCAGACCTTTGTGTTAGCAGCTAGGCACTACCCACTGAGCTACCCAGCTCCCGGCCCCAAGTTGAAGGGAAGGGAAAGGAGAGTCCCCGGCATCATGGGGAGAGAGCATGTGGGATTGCAAAGCTTGTTGTCATTTCTGGAAAAAGACCCCAAAACAACAAAAACAAAAAGAGCCCAAATCACCTGCCCTCCACATGGAGAGGTTGTAAAATACATGCAGTGAAGTGAGTGTCCAGCACAAAGGATAGCTGATCGTATGCAGATGCCTTACCTCCTCTGACTCCAAGAAACCACCACTCACTGCCATCGATCCAACGCTGATTCACAGGGAGCCCGTGTGTCTTTCTGAGACGGTAACGCATTATGGCGTCGAAAGCCCAGTGTTGTGTCAAACTGCTGAGGAGCCTCGCAGCCCAATGTGTCCCCATTACTACGTCACCGGGGTTCCTTTGCTTCCTCTTACTGGGAAGAGTCATTTTTCTGGAAGAGCCAGGAGCCAGGAATAGTTATAAGTGGAAAGTCATCTCTAACCATGTAATCATGTGGCTTGAGACTGCTAAAGTAATAAATTATTATAAATGAAATGCAAAGTGATTAAAAAGCCTTGCAAAATCAAGTGCAGATGTTTGGGGGATTGACTGTTCCACTGGAATGTTCAGGATCTTAGCATCTTTCCATTGGCCCTGGGGGTGCAGTTGCTGGTTTCTCTTCCTCTAGTTCCCCAGAGTTAGAAATGGCAGCCGTAGAGGTAAAAGGCAAACACATGCAAACACACAGGTTAGCATATGAGCCAACGAACAGCTCCTTGAGAGGAAGACTTGGCAGCAGCTCCCAAAAATATTACAGCCTAGAAAGCACTGTGAGGTAGGTGACAGAAGTAAATACTGCTCTGTAGACAATCCTGCAACGGAGTACTCTTTGAATTGATGCATGGAGAAACACACAGGTTAAACAGGTGCTGGAGGGTAGTAGGAGCACGCCTACAAATAGATGTACGTTTGACAGAAGTTATCTGTGCATGGGCGTTTCTCTTTCATGCCAATACAGCCATCACGTGGTGGCGCATACAGGGGCCAACTTTATGAAAACTTCAAACACTTTAAGGGAATGGGTTGTTCAGCTTGGGGAGCATAGTTTCAGAGGACACCAAGGTCAATGTTCTGCATCCTGCTTTGGTGTGTAGCAACTGGGGGGTCAAAAGCTTATGAGTCACCATTCAAGGTGACCTCTCCCCATCCAGAAGAAAGGAGAGGGATGCAAATCAAGCACTCATGACTCAATTTGTTCCTGGGACTATGGACCACTGGAAAACCACTCTCCACAACCTGAGACTAGAAGAGCTAGATAGAGCCTGGGCACTCTCCTGACTTTCTGAAAGGGATCTCACACGAGGAGGTCTAGATGGAGTAGGGGAAACAGCTGGAACAGAAGGCAAAACCTTACATGGGACCAGACTTACTGATTGGAATGAGATTGGTAGGACCCCTGGCAGTGTGGCTCTTAGTCATACTCTTCAGGTCCGGAAACGGAACCAGTTTGATTTCCCATCAAATACTCGATTTATAGGCATAATAGTAGCGCTTACGAGTATTCACACCTTAGAAGAGTCAATCATTTGAGATGAAAGGAGCAGCATATTACCCAAGGACAAAATTCAGAAAGGTAAAAACAAAGGGAAAATGGAAACTGGAAATGCTGAGAGGAAATGGGATAAGACATGTTGCATTCTGGGAATTTCAGTAATGAGTTGAATGCATGATATACTGGAAAACCGATGTGTTCTATAATTCTGCACCCAACTCACAATACAAGTTCACAAACAAAAACAAAGCAAACTCTATGAGAACATTCATATGGGACTGCAGTGAGTCATAAACTGCAACAATTGCATACTAATTCTTTCGAGGGGCCGTGAGATGAAAAACAATCATTAGGTCATTCATTCATTCATCACCTATTGCTCCAATATCTATTGTGTTCAGTGCATGCTAATTATTATTTTCTGTGTTAATTACAAAGATTCCTAATGAATAATGCCTACCTTCAGTGGTAACGTGTTAACAATAGCCATCATTAATTGTGCACATGTGTCTGGCATTGCTCTCACACTTCCCACTTGACATACGGTATTTCCAAGCGTTTAGCATAGATCGAGGCCGGTATCATTTTCCAGTTGAGCAAACTATTTAGGAAACGAATGACTTGCTTCTGTTTTTGCAGCGAGTCGATAGAAAGCTTCAGCACCAAATTTTACCCTTTTTGGATGGAAAATCCTGCGAGTTTTCTTTTCTTATTTCTGTCAGGATGCATTGCGGCGTCCCAGAACGCTCTCCATGGTGCAGGGAGAGAGGAGAAAGGATAACCTTCCTACACAATGTAGTACAACGTGAACTTTAATAAGGATCACAAGAAGCTGTGGGAGGTAAGAAAGCCCCTATCATAGAGCAATAGGGAAAGTATCATGGACGAGGTGGCTTTTGAATGAAGGTTGGAAGTACTGTTCGGCTTCTAGCCTATGGAGCTAGGGCTTCATTAAAATACCCAGATCAGTCAGTGTCAGACATTCCGAATGTGGAAGTGTGAGGGGAAAAGAAAAGCAGTGGGTGAAGGATGTGTCACCATAATCATCCAGCCTAAGAGCAACAAATGCTAGAACAAACGGAGGAGAGCTTGGGGACATTTGGCGATCAGCAGACCCTCTGATAAGGAGGAGACCATGACTGGATTGCAAGCTCAGAATGCAGGCTCAGTCCCCATCATGCAGCATCACCCCTGGTAGCTAACAGGAACTTAATGTGGGACCAGCAAGGGATGGGGAAGGCTGAAAGGTGTTTGAGAAAGGACATGGCGGGAACCGAGCCATGTGGGCAGAGCATTCAGGAAGCCTTCAGGTGGGCTACCCAAGATACAGGTGTTTGGAGACAAAGATGCTGTGAGATTGGAAAAGATTCAGGAAACAGTGATGACGGTTGAAATGAGTTGGGGGATGAAGGCTGAAACCAGGGAATGAAGTGTGACCCTACTTCCTGAAAAGCTCATTGCAAGTGGGGGCCAAGGAGGAGAGCCATTTGTTGTTCTAGCTGTATTTCTCACCAACGGACGGGTGGTTCTTTAAAGTATTCTTGTCTCTTCTTTTGGATGATCTCCTCCCTCCCTAACCCCCCCCCCCCACCAGCCCCCCGTTTTGACTTTGTTAAGTCCTACTTTCCCAGGTCGGTACCGAACACCGTCATCTAATTCCGAAATGTCTTGCTAGGGCTCCTCTGGAGGCTGCTCTGCAGGTGGAAGTTCAGTTTCTAGTCCGTTTATTTCATTAAGTGCTTGGCAATTAGGGTTCTTATAAGTCGCACGTCCTGAAAACAAGGTCTGGCAATCATAGTCACGGCAGTGAAAGCACTGGCTTAGGAGCGAGAGGCGGGAGGGGCCCCATTGAACTTGGTCAGCAATTTCGTAGAGGTGGTTTATCCAATTTTAACCTTGGAAATAGTTCTTTTTTTTCTTCTTTTTTAAAGAAGTGCTGTGCCTGCTTCATTCTGTTAACATTTCCCTGTCCCCATGCCCCTCAAGGTAGGTCTGTGCACGTGGAGAGGTTAATATTAATATTGCCTTTTTACAGCTAAATTATCTGGCTCTAGAACCATTCACAGATTCTATTAAAGACCCCTATGGAGGATTGTGTCTTCAAATAGGCATTTTAATTCACCCGGGTACAATAAGGTGTTACCTTCCTTTCATTAATAAAATGGGAACTCATAAAGAAAACCAGATTATCTTGAATTTATGATCAAGTAATTTTGTTTCTCTTAGCCTGGATAATAATTGTGAAACATCATTTTCCCCCTTCTTTCCCATTCCCTTCATACACTTCGACATTCTTAATTTCTCATGTTTATTTATCTTTTCTATTTTAATTTGACAGGGAAAGCTATCTAGGACCCCAGGAGGCAAACACTGTGACACAAGAATTGGTCCTTTCCATCTTCGATTTAATGAAATAATAAGCCAGTAATTGATTTATATTTATATTTACATTTGCCGTACAAATTCTGCGATTTTTGTCACCTTTATTGTAATTTCATAAGTAGTCACGAAATTACTTCCAGTGAACTCTGCTGTATCCTTCCTTTCCCAATGACAGAAGCCTTTTACTTTAGTCTGGGGAGCTGTGGGCTGCCCTCAAAGATTCCATGTCAGTTTCCTTTCACCCAAATATTAGTTTTCATTTCAACTCTTAGATACAGTGCTTCCCCCTCCCGCTCTCCTTCTTCAGCACCATTATTAAAATCTGCTCAAAACAACTTAGTGCTGTGGCTTTTTACTTCCAAAACAATCTCTTCTCAGGTGTTGGAAAGAGGTCAGGCTTTCCTGTGTTAGCTATTTAGAACATAATTTGGAATTGGTAATAGACAAAGGCTCCTGAGCAGTCCAGCTGCCTTTTATAAAACCTGTTCACCCAAGCCGCTCTCTTGCAGGGCCTGTCTTTATTCTGTTCTTACACTAGCCGTTTCACACATGTTTATTAAGGGGCACATGTGGGCATTATCTGGTAATGATTCAAAAAGGACTCACTTCCTCACTCCCCTTGTCCCGTCCATGTCTGCCTGCAGTTGCTGACAGAGTGATTCTGACTCAGCACCTGGTGCTAGAGTGCAGCTGTGGTCCAGAGGGGTTTCTTTGGTGAATTTTTGCAAGTGGCCAGGCCTTTCTTCTGAGGGGCCTATGAGTGAACCCCAAACTCCAACCTTTGTGTGAGCAGTCAAGTTATAACAACTATTTGCACCGCCCAGGTCCTAAATAAAATCAGAAAATCCTCATTGGAAGGGGAGCTGAGGGGGGAAGGATGTACTACTTGCAGGTGAGACACTTCAGAAATGCAAGCTAACATCCTGCTATGATGAGGAAATATAAACTACTTAGCCATGCCTAACTGCGTTAATATGGATAAACGCGATCTACGGAGTTCCTTCTGTGTTTTCACTACGTCATCTTAGTTAATTAGATATTCATTTAGGTACTTATGCTCCCATTTTACAGATGAGGAAATCCAGGCTGAGAAGTTAAATGATCGGACTGCCAGAGCTAGTAACTGGCAGTGCCAGAATTGTCCCTGATCTAGGAGATTTCAAATACCAGCTGGCTCACCCAGTCTGGGCAGCTTTAGCATAGCGGTCAGATGAAGGCTCACTACAAAGGAAACCATGGTCATTTACATCTAAGACAACCGGCCAGTGGAAACTTTATGACTGGCTTGGAACATCGTCCGGCAAAGTGCTGGATGATGGGCGAGCGGGCTGGGGAGGTGCGGCCTCTTCAAAGCAGAGGCGACATTAACGATGTGGATGAAGCAAAGCTTTGGTGACCTTCATCTACTGAAGGGGGCATGGTTCCAAATGAGAGGGAGCAAATGGCTGCAAAGATCGTTTAATGTTCACAACACGGAATGCTCCAAGCATGAATCTCAAAACATTTTCAAGTTATTGAAATGGACAGGAACACAAACCGATCAACACCCCGGGCTGAAATGGACTCGTGTTGCCCAGTTTGACTCGAACCTTCATAGTCTCCAATGTAGGAAACGAAAGGTTGGAGTGGAACGGGATCACATTCATCTTAGAAAAGCACTTTTCAAGAAAAGGGCCGGGCACTACCTCAAATACAACCCAGCGACCCCTCGGCTGAGTCCATGCCTTCGCGAAGACCCCCCAGGGGCAGTCGTAGGCACACACATGCTCACTACAGCGCTGTGCACCATAGCAAGAGCGGGAAACAGTCCAAAACCCCATCAGTGGGAGAATGGGTAAAGAAACATTGGGACATACACACAGTGGAGTACTATGCTTTGCTAAGCAAGTAAACAAATAAACAGAAAAACCAATGATGCACCTATGGAGCATGTCATGGCTTGGGCCGACCTGGAGACCATGATGCTGTGTGAAATTAGTCATTCACAGATAGGGGAAACATTATATGAGATCATGAAGAAGAAGAAGGACAATACAAAGCTTGCCGTACCAAAGGGACGTTGGAAGTTATTGGAGGGGAAGGGCAAAGGAGGGAAGAGGAAGCAGTACGTTAGAGCTGACAGGTGTTAACTTGAAGGAAGGGGAAGATAGCAAGGACTATTCATGCATTAGAGTTAGAAAACCCAAAAGAGAGAGCATGTTTGGCATTCCTCAAGTTAATGAAGGATTCTTTGGACAAAATATTGAACAATGCAGGAAGTAGCAAAAGAAGATGGAATACAGAAGCACAAAACTAAAAATCATTGGTCGATGTTCCTACAACTTAGAAGGTAGCAGATTCTCAAGAATCAGTGATATCCAAGGAAGCAATCCAAGCCACACTGAAGTCACTGATGAAAAATCAGACTTCTGATACTCACATAACACAAAGAAAGATGTTTCGATAAATGAAAAGAACACTGAAAGCCTTCTCTCATCTGTGCCAACATCTTTAAAGAGCGCTACCTGGCTGTTTAACTGTAGGATCTATATTTATGCCCATTCCAAAGAAAGGCCACTCAACAAAATGCGGATGCTCAATAACAATTGCACGAGTACCGCACACAAGCAGCTTCTTCCGAGGACAATCGAGGAAGGCTTGCAGCTGTCCACGTGATGAGAACTGTGAGAAACTAAACCCAGATTTAGAAGGAGACACAGAACGAGGACTGTCATTGCTGAGGTTAGATGGATTTTGACTGAAAGCAGAAAATACCAGAAAAAAACAAACAAACCAAACAGTTTAATTATTACGTTATTAAGGAGGCAAAAGCATGTGAATGTGCAGATCATAATAAATTGTGGATAGAATTTTGAAGAAGTGGAATTGCAGGGCACTTCAAATGTGCTCATGTGGAATCTGTACACAGACCAAGAAGCAATCCTTGGACAGAGCCGGGGCACCCGGCGTGGTTTAAGATCAGGAAGTGTGTGTGTCAGGTTTGTAGCCTTTCATCATGTTTGTTCAATCTGTTAACAATCTGCGATGTACAGATTCACAAGTCTGATCCTTGAAAGTGCAGACAACTGCAAGTGCTGAAGACCAGAGACTACAGCCTTCTGTATGGACGGCCCTTCAACATATAGGACCCAAAAAGAAACCATTATGATCAAACAGAGATACATAAACTTGGAAACAGAAACAATGGGGAAATAAATCAACAAGAAGCTTTTTAAAAATTATTAACAAAATTGACAAACCACTAGCCAACTTGACAAAGGAAAAGAAAGGGCAGATGAAAATATTTAGAATTAAAGATAAAAAGGGAGACATTACAAGAGAGCCAAACAAAATTAAAAAAACATAGTACTATGAAAGACTATATTCCAACAACTTTGGTAATCTAGAAGAAAGGGACGAATGCTTAGAAACACATATTTACCCACACTGAGAGGTAGAAACCATGAACAAACCCTTGAACAAAAGAAGACATAGAGATGGTCCTCTTGATACTTCCAGTCCAGAAAAGTGCAGGACCAGATGGCTTCACATGGCCATTCTATCAAGTGTTCACAGAAGATCTGTCACCAATTCTACACAGATTATTCCAGAATGAAGGGACAGCAAACTCCCAAACTCATTCTATAAAACCAGCATAACCCTGATACCAAACCAGCCAGACTCCACAAAGACAGAAAACTACCGACCAATATCCTTTATGAACATAGATGCAAAATTTCTAGCCAATAGACTCCAACAACATAGCAAACAAAATAATAATAAAAATAAATAATTCATCATGACCAAGTGGGATGCAAGAATGGTTCAACATTTGAAAAGCAATCAATGTAATCCACCACACATAAAAACAAAGAATAAGAATCGCATTATCATATCAATAGATACAGAAAGAGTACTTGGCAATATCCAACATCCATTTCTAATGAAAACACTCAACAAGATAGGAATAGAAGGGAAAATTCCTCCACATGATAAAGTCTAGATAGGAGAGACCAACGGGTCAATGAGGAAAAACTGACAGCATTTCTCTTGATTACAGGAACTAGGTAAAGCTGCCCTTTATCACCACTCTTATGAAACATTACACTGGAAGCCCTAGCCAGAAACATGAGAAAACTAGAGGAAACCAAGAGAACACAATTGGGCAGAGCAGAAGTGAATCTCTCCCTATTTGCAGACAATAGGATTCAATAGACGACAACCCCAAGAACTCTGCCACGAGACTGTTGGAAACAACTGAAGTTGCAGGGTGCAAGATCAACAAGTAGAGAGCAACTGGTTTCCTGTATACCAGTGATGAGAGCTACAAAAAAGAAGATGAAGCAGACATTAAGAAAACAATACAAATCATCATGATCCCAATCCTACCTTGCCTTGCGGACCTGGTTGTACCAGAGGATGTACAGCGGTGCAGGTGGGGATCTGGAGGCACAGGGAATCTAGGACAGACGAACCCTTCAACACCAGCGGTGGGAGAGGCGACACCAGGAGGGAAGGGCATGTAGAAAGGGAGAACCGATCTCGGAGATCTATGTGCAACCTCCTCTCTGGGAGATTGTCAAGGGGGAGGCAGGTGAGGGGAGACACCGGGGAGTATAAGATAAGATATAATAATTATTTATAAACTATCAAGGGACCAGGGGTGGGATTGGGGAGGGAGGGGGATGGGGGGAAAAAAAGGGAAACCGAGCTGATTCCAGGAACCCAAGTGGAAGGTGAATTATGAGAGTGACGAGTGCAACGAATGTATAAGGGTGCTTTGCTCAATTGATATATGTACAGATTGTGATAAGAGCCTTATGAGCCCCAATAAAAAGATTTAAAAAAAAGAAAGAAAATGATTAGGGCAAAGAATGTACGGATGTGCTTTATACAATTGATGTATGTATATGTATATGTATGGATTGTGATAAGAGTTGTATGAGCCCCTAATAAAATGTAAATAAATTAAAAAAAAAGAAAACAATACAATTTACAATAGCCAAACATATATAGGACACAGATTCCTAATAACTGGATCACCAGGGGTCAGTGCTGATCGCATGCTTAGTTTTCTGTTCTTTGCTTTTTGTTTATATGGTCCTGGGTTAGAAAAATAAGGTTTGTGTTTTGGTTTTTGTTGTTGGCATGGTTCTTGATTAAAAAAATAACCCTTTCTTTTTTAGAATATACTTTTCTATGATTGCAGTCAGGGAAATTAAAGTATTGGGGAAGGGGAATAATAAGTACTGAAGGCAGAGAAAAGTTCCACAGTACAGTTCTTTTTCAAGAATCATGTGACTCTTCTCGGGTCTAGGAGCTCTGGCGGCATAGTGCTTACAGGCTGGGCTGCCAACCTCAAAGGCAGCGGTGGGAAACCGCAGCCACTCTGTTGGAGAAAGACAAGATTTTCTGCTCCGGTCAAGAGTCGCAGGCTTGGAAACCTACAGGGACAGTTCTACTGATAGGCTATTTAGGATCTCTATGAGTCAGCATTACTCGGTGGCAGTACGTTTGGCATTTTTTATTATTGGTTATGATGCAGCTATAATGTCATCGGCACACACCACTGGGTGCTTATCTCCCCTCCACACTGGTTTTGAGATGTGATCTGGGTTTGGGATTTTGTCTTTGGGGCAGGACTTGATGACAGTTCTGTGTCCCTAGCAGTCTTCCACATCCTCACCGTCTGTAGGGAAATTAGCCCGCCCTAGCAGGGAGTTAGCAGGAGGATGGCTGGCTGTGGAATGCCATCAAGACACTGAATGTGAATGGAACGCTGTCACCAGCAGGATAAAGTAGTAAGTGAGGGATGTTTGTGAAGTTTGGAGTGTTGGAGACCTCCTTGCTGAACCGCAGCTGAGCAGCACCATCTGCTAGGGAACAGCCAATTTGTTGTTTGTTTTACACTGAGTTTATTAAAGTTACCCAAGGGAGAGTAGGAGGTGCCTTCTTTGGAAGCATTTATCCCTTGAAACTGCCTGAGCTAGTGGAAAGCACATTAGACCCGTCTTTAGGTGACCGAAGTACAAGTCCTGTCTATGTCTTGAACTGTTGTAGCTCACAAACTGCATGTATATTTGGCGCGTGTGAACTCAAACGTGAGCTAAGACTCATTTTCCTGCTAATGTCTCAGCGCTCCCGTGAGCATCGTGCCAAATCATATATTGTCATTGTCGTTAGGTGCCATCAAGTCAGCCTTGACTCGGTGACCTCCTGAACATTAGAAAAACCAGAATAAAACACTACCTGGCCTGGGCCACCCTCACAATCATCCCAATTCAAACAGACGATTAAAAACCTAACCCAAACTCACACTCTCCCTGCGCTTAAGTCCCTTCTGACTCATGGGAACTCCACGTATGTCCACGGAGAGCTGCGCCCCCTCAAAAGCTCAATTTATGGTTTCCCTGGATACGTCCAAACATTCAAAATCGCAGTTAGGAGCCCAAAAAGCGCACTGCCCAGAAATCTGGGAAACTATAAGTGCACCATACACTTCCATTGTTTCCTTAAAAAAATATTGGTATTGGGGGTGGGGGTGGCTAACTTGCTTAATGATTGGCAACGTGCTTACATGTCGGCCTGCTAACCAACAGCAATGTGGTCAGCAGTTTGAAACCACCAGCCAGTCTGCAGGAGAAAGACAAGGCTTTCCACTCCATCACAGAGCTGCAGTCTTGGAAATCCACAGGGTGGTTCTCCCTACAGGGTGTTCGGGCTAGCTAAGAGTTGGGCGGGACTCCATGGCAGCACGTTTGAGTTTGCATTGGTTCCTGAGTTCTCCAGAGCCCTGCTGAATGAACTCTGCATCTCCCATGGCCGACCATGCTCCTGGGCTTGGTGTGGCAATCCCTTTGTATGTGAGTATCAACAAGAGTCCCTGCGAAGACCAGTTCAGGCTCCCGTACTGAGTTGTATATTCCTCAAATGAACTTAATGGCATCAAGGTTTGGCTCAAACAAAGAAACCCTCCCTGCCGCCCCTTCGATTCCATCTCACGGTGACGCTTTAAGTCAGAGTAGAACTGCCCCTGTGGGTTCTCAAGACTGTAAGTGTGCATGGGCGTAGAAAGCCTCCTCCTTATCCCTGCAGAGCACCTGATGGTTTCAAACTGCGGACCTTGTGGTTAGCAGCCCAATGTGTAACCTACGACACCAAGGCTCCTGGTAGCATTTTTCCACACTGTGTAAATAAGGATGCAGTTGTAGATTCGGGAAAGGTTACAATTTCTCATTGGGATTATTTACTTCTGTTTTTCTCCTTAGGAGGAAAACAGAATATATTTAGAATATATCATCCAAATTATTTTCTTGCTGGAAAACAAAGCAAAAAAGCAGAAACAAGTAGAAACTTAATTTATGAGTTGTCAATTTCTCTTCCTTTTTGCAAACACTCCGTATTTTTCCAGAGGTGATTCAATCAATCCAATGAAATGATTCGAATCCCAATGACGAGGCACGGTGTTCTGGTTAACAAATACCTCTGAGAAGCTGTTGCTGTAACTCTGCAGTAGCTGTGCTATTATTTTTTAATAGTAAGGGTTTCAAAGAAAAAAATAAACATTATAATACATTTCAAAGCATTCTATTGCTAATTAGTAATTTTCATTATTTTGATAATTCTGTTGTTGAAAAGGTTGTATTTCTTCCTGTTTACTTTGTTTTCAAAATCTTATAATGTTTTTATGTGTTTGATAAATATTTTCCTACTTTCTTAGGAATGAAATTGTCCCTTCTTATTTCTATCTGCAACACGTCTATCGAAAGGAAAAACAAGGTGTGTTTTCAAAAAAATTCATTTAGGTGGCCTTTTAAAAAAATGCAAATCTTTCTAGTGTGGCGTTTTGAGCCTAAGGCGAAGGGTGTAATTGAAAATGTAGAAAACATGGCTTTTAGGGAAACCTCCTCTTGATTCCAGAGACTGAAGATCAGATTCTCCCCAGGATTTTGTAGCATATGGAAATTGATATCCACTGAAGTTTAGAAATACCAAAATAGGTAGTAAGGCCAGATTTATTTTCACTTTTAGTAATCTGGCACCATTACCTTGAACAAACTAGTCTTTAGAGGATTTTTTTTTCTCATACTAAAAGTTAAAAAAACAAAAACACCTCATTATAGGAAATAAGAAAAAAGTTAAGGATGTATAAATAAGAAACTAAAACATAATGAATGTCTCCACCACTCAGAATAAACTAATATTTGACTATATTATCTTTTGGCTTTTCTTAGTATATTCTCAAATCTATATGTTTTTGAAAAAATCAGGCCTTGATTTAGTTATAGTCATATTTGCTTTTTCTTTTATCATTACATTATGAATATTTATTGAATGAAAGAAATTAAAAACCATTAAATATTCACTGGCATTTTCAATGGCTGTCTATTATTCTTCATATGGACATAATATATTTTGCCTTCTATTATTATTAAGTTGGTTCAATGTCTTACTATTTATAATGCTTAAAGGAACATTCTCATACATAAATTGCTGCTATTTTACTTGCTTCCTTAGAACCATCCAGGGCATTTTGTTCCTTCGATCAATTTGGGTTTGCTTCTATATTGATGATATTAACCTTTATAGAGGCAAGTTTTTCATTATTAATTAAAATGCTAGAAACATTCATTTTGTTTAGGTTTAGCATTAATTGTAGTGGTGCCACAATTTTCATAGCTATTCTTCATTCAATAAATATTTATGAAGTTTTTCCTTTGGGCTAGGGATCCTATTACAAGATAGATGCATTTTCTACCCTCACCAGACACTCAGTGTAAGCATAGAGAAGGGCCTGTATTTCTTCTTAAACTTAGTTCTAAAATCACTTTGGAAAAACCCTAAAAAAAGAAAGAAAAATTATAATAGCTTACAACCCACAAAATGACAATAGAACAGTTGAATTGACAATCTTGCTAAATTCCATCTCCTGTGTCTGAGACACAGTTTCCTTGTGTCTTGTCTGATGATTTTTTCAGGGACTTGCGGTCAGACTTACAGTATCCGTTTGTTGTTGGGTATTCTTTTCAGGACTTATTCCAAGTACTTTCTATTTTTGCTGTCCTTTGAGAAGCATCTGGATTTTTGTTGTTGGTAGTTTTTACTTCTGTTGTAGTAGAGATAGCAGTAAACAATTCCTTTTTGTGTATTTAGTTTATGTGTAGCCATTTATTGGAACTCAGCGATAAAGGAGACTTGGCGGTGCTGTCAAGTGAGTGTTGGACCCCCACATGACGCATGGTTCAAATCCGCCCCAGTTGCTCTGAGAGAAAGGTGAGGCTAAAGCCTTGTGCAGGGTCACCATGACTAGTCATCTTCTTAAGAGCAGTGGATTTGGGGTTGGGTTCAGGAGACAGACATGTTGTTGTGAGGTGCTTCGAATTGATTCTGATTCATAGCACCCCTGGTGTACATCTGGAACTACCTCAGCTGTTTCGTAGACTGCCATCCTCATGAAAGGAGCCCTGGTGGTAAACTCTGGACTGCTCACTGCAATGTGGGCAGTTCAAACCCAGCAGCTGCTCTGTGGGGAAAAGATGAGGCTCTTCACTCTCCCAAAGACGAACAGTCTCAGAAACCCTACATAGGGTGACCATGAGTCAAGCTGACTAGATGGCAGAGGGCGTTTCCTCCGTGAAGGAATCATCAGTTGCTAGGTCTTCTGTAGATGAGCTAGCTGGTTTGAACAGCTGGCCTTCTGAGTAGCACTTGCGCTCTTAGCCATTGGGCCAACAGGGCTCTTTAAGAACAGTGTCCAGTCTGATGTACCTCTTTGGTGCTTAGAAGTTGTGTGAAATGATGTATTGAGTTGCTAGCCACAAGGTTGATGGTTCGAGCTCACTGGCTGCTCCACAGAAGAAAGAAGAGGCTATGTTTTCCAGTAAAGATGTATAGCCTCAGAAACCCTAAATAGGGGTGCTCTGAGTTGAAATTGACTCAACGACAGTGAGTTATCTTAGTTCTCGAGTACTGGGGTAACATAAATATCCCAAGTGGGTGGTTGCACAGGACAAAATTTTGTTTTCTCACAGTTCCAGGCTAAGAGTACAAATTGGCCCTCTTGATATGCTTTTTTGTGGGTATTAGAGAGCATTTCTTCATTCCCTGGCTTGTAGATAATCTCAGGTTGCATGTGCCTTCCTCATGCTGTGTGTGTGTGCGTGCGTGCGTGCGTGTGTGTGCATGCACTCGGGTGTGCTTGCCTGTGTCTAATCTGCTGGGCTTAAAATTGTTTTTCAATGTGAATCAAATGAGTCTAATCTGCTCATTTTGTAAATCAAAAGTGATTAGATTCAGAAACCACGCTACTTGCCTATGTACTGATTATCGTGATAAAGAAAAGTATTTTCAAACAGAATTACATTTGCCACTACAGGGGTATCTTGAATTTTTTGTTATTGCTTTCTTGGAAGTAACTCATAATCCTTTTATATGAAAATCTTACCCCAAACAAAATTCAGACCCCCAATGACTCTATAGGACAGAGTCGAACTTTCTTTGGGGTTTTACTTGGCGGCAAATTTTTATAGGAGCACAGACGGCCTTGTCTCTCTCCCAAGGAGCACCCCAGTGGATTCTAGGCTCAGCAGTGGATTCTAACTGCTGAGCAAGTGGTTAGCAGTAATTCATCAGGAGACCAGTTTTAATGCTCCCCCACTTGGTGCTTTGTGTTGTTGTTTGTAGACAGCTGTTTACGTATGAGCTCTCCCATACTTTACAATGGTAATTTTGTGAATCCCTGTTTTCTCTTATTGACCTTTCTCTCCCCTATCAGCAAGGGTACCTCATGTTGGCTTCTATGTCATGGGCTAAGTTTTCAGTACAGCTCTCTGCAATTTACTACTACAATGCCAATTAATTTATACAAGAATAGTGCCAGAATTAGATGGGACTTCTCATGATTCATTATTTGATTAAGCTGTGTTATTGTCTCCATATATACCTCAGCTAACATCCTCATCACACAAGTCTATTTCCTGATAATTTTATCAGGCATCTCTTGCTGAAGAGGCCACATTTTCTGATAGTTTGAGACAGCTAAGATCACCACCCACCCCCACGTCAGTTAGGTAGCAACGGTTTTTCAAAATTGTACTTTTCTTTTGCTTGTTATAAATGGTTGTCCTCTGCTCTTTACATTGGACAATCTTGACTAATGATCAACTGCTCTATCCAATCAAAGCATTGTGAATATACCGTACCAACTGGAGAATCCTTCTTAGGATACCTCATTGCTATCTTTGTTATTAGATACTTCCTCTGAAACAATGATCATCCTTGACTGCTAATTGAAAATATGTTTGTTCTAGGCTGCCCAGAAGTGCCTCAAAAGTTAGGTCGGTCCATCTACTTCCAAAAAGTAGCCATGAATACCCCATGGAGCACAGCTCTATTTGATACACAAAGCGTCTCCACGAGTCCTATTTAGCTCAATGAAACTCACTGCCATTGAGTCAGTTCCAACTCACAGTGACCCTCTAGGACAGAGAAGAACTACGCCTGTGGGTTTCAGTGCCTGTGAATCTTTTAAGGAGTAGAAGGCCTTTTATTTTCTCCTGCATATCCGCTGGTGGTTTTGAACCAATGGCCTTGCAATTAGTCGTCCAACAAGGAACCCACTCCACCAACATCTGAAGCGGATGGTCCAATAGTCCATGTGCCGAGTTCATTAGTGTCATTCTTTTGAAGTGGGTGATGTGGGGAGGGCAGCGGGTTTCTATTCTGTTTGGCTGTTTTCCTTAGAATAATTTCAGCATCATTTGGATTTCTTCAATCCCAAACATATCTGCACCGTCCAAACAGCATGCCTTGCAGAATCTCCTGGATTCAGACACTTGTATCTGACATTCCATGTGACATGACTTTCCATTCACACTTCGGAGGCATTGCTGAAATTTCAGCCTTCAAGATAACATAAATGGAAACAGGCATGGGGGTGGGGTGGGGTGGGAGGTGGATGTCAAGTGCAGCCCAGTGAAGATGGCATATTCTCATGGTTTAAAACAGCAGCTTCCACTCATTTCCTGGTTTAACACGTGTCCTATAGGGAAGCGTCGAAACCTTCACGTCTTTCTCTCCTCCCCTGCTTGTCTTGTCTCAGGGCAACATGATTCTAAGGCACTTCTCCTGCAGCACAGCAGATGACGTGTGACTAAATAAAGGAACCGGTGGATAAATATGTAGACAAAGTCACCTTTGTTCTTGCCTATATTTTAAGAGTGGAGAGAGAAAGGGAATCGAATCTCCTTTGTCCCCCCCGTATCAGCACAGAACCCATGAGGAGCTGCACCGGCCAGGCTTAGTGCACCATCAGTACAGAGCAGTTCATACGGACTTCTAACCATGGTGGCTGAGCCTTCATTTCTGTGAGAATCCTGGGCACAATTAGTGTGTTCACATTAGAGAATCCGTGATACTTACCGTGCATAACGAAGGCAAGGGTTGATACAGGGGAATTGACTGGATGTGCTCCTCAGCAGTCGCTGGGCATTTGGGTCAGCCGATTTAGATCTCTGTGATCCTGTTGATTTACTTGGTTACGTCCTCAAATTAAATAGTCCGTTCTTTGAGCTCTCAGCTGTGTATCAAGAAGAGCATTTCAGGAAAAATATCTTTAGTCTTTCAAGTTTTGAGCCTCCCGGGGGAGTCCTTGTTAAAGAAAACTCTCATCCATGCATGCGTTTTTTTGCATTCACGGTTGTGTGTGTGTGTGCGTGTGTGTGTGTGTGTGTGTGTGCATGCGAGCCTCTGTTCAGAGTTGATCAGCTGCTTCTGCAACCATCGAGCACCTTCCTGTTTAACTTGAGGGCGCCCTGTCCTTTTCTGGTAGACGGGTGGTGGTGCTGCTTGCGAGCTTCTGCAGGATGAAACGTTGCCTGCTGTACGCATCGGTAATCCAGGGCTCCTTTGCACACACAAGTAGGGCCACCGCTCTGGGTTCCTCTGTTCTCTTCCTTGGATGCGTCAATTGGTGACTCCTTCATGATTCCCGGCCTTGACGTAGTTTGAGTGGCGGAAAATACGAAGCCAAATCCGGGCGATATTGGGCGAGTGGTGCACAAGTCAAGGTTGGGAACGTGAACGAAAGGGCCCGGGGTTCTTCCCTCTCCGTTGACACGTCCTGAGCACACAGGTGGCTCTGGAGAGTTCAGTGAGCTGAGATACGTTGAAGGCCACTAAAATCTTGAAAGACGGCTCCAGACTCACCCAGCGTGCCGAGCTCAGTAGCAGGATGGGCGGCCAGGGCATTGCAAGAAAAGAAGGCGGTTAAGACAGGCCAGCTCTGACCAGGACGTTCCACGAAGGCTCTCTAGAACGTAGGACTCCTGCGTGCGTTCTTTGGAAAGTCCTGAAGTTGACAGAGACAGTTTGCTTTGACGTCAATACCTAGTGATTAAAAGCAGATCCTATTTTAGTAAGAAAGCTGACTGAACAGTTTATAGCTCCAAATGTCCTCCCATTTATTCTGAATTAGCTTGTTCACATTTTAATGGACAAAAAATTTCCATTTTAGGTTTTTATATATGATTATGCATTGCAGTTAAGGCCTCTTTTTGGGAAAGGTTTTACAATGTGATTTTACTTGTTTGCTAGTAAAATTTATTACCGTAATGCTTTTACCATCCTCATTTAATCTTCCGACTTCTCTTTAAAAAAAATCAATGCCCCGTGATGGTGATGTTGGCTGCTCTCACCAAGGGGCAGGAGGGTGGGGGACCTGGTTACTACAGGGTACACGTTCTTGGGGGCTTTGTCATGAACATTTTATTCTGAGGACCCTGGAGTCAGTTTTTACAAAAATACATCCTTTAGCCATATTAAGCTTTGCAAGCGTTCTAAATGGTTTATTTTCAGCCACTTGTGTGAAAGCGACAAAAGGGAAACCAAAGCTCCCTGTACTATCGTTTGGAGGAGAGGCTTCTTGTCCGCTTTTGAAACAAAGTTGGTTGGAAACCATATATCGGGGTTATTTTCTCTTGAGCTACTCTCTCTGAATGACTTTCAATCCCAGCAAACCGTTCCAAAGCAATAATTGCTATTTCTAGGGAGCATACTGAGAAATAGATATCTTTTGATTAAGTATAGCGAGCATAAAAGGAATACTCTTTTTATATAAGGTTGCGTGTTTTCTGGGTTAGTTTACTTCAGTGTTTGGAGTATAGTTGCAAATTCTAGATGTTCACAACGGTATATATGTAGCCTGTTGCTATTAAAAAGAAACACACACTCACACACCCCCCAAATGTGGGGAGTTTCTTGGGTTTATTTATTCTGTGTTTGCCTGTGAATATCTCTGGATCTCCGTGTGTGTGGGTTTGTTTGTTTTAGCACTCAGGGGGCGTGGCAGCTTAGACCCGTTGGTGCTTTTGAACTGCACAAGGATCCAGCGCTTCCCATCGGGCCCAAGTGAACCAAAGACCAGCCAGCAAAAAGAGGTCCGTTACTATTTGGCTTGTGGCTATAGGACGGCTCAAATCTATTTACGTGCTCAGGTCTTTACAGCTCCATTTTTCTAAGATGATTGACCAACGTGGTTATGCCTTGTTTTAGCCGTACAAAGAGGAAGAAGGGGGATTTCACCTTCACTCTTGGGCCAGTCCCATCTCACATTCCATCTTCTAACAGTACTCTGTAAATCCCTAACGGATGCTGATATTTACATGTTGCCGATGCACAGCAGGCATTGTGGGCTGAAGTCTATACTATCGTGTTTCCAGATACAGTTAATCTGAAAGGTGGCATAAAAATTAAAAAGAAACATCCTATACTCTCATTCATCTTTAGATACACACACACACACACACACACACACATCATCAGTCCAAATTCATATTCCTCTAAAAATATTTGTAAATGTTACTCCAAATACACATTTGGTAGATTCATTATTGGATCTTTATGTAAAATTCATCTTCTATAAGTGGTTCAGAATCTTTAGAATTCTTCAACATGTCTTAATAATTGTGTTTGAGTAATGTTTTACATTATAGGAGTTTTAAAAAGGCAGGTGCAATGTGACATATCAGAAGAAGCAAATTAAACTCTTGTAAAGCACAGCTGGAATGCTAAAAATGTGTATTTGTAATTTAAATATGTGACACCATCACACTGTAAAATCAGTTCATAATTAGAAAACATCTGTTTTTTCCAATATGATGCCTAATAGTATATTTAAATAATTTAGAATGCAATAAGGAAAAAAATCAAGGAACAATAAGGGATTCATGGACCTTTCTTTTCTTTTCTTTTAATGCCCTGTATGAGATCGCAGACTAACCCATCATCTTGAGTTTGCCTTTGTAGCAAGCATAATCATCCATGATGAAATGCTTATGCCAAACATATGTACTGGTGTGACCCCATTGTGCCAGTTTAAAAGAGAAAAGAAACAGCAACAACAACCCCAGACCAGCTCAACACCATGTTGGGCAGGTCCTGGTGTTAAAGGGATTTACTCAGTGTTATTTCTCTCACCCCATTCTTCTTCCTCTTTTCTTTTTGTAATCAAAAGACACCGAAACAAATGCATGTGGGCTGTTTTAGCAGGGAGTTTATATGCGCGCTTTGTGAAAACAGTGGAGTTGTTGGGTTGTAGGAACGCTGCAAACAGACTTGAACCCGGTAAAATATTGAGTTAAAACTTATCAGGATCAATTTTCGTTTAGCTAATAAAGTTTGAACAAAACCACAATTTCTCAAACGGAGCTCACATGGTAGATTAGCCACACATCTGTTATCGGGGTTCACAGAGGAAGGTATTTATACATGTGTGATGAAAGCTGGAAGGGGCATTTTTATTCTAACCGGAGTGTGCACACTGAAGAGTCTCTTGCTTTACTGGCAGTAAATCCTGTCATCTTTTTCTTTCTTTCCTTTTTAAGCCAAGTGTAGTGTGTGTGTGTGTGTGTGTGTGTGTGTGTGTGTGTGTGTTTCCAGGTATGGACAAACCATATGTATCTTGGGAGGTTATGTTTTAGGTATAATCAGCCCGTGTCTGGATAGATTTGCAATTTCAAAAATAAATAAAATGAAAAAAAAAGGAACTGAAGAACAGAAACAACAATCCAAACACCCCGTGCAGCAGTTAAGAAACTGAGTACAAAGCAGTCGGGGATACCGGCCGAGGGTCCTTCTTAAGGCCAGGCGCCTGGCTGTGGCAGGGGGAGCCGAGCACTATGAGACCCGCCTGAGCGGGCATCACTGCGGGGGTCGGGAAGGGAGGGGGACAAACCGTAAGGACAGGACGCACCTGCCCGTGTTAGAGGCGGTGCCATTGTGCTCCTGCCTGCATTTGGGGGTGGGGCTGGGGGTAGGGGGAGGGAGTGCTGAACATTTACTTATTTTTGCGGGGTGAGGGTACACAAAGTTAATCTGCTCCCATTTACATTCATCCACTTTGAATCCACCTTTGCTGCTGTAGCCCACCACTCGCCATTCATCAGTTGGTGCATTGTGCGCCAGGGCAAATAACGACAGAATATCTAGCTAAAGAGGGGGTACTTAATCAGCAATCAAGATTCAATTTGTTTTAATTCTAGCAGGTGTTTGCGAGGTACATTGATGGGAGAGATAATATGTGCTGCTTTCATTAGCTCTCTTGTTTTTGTGCTTCAACATTTAAGAGCCAGATGTTCGGAGGTGAGCTGATCAGAATATTAAGTCTCCAGAGGTTGGTTTCCATAGTATTTTACATTCCTTTCTTTATCTCCCTCCTTGCACCCTGAGCGCCGAGGTGCAAGTGCTTGCAATGACAGACTCCATCTCAGCGTCCTGTTCAACCCCGCTCTACATTAGTGGCTCATTCTGGATATAAAATGCTTTCGTTTCATAATCTGTCATTAATTCTTGGACTCTGGGTCAGTATCATTCCTCATTCGAAAGTCGTTCAGCTGATAATCTGTGTGAGAGAGTGTTTGGGAAGCAGCCGTCCTGAAGCGGGAACACAGGACTCACATGAGGTGCAGAGGTCATGACCCCATCACCCTGCTAAATCAATATCCGAACTTGATCAGTGCTCTGCCATCAATGGGTCCAAACAGGGTGGCAGTGGTGTAACCTGCATGATAATGGCGGGTCCTTCTGCTGAGTCGGAAAGTTATTACCTCTGGAAAGGGAGTGTGAATATTCTAACATGAAATCATTTTATGATGCAATATAAGATTACTATGTTACAGTTTGCAATAAACTATTAATAGGACTTGGAGAAGAATCTAATCAGTAGTTAGGCTTTGTTTTACAATTTTAACTCAATCGTAACGGAATTTGGTTTTTATTTAATCGCTTCAGAGGCTACATCGTGATAAGCTGCTCCTCTTTCTCTCTCTCTCTGTCTCTCTCTCTCTTGTGTGATTCTCCTAGATATTAAAGAATAAATTCCCTTTCAGCTGAAAAATAAACTTACCAATAAAGAGTTAATTGAATCGGGGTTGGCAGGGGGATGCTCCACCCCCCCTACTATTACTAGTTCTCTGTTTACTTTGCAATGCGGGGATTGCACTGTGTTACAAGCATCTTTTCTTAATCCTGTCACCTTGCACGATAACTATGTCAGAGGGGAAACATTTGCAAGTGATTAGATATGGACCTATGTGTCACCAAATGTATGAGGTACATACCCTTATAGGATATAATTGTGATCTTTTAATATGCGGCCATTGACCCAGACTTGTTATTATCTATTATAGTTTATAATAATGTATCTCTTTATGATTAAATGATGATGCCCGGCAGAACACTATGATTAGCATTTCAGTTATTTATAGATTATGTCAGAGCGGTAATAAACATAAAATGCTGTTAATGTGTGGCTAATGAAATCTGGACATGAACAAGTTTATGAATTGATATAATTCATTTGAGTGTTCTAACTGAGCTGCTGGCTCTCGTCATAATTCAAAAGCTTAGCAGGGTTCACCGATTAGGTGTAGGACTAATTTGCGACAAAAAGTCAATGGGCTTTCATCGTCTTGGGCCATCATACCCAGCATGGCTGATTGCATAAGGACTATACAAAGTAATGCTCATAAATATATTTATTAAGCTTAATATGTTTTGTGAGGATAGGACAGAATCTACTATTGCACAACATATGTAGAACAAAAATCACAGTGTTAATTAGTGAGTGTATATGTGTGTGTGCATATATATACATATATATAGTGTGTGTGTGTGTATACACACACACATGTCTACATCGCAGAGTCATCAAAAGCCAAGGGATTATATGATTCTTAATGGAGGAAAATGTGGGTGATTCAGGGGCAGGTGTTAAGGGAGGGCAGGTCACATGTGCTAGACCACTGACGACAGGAGGCTGTTGGTGGGGCTTCTCTAGCCCTTCGTGTTAGACTTCCTCTCTAGAGGGAAGTTCAGATCCACAGAGATTCGTTCTCATGGTCTTGGTTCTAGTGATGTGAACCCACTTGTTGGAAAGTTCTGAATTTCAGATCCAGTGTGAAACCACGGTTTATTACGAGGGAAAAGAGCCCACAGAGATCTCTTCTTCCAGATGGATCTTGCTAGCTTGACAGGAGTCATTCAGTGTGAGCATAATGAGAGAAATTCCTCAACTGGCTGGCTCCTTGGCTTAACATCTTTGCATGTAACAGCATTAAAGGGCCTAACACATAAGCTTTAGAGTTATTTTTGAATGTCTTCATATAAAGAGGAACAACTTATTGATTTTCTTGCTTTGGTTTGAATGTGAAATACCTAGTATATGCCTTACTCTAGTCTGGCTAATATATCACTTTCATAATAAGTTGGAAAAGGGTGTGGGGACCATGTCTGACCTCCGTTAGCTACACTTGGGCTAGGAGAATCCAAGTCCACGTCTGCCCCAGGACGATTCCTATGAGGCAGAGGACAGACATGCTCCCTCCCACCTCCCCAATCCTTCTTAGCCTGTTCTGTTACTGACAGACCCACACCTGGCCTTCTACTGCTCTGCTGGGTAGATGCTCTGTTCCCAGGACCTCCCAGAACTCACAGACACAGCTTCTGGTCAGGGAGGTTTATTCATGAAGGTACTAGGTCACCACAAGTCGGGGGCAGAAAGCAAGAACGATGCATTCCTTTGTCCACAGCATTTCCAATTCTCCATGACACCCGCAGACATGTCTCTCTGGTCCTCAGCCTCTCTGGCGCAGGACCCCTGGCCTCTGCATTTTGAGAAGACCAACAGCCTGTGGATTTGCCCTGTGACCTGAGTGCTTCTTCTGTTCTGTCTAGGGTCTGAGGGTCTCAGGGCCTCCGGGGCCCTACTGCTCCTGCCACCTCAAGCAGTGATTTCACAAGTGCTCTGCCGGTGCCTCTACTCTCTGTGGCGCTTTGGTGTGGCACTTTCTTGGTACTTCTGATGACTGTGGGATCTCAAGGTTCCTGCTTTTAGGAAGGCTCACGTTTATATACCAGTAGTATGGCAACAAGGACCCAGCTCTGAATTAGAGTTGCAGATCCTGTTCCCAGGGCCCCACCCAATCATGTGGGGAGGGGAGTGGAAAGACCATGGGTAGAAGAGACAAACCAAGCAATTCCACTTCACCGCATCACGCCAAGCTCCCTGCCTGATTCCAGTTCATAGCGGCTCTCTGCCTCCGAGGGGATTTTCCACTGTGGGATCCCAAGGCTGCAGACCTTCACGGGCGTGGAAGGCTTCATCTTTCTCCCGCAGAGTGTCTGGTGCTTATGAACTGCTGTCCTTGGGATGAGCATGTAACTCTGCACCACCAGGGTCCACTCTCTCCTAAATCCTGCTTTTGGTTAATTCTGCAAGAGTCACCTAGGAGGCAGACTGAGGACAAAGAGGACAATTTAAAGTGTGATACTTTTACTTCCAATTGATATCAGTAGTAGTTCATAGTAGTAGCATCCTAATTATTTTATTGAAAAATCTAATTTAAAATTGTCTAAGCATTCAATAAGAGTTACTAGTCACAGTACTGCTGCCACTGGCAATACCACTAGTAATAAAATGGTGATGCGGCTAGAACTGTCTCCACAGCAACCTCGTAACAGCCCTGCTACAGACGCTGAGCGTGGAGTGAGCGCTCTCAGGGGATGCCGGCTCTCCCTGGGGGAATTCAAGTGGAGGGAGGAGTGACAACTGGCTAGACGGTATCAGGATTTCTCAAAGTATGTTCCGTGGACCAGCAGCACCTTCAAATCTCTAGTAAAGAGAACTCCCTGTGCCATCTACTCAACGCCGACTCACGACGACCCCATCGAACAGGGTAAAGCAGACCCCATGAGGTTCCCAGGCGGTTGCTCCCTATGGGGGCCCAGAGTCCTGTCTTTTCCTGGCCGAGCGACCGACCAGTGGTTTCCAAGTGCTGACCGTGCAGTGGGCGACCCAATGTGTAATCACGACAACACCAGGGCTCCTCAGAAAAGAAAAAGCTAATCAAATTCATATAGAAAATATCACAAACCCTACTGTATCCTCACCAATAATCTAACCCCTCCCAAAAATGGAGACTTTAATTCATGCCTCAGCAAATAAATTATTGAGGGCTGTAATAAGTTTTCAATAAAAATTTTGAGCAGGTGAAATACGGAATGAACCCATTCATTAAATGCCCTTCTCTGGGAAGCTCTCTAGCCCCTGGATTGTAGCAGTGTGTGCATATTCAATGTCGCTCATTTGTTACTTGTCTTACAGTTGTGGTATAGAAGGACAAGGGATATTTAAGAGGATACAGGAAAACGTGCTAGAAGACTACGTCTCAGAAATGGGAAGGTTGGGATTTAATGGCTCCCACTGAACAGCTTTTTGTTTGTTTGTTTGTTTTGTTTTCCCCGAATGACTTTCTATCCTGAAAGTATATATTTCTCCTAAAATATGTTATGGAAGAATAAGCATGCCCCTCCAGAGTGGTGAGGAGCCCGGGTGGTGTAGAGTTGCGTGTTGGGCTGCTAACTACATGGTCAGTAGTTCGAAACCATCAGCTTCTCCAGAGGGGAAACATGAGACTTGCTACCCCTATAGAGAGTTGCAGGCTGGGAAACCCAGAGGGCGGTGCTACCCTTTCCCGTAGGGTTGCATTGAGTTGGAATCAGCTCTCTGGCAGTGAGTTTGGTTTCTGGTTTGGTTTCAGGGGGTAAGTGGAGGGCTTCTTGGCACTAAAATGGAAGGCAAGTGAGATGGGAGCATGGGAGGGAATGCTTACCAAGCCAGGGATGAGGAGGCGGAGGAGGAAGCGCGTGCTGACTGGGAAGCCAGGCTCTTTAGCCTAGATCTCCTTTTACCTCCGGCTTAATGAACTTGCCTAGTTTGTGCCATCCAGGTATTAAAGGACCCTCGAAATAAAGCCAGTCCTCAGAGAGGACACACAGCCAAAATGCCCTTAAAACTGTCAGTCCCGATTTTTGCAAATGGCTGTGCAATAAAATACCGTAGGAAGCTAGACCTCCCCCTCAGAGAATCTCTTCATTTCCACTGGGGTACACACTCGAAGGTTATGTGTAGAAAATAAACGAGTATACAGAATACAAAGAGAAACTATTTTGCAGGTAATTGTGTCTCCCTTTTTCGGGCACAGGAGACCACACTTGGAGGCCCAGTGGTTATCAGGAAGCATGGTCCTGAGAAAGTGTTGAAAACCAAGGGCAAGTGGGACTCTCCAGACAGGGAGATTTACCTCTTTGCACGTTCACCTGCGGAGCATAGATCTCACCCACCCCCTGGCACGAGGTGATCAAACGAGATTTGAAATAGGAGAGCGTGCGTGAACGCGTGCACACACACATCGTATTTATATGCAAACATATAATTTTGTTGGTTACTTTGTAAAACGATATCGGGTTTATCTGTAGTGTGTTGTTTATGCTAAATCAATGGAGTCCAAGTTGCTAAGTTCCCCCAATTGCCATATTGCAGAATTCTACAGGGTCTGGGAGCAGTAAAGGGGGCTCATGCACCATCTACAACATTTCAAAGAGCTTAATTGAAATTGTATGTTTACCTGGGACAGCACTGCCTCGGCGGGGTGAAATGGTGAGCTTCCTGCTCTGGCTTTAACAACATCAAGTTAACATAGTGTCTTACAATTTCCCTGTGATGTCCTACACTAAACACGGGAATATCTGTGAAAATATATAGTAAAGATCCTCTTACGTACCTCAGTTGGGAGAGCTAGTTACCCAGCTAACTGGAAAAGTAACAGCAAGAGTAATAAAAATGGACTCTCCATATAGAAAGCATTTTATTTCGACTTTTAACTGAGTGGTCGTGCCCTGGGAGGATACTAAGTGGGAGTTTCACAGGGGGAAGAGGAGGCTTTCTACTCTAGTGAAGGGCTGCAGCCTTGGAAACCTGCCTGGGCAGTGCCACCTTGTCCCACAGGGTCATCCTGGGTCAGGGTTGACTGGGTGAGAGTGAGTTTGGTTTGGGTTTTAAATTCTGAGTCTGGGTCCAGTGATAGACCTCCCATCTCGTCTCTCTAGCATAACATATGCCAGTTAATCCAGCCTTTGTGGGTTTTAGATGATTCAAAACGAGATGAAATGTGACAGGTCTTGTTGGGGGCATCTAAAAACCGAACCTATCCCTTGGTTTGTGTGTCCTTAGCGGTGATGGCATGGGGGGGGGGGGGCACGACTCAAATCGATCTAGGCCCTTCGAAGCTTCGAATAGACACTTTCCATGGAGACAGTGGCTGTTTGGATTTGCCCTTACATCTGTCTCACGGACTTGTGAGTCATAACAAAGCTTGCATACGTGCCCCTGTACGCACATATACATACATGTGATTTCAAACATAGGTGACCTTGCTTATGATTTCATGCATCCAGCTTCACTAGCTGATAAGCGGCTTGATGAAGCCGAGTCCGTAAGATCTCCTGTGGGGGGTGCAGTAAAATGATAATAATAAAAGGTTAGATTTAATGTTCACCACTTTCTTGGTGTAAGAAGGCATTCCTATTGGAAGGGAAAAAAGAATGAGCACCCCCAGGCTGCGAGAGTGGAAAGGGCTGGCCCCCAGGCTGCGAGAGTGGAAAGGGCTGGCCCCCAGGCTGCGAGAGTGGAAAGGGCTGGCCCCCAGGCTGCGAGAGTGGAAAGGGCTAGCCCCCAGGCTGCGAGAGTGGAAAGGGCTGACCCCCAGGCTGCGAGAGTGGAAAGGGCTGACCCCCAGGCTGCGAGAGTGGAAAGGGCTGGCCCCCAGGCTGCGAGAGTGGAAAGGGCTGGCCCCCAGGCTGCGAGAGTGGAAAGGGCTGGCCCAACTGCCAGTCCAGGGTGCTGTACTCTTGAAGACTCTGTCTCACGAGCCATTCTTCATGCAGCTAGTGCCCAACGAACGGACACTGTCTGGGAGGAGTGGTGCCCCCAACCCGGACTTTATCACATTCTATCTGGATATGTGTTTCTTTACAATAACATCTGAAAATCAGACCTCCCTCCCTCTCTTAGTAACATGTGTTAGGAAGTGTTTCGGGTCATTATTAAAGGTCTTTATCAAAAGACTTCTATATCCCTGAATCATCTGCATGAAAACATCTCAATTATGGACACTTGGAGAAATATCCATTCACCACAAGTCCAGCTAAACAGTGACCTCTCGGTGGGCTAGTTGTGACCGAGCTCTTTCTAATGGTGAGCCTAACCACTAGGCTGCGTGGTGCTGTGATATGTAGGATGCCGTTCCCTGGGTGCCATCCTGTGCCCTCTCCCTTCCCAGTCTCTCTCCAGGGAGATGGGTTTATGTGGGCCACACAAAGGGATGTGTTGGGTTGTGTCCAGTCCAAATCGATTAAAGGTGGGGAGACCTTCTGGTCTCTCTCTCTCTCTCTCTCTCTCTCTCTCTCTCTCTCTCTCTCTCTCTCTTCTCGCCCTTCTCTCTTGTCATGCCCCTCTCCCTGCCCCTGTGCACGTGTAAAAGCGAAGGGTCTGAGCACTGCAAGCCACAAGCCCTGAATCACCAAATAGAGACTTATCCCAACCACACCGGGCACTCTGTGTGTGTGTGTGTGTGTGTGTGTGTGTGTGTGTGTGTGTGTGTAGAAATGAGTGCTATAGCCAAAGGAGCGGTTTCCTACGCTTACCTACAGCACTCATTTCTATACTATTTCAAAATATTTAGGAATAGAGAGGTGTTATTTGGGCATTTGTTGGGGTCTATAGGTAATCCATTATAGCAGCGGTTCTCAACCAGTGGGTCACGACCCTTTTGGGGGTCAAATGACCCTTTCACAGCGGTCGTCTAAGACCATCAGAAAACACATATGTCTGATGGTCATAGGAACCGAGACACTGCTCCTCTATGCGTCCCATGCAGATCTGCTGATCTGGTGAGAAAGAAACTATCTCAACCTCCGGACTGATGTGGGCTGTTTACTCATACTGTCGCAAAATGTAGCAATGTAGTGGACTGCTATTATATTAAGAATGTTACCCACGCTACACCATGCTTCAAGACAAAATTTCATTTATTTGTAATTAGAAATAAATATTTCACAACATAGAATGGCATATTTTTTGTGCCATTTATCACTACGCCTTAATTATGTTCAATTTGTAACAATGAAAATGCAACCTGAATACCAGTATTTACATTGCAAAATTACAGTTATGCAGTAGCAATGAAAATAATGTTATGGTTGGGGTCACCACAACATGAGGAACTGTATTAAATGGCTGCGGCATTAGGGGGGTTCAGAACCACTGCGTTAGAGGTTATCCATTAAGAAATATAAAAAAGGACCAGCAATAATGGGAAGGAAAAGCAGTCGCAGTTCCAACCTTTGCCTCCCCCTTTGCCTCCTCCTCAATGTCCGGCACTTCTTGTGTACCTCCTAGTTTCCACTCGTTTTTCTAAATTTTGCCTGGATAATTTAGCAGAGTCTTCACACTCACCCTAAGAGGCAGGTTGCATTACTTTCCTCACTTTGCAGATCAGAAAACCGACGTCCAAAAGGCTAAATAGCCCAAGGTGAGGAAGCTGATAAGTGGAAGAGATGAGATATGTACCCCAGGGAGACAGCCACTAGACCCGGAGCTTACCCTCTGCATTGTATCAGGGACGTCATAAGTTCTTAAATTATGTCCACAGTGGTCTGGTTGTGGATTTATAAATATAGGGCTGGGCATGTAGCCAGTTCTTCAAACACAGTTGGCTCACCTCTTGATATAGGGCTCCCAGAATCCACCTATTTTTCTGTCTCTGTGTTGGTGCAGGGTGATGAACAATGCGGTTTCTGTGGGCCCAGCTGACAACACTTGTGTTTATAATTCACTTTCATACAGCCTGTCCTCTTACTCGCAAATCCTGTTGGCTCATGAGCCCAAATGCTCAGAGCCCCTTTGGGGTAGATGGAGCAAAGTAGTCTGCATGGGGACATTCACATCCTGAGGGTAAAAAATGCCCCACCTGTGACATGCAAATTATCTTGAATACCTCACACCTACCTATAACTCTGGCGGGTTGTCCTTTTCCTTGTTGGAAAATGCGTGCTTCCCTCACTTCATTTTTTAGCTTTCTTTGGATCACAGTCTCTTGAAAAGATTCAAGGGAACTATCGGCATGAGTGATAGCTAGGATGCGTTAGCTTTGGCAGGGAAATTGTTCCTTTGACTGACCTACCACCGTCCATTCCACTGTCCTCACCTTATTTTATTTTGAGAAAGAATATATGAAAATAGACAGTGGTTAAGTCTTGTGATTTACTTCTTCTATTTTTAGTAAGTTATTTTTAGATATAGTATACTGATAATTCTTTTCCCGTTTATTCTACCTTTATGAAATTTATAATAGTTGTAAACAGTGTTTGTATCATTTTTTCCCAGGCAGTGAAGAATGTCCAAACATTTGGTTAGAAAGACCAGGATTTGAATCCTTAAAGGTTTGCTTCTGAGTCTTGTTACTGAATATCTCTAGCCTCCTATCTCTCATCTGTAACCTAAGCACATTGACTTTGCACACCTTAGTCCACAACAGGCTTGTAATGCACAGTACCCCCTTCTCCTTTAAATCTCTTTCTATCTGCACATATCCCATATTTCGGACTGTCTTTCCCTTCATCTTCTCCTTGAAGCCTCCCTGGATGAGTGCAAGCCCAACTGACATTTCATTTCCAGTTACTTTGGCATTTATTTCCCTATGTTTCACCGATGGCCTTGGCGCCTGAGCAGACATCCATGACCGAATCTTACTGGGCCGCAATCGTGGTTCATAATGGACATGGACTTCCTTCCACGGTGCCTTCATTTATCGGCTTGCATCAAACAGCATGATTCGAAAGGCGTAATTCAACAACTGCTTGTTCTCTGTAGGGCTCTCCGTGTGGATACACAGAACATCCCAGTACAAGCCAAGTTTGTGACGTGAGATAACAACATGGGTGCGGTCTCATTCTGATCCCACTCAAGCGTAGAAATAGGGGCCATCAAAATGGGGAGGGGCAGACAAACAAAAAGCCACCCACTTCTGGTACAGATAGTTATAAAGGATGAATAACACCATTCCATTATAATGGGCACAGTTACACCTTTCCATCTCGGGTCGATCTCATCAAATGCAACTATAAAACTGCTCCAACTTTGGGGAAGTGGGGACTCAGCCCTGCGTGGATGCATGGGGCAGGGGTTTTTCTATCTCTCTTGGAACCCGGGTACTTATTCAGAAGAGTTCTTCTCACTCAGCATCTTGAAAAAAGATAAAACGTAGAACTCCAAGGATACTTTATATATGCTTAGAAGTGCATGCATTTTACTTTATGTTTAAAGCTAACAGATACGTAGAGTTAAATATTAACGAGGACACTTAAAAAAATCATCTGTGATCATCGCAGTGCCCATGCAGAGCCAGTTAGCATTCTTTGCCTGTCATGCCTCTCCGACCTAATCCATGACTCTCATGAGCATCTGCTCCTTATCTCCCCCATCAGCCCCTCTTCCATTCCCTACTGGTATCATGCACACTGCACACATCCCTTTCACAAGGAGCATGCATCTTTTTTCCTGTCTCAACAACAATAACAACAACAACAACAAAGTGACTGCTGTAATCATACCCTACCAGCTCCAGGCATATTGAACTGATCCTTTCCATCCTTTCTTCTTTTGTTTCAGATTTCTCAAGACTAAATTAGTTTTTTCCGTGTTGTTCCTATGAAGACTTTGTGTGTCCCCTTTGAAGATAAGCCCTACCTTGTTCCCTTCCTTTATTGAGTTAAGGAAAGCAAAGGACTTGAAAAGATTTGTAATTAAACTTATTACTTCCTTCAGTAAAGTAATCTATGGTGAATCATTCTTTGACAAATTTGACATCTGTAATAAAACTTTGTTGCTCCAGACCCCTTTATGTCAGCTCAGATAAGGGACAAAATTACCCTAGTCTCTTTGTCAGTACAATTAGCAGAAATGCCCGAACAACTTGAAAAAAAAAAGTCTCCATTTTTAACTTTCGGTGTGGCCTGCTTTGTTTCAGCCTTCAGTATTTCCTTCTGGGGGGTGTGGAGGCAGCAGGGAATAAGTCAGTGTATTTACAGTTTTCTCCATCCTAATGTGAAATCCTGTTTCTGCATATCTAAATGCATATCTGACTCAACCCCTTAGAAGCCTTGCCCACATCTTTATCTCCTTCCCCTTCACTCGCTTCCCCACTCAGTCAAGTTGAAAAGAAAGATGAGTGCAAGCCCAGGGAAGGCTGGGCTGCGGAAGCCTTGATTTGAAGATCCGGTGATAAGCACGGGGAATTACAACAACCTTCCTTAACCAGAATGTCACGTGCCAGACTCGCCACCCACGAAAGCCCACTGGCAACTTAGAGGAAGGGTATTTTGTCTGGGTCTCTATCTCACCGGCCTGATGTATTTTAATAGAGCGAGTGTGTTCAATAGAGGAGACAATTTCATTTTAAAATGTTTAGCTTGTGCACTTTGGAGGGCAATCAGTTATGTTTGGAAGTAGTATGGCAATTCTGTAACTGCACCAAGACAAAAGAAGACTAATTCAGGGTCGAAATTGCAAGACTTGTGGGGAGAAACATTACCTAATATGTAAGTGAGGTAAAGTCCTTTGATAATTTTCAGGATACCTGATCAACTGGTGTATACATATTTGTACGAATAAATAGAAATGCTACTTCATATAATAGGTAGTTGTTGGTGTTTTTTTTTTTACAGAAGTCAGTGAAATCCCTGATTGAGTTCAATATGAATTAATTTCTGTTCAACAATTTTAAGTTCGTATCATGGATGTCCACCACTCCATCTTGTAAAATGCTGCTGTCCTCACCTAATTTTATTGTGAGAGAGAATAATATATAAAAAATAGGCAGGGGCTAAGTCTTGTGATTTATTTATTCTATTTTCAATAGATTATTAATTAATAGGTTTATTAATAATTCTTGCCCCATTTATTCTAACTTTATGAAATGTTTCTCATTGTAAAAATAGATGTTTAATGCTTCATAAAATTCATTTGAATTCAAAAACCAAATCAAACCTTTTTAAGATTGATCTAAAGTGCGCTGGGGGGGGGGGCGTTGAAACTGTAAAAGCTGTAAGAGAACACTGTGAGTCACTAACACGCCTAGGCTAAGTGGCATGCAGATGCATGCATGATGCTCAGTAGATATTCATTTCTTCTTGATCAGAACAAAGCGAGAATGGTCAACAAGACACTGCTAGAGATCTGCTGATGCTGCTCCCTGCTGTTGAGTCAGCTCCTGACTTACGGTGACGCAGTGCACAATGGAATAAAACACTGCTCATCCTGTACCTCCCCATGCATCACTGATGATGCCAACTTTATGATCCATAAAGGTTTTTAATTGGTTGATTTTTGGAAGTAAATTGTTAGGCATTTCTTTCTAGGCTGTCTTTGTCTGGAAGCACAACTAAAACCTGTTCATCAGCATTTCCAAACCCCCTCACCCATAAAATAAATCCACTACCACCAAGTCGATTCTGACTCATAGAGACCCTGTATCAGAAGTTTCTGAGGCCATAAAGCTTTATGTAAGCAGATAGCCTCATCTTTCTCCCTGCAAGTGGCTGGTGGGTTTGAACTGCCGCCCCTGCAGTTAGCAGCCCACGTCCGACCTGCTTTTCCACCAAAGATCCTTGTTCAGCATCATAGCGACATACAATTTCCCCACAGAAAAATACCGGTAGATGATGGCTGTACACGCGGCACATTGGCCAGGGATTGAACTTGCGTCTCTGACATGGAAGAGGAGAATTTTCTCACTGAACCGTTATCACTTTGCTAGAGGTTTCAGGGCATAGGGAAAGGAACAGAAGGTACTATTTCTATACACCAATCGTTTCCAACCTAGTGAAAAACTCAGGGCACATTGGATGCTCTGCTGATCTTGCTTGAGAGCGTACATCCCCACAGAATTAACAAAGAGAAGAATTTTTTTGTTGAAAATATTCATACAGATCTTACGATGAAGGGAGACTTTGAATGAGGTCTATGAGGAAGAGTTGTGAGAACCTGTCTCCAGTCAGGGCAGAGGCAGCAGAGAATTGGAGCAAGGCTGAAGGAGCACACGCAAAAAGCCCGTAGGCGGGCATCGCCAGGGAGGGGAAAAGGTGCAAAGAACATTCGATGTGAGGAAAAAATGCCACGATGCTGAATGTTTCTGGCATCCCGTTTTTTTAGGTAGCTAAACGATGGGACGAATGATACCTGTATTGCACATGCTGATGAAGATCATGAATTGCCACCTTCAATATCAATTCCAACCCAATACAAAGAAGAGCAAAGGCAAACGATGCGTAAACAGCACGATAAATGGGGAGAGGATTGACATTGTCAAGGATTTTGTCTTGCTTGGATCCACCTTCAGTGCTCATGGAAGCAGCAGCCAAGAGATCAAACGAGGCATTACATTGGGCAAATCTGCTGCCTGAGACCTATGCGCAGTGTTGAAAAGCAAGGAGGTCAATTTGAGGACTCGGTTGCGCCTTACCCAAGCCATGGTATTTTCAACTGAGTGGGAAAGTTGGGCCCTGAATAAGGAAGGCTGGAGAACTGATGTCTTTGGATTAAGGTGCTGGAGACGAGCATGGCATTCACATGCACTGTGTGTCAGTCTGGGTGCATTAGAGAAACAAATGCGCAGAAAATCATATGTATGAGAAAGTTTTATATAAAGGGTAAGTTTACATCAAGAAAACATCCCAACCTAGTGCTGCCCAAGCCCACAAGTCCAATATTAGCCCATCTGTCCGACACCAATTTACAAAGTCCTCCTCCATCTCACAAAACACACACAGTGACACCGACTGCAGGAGGAAAGCCGAGTCAGTGAATGTGTA
This sequence comes from Tenrec ecaudatus, assembly GCF_050624435.1. Taxonomy (NCBI): domain Eukaryota; kingdom Metazoa; phylum Chordata; class Mammalia; order Afrosoricida; family Tenrecidae; genus Tenrec; species Tenrec ecaudatus. The sequence goes on from NC_134546.1 coordinate 4,823,427, forward strand.
AGCATCTCAGCTCTGGCAGGGGTCTCCACATGGCTGCTCCATCACCCAGAGCTGCATCAGGGTAGGTCCATGTGGCTTCTCCTCAGAGATTTCTTGCAGGAAGCAAGTCTTGCTAACTGAAGCAGGGAACTGGCTAAGGCAGCTGCACCCTGGTCCAACCATCAGACAGCAAGAGACCCGAGAACTAGAAAGGTGAGACTTGCCGAGCCATTTATCTCTCTGCCCTTTAATTAACCCCATATGTGTTCATCAGCCAGGTTGGCACAATAAACTTTAACTATCTCAGACTGTCAAAAGAACAAACAGAAGGACAAACTAGTCTGCCATGGAAGAAGTACAGCCAGAATGGCAAGATTTTATCTCATGTACTTTGGACATGTTGTCAGGAGAGCCCAGTCCCTGGAAAAGAACATCATATTTGGTGGAGGGGCAGAGAAAAAAGGGGAGGCCTTCACAAGATGAGTTGACACAGGGGCTTCAACAAGGGGCTCTGGTATAGGAACAGAGGTGAGGTTGATGCAGGACTGGGCCATGCTTTCTTCTGTTGTGCATGGGGTCACTTTGAGTTGGAACCAACTTGATGATCCCTAACAACAACAACAACATTGTGCATCTTACCGAGGAGTTTGGGGGTCAAAAAATAAAGCTTGTGAAAGGGTCTTGTAAATGTCAAGTCTCAGTTGTGTTGTTTGCTCCATCATTGTTATATTTTGGAATGTTTATGTAGGGGACCGTGTCACAGAGTAGAGAGGAACTAGGAAGACCATTGCTAGTGGATGGGAATTTAGATTAACGTCAGAAGGTAGACATCACCATGAAAAGAATGTTAAAATTCAATTCAACATAAAAAATCCTGATATTAAAATATGTTGCACATGGTAGCAATTTAGTGATTTATAAAGACCTGCTATCCATGGGCCTTGCCTTTCTGGAGCTTAGGATCTTCTCCCTAGGAGACTGTTTCGCTTCAAACTTGCAGAATCTTGATCGTAACCATAGTCCGACCCCTTTCATAAAGACAGTATCTTGAAGGGTGTACCTCTATAAGAATAGAGAAAAGATAACTTACTGGCATGAAAATATAAGGTCCATGCAACATTTCTAAGGTGTTTACTGACTGAATCAGGTGCTGAAAATTGCAGCGGAGAACTATCAGGTTGTTGGAGGGTAGTGATTATTAGTTCAGCAATCTTAGTTTGTTGGAAGTGGGGTACACAGAGCACATTCTTAAGACGTGTGGCAGAGACACGTACAGCTTTCTGTCGACGTGGGTGCTGCCCCTCCATCGATCTCAGGCCGTTTCCAATTAGCAACACCACGTGATGGTGGGTCCCAGCCAGACAGTGTTTTCCGGCACCAGCATGGGCGCGTCTGCACTTCTTTTCTCCTCATGGCAAACTAGGGTCCTCTGGGGGAAACGAGGGAGACCCAAAAAGTAAGCGCTCTTTGCCAGCACAGGAAATAAACCTTTTCCTTTTTGTTTTTAATCCACTCAACCCTTCCCTGACTGTTCTAAAGAGAGCAAGAGTATATGACAGGATTATTTTCACATAGATGACACGATGTAGCCATCGAACTGTGGATTGTCTTGAATGCTCACCTTGTCATTTGTATCATGCCGCGCCAACTTCTCCCTCAGAAATAGAAGACTGACTACATGTTGAAGACCACAAAATGTAATTTTGTTAGTCTTTTCAAGATTGTGTGTGTGTGTGTGTAGTTATATATATATATATATATAAATATATAAACATTCAACTCAAATCCCAAGGGTGGTAGTTTGGTGCCTAAAACTATGTTCCCTGAGGGGAGGCCCTCAGGGGTTAGGTTAAATTGACACTCGGTTGGTCCCCTGCAATTGTCTCACGTTCAAGTTCCCTTCTGTCGACAGAACAAGCCAGAAATGACCCTGCGGCCGTCAGCTGCCATTTCATGTGGGTTTTGTTTGTTCGATGGGCGGCGTCCCAATGAAGAGACGGACTGCAGCTATTCCCAGTGGCCGCTCCCTGTTGACACCCGGAAGCCCTGTAGGAAAGAGCTTTGGCCTCTGGCGCTAAACACAGGCACGCATTTCAGCAATGGACTCTCATCTGGTCGCGTTCCTTATATCTTGTAATCTCTTGAGGGTCCTGTAATTCAAGCAGGTGTGTGTCCTACTAAATTAGAGATGTGGCCACTGAAGACATTGTAGTGCGTTCTAACTGAAGACCCTCCTGACCCCTCGTTTGAGTGGAAGTGCGCGCGACCTGGAAGAGGATCAAAATTGGCAAAGCATTCCCAGATGCTGAGTTCCAGGCAGGGCCCTAAGCGAGTCCAGGAAAGTCTCTAAGAAAGTAACAACAGAGCCTCTTCTTTGTTCTTTCCTCCCGTGGACCCTCCCTCCACCTTTGCTTCTTTTTCTATTTACAGATCAGCGGTTCAGCAGTGGTGGTTATTGAAATCCTTTTAGGAGATGTTTTCCCCCATCTGATTCATGTTGCTGGAATAAGACTTTATTTCACGGACTAGTTCGGCAGGATAATTTAATCAATATTTAATGTCCCTTTTGCCTTTGGTGTTTGGAATGATGCACTCAAATGAGCCCTCTCCAAGCATATTTGGGGAAAAAGAAACAAACTTATTCCAAATGTTCACAGGGAGCTGGAAAATGAAAGCCCAACACGGCTGTGTGCAAACCTGCAACACACGGAGCGGAGCAGAAGGAATATGGACCGAGCTCCAGCTGCTTACAGTCAATATTTTCCTTCGTTTGGGAACCACGGGCATCTTACCAACTCTAGAACATTCTATACCTGAGATCTTCTGAATTTCTACAATCTTTGTAGCACTTCATTTTTTTGTTAATTATTTTGTGGCTGAATGCTTTTGATTTTCCTTTCCAGTCCATATGTGTGATTCTCCATGTATCACTCCCTTTATGATAGGCTCTTTAAAAGGTGCAGGAAGGAGCTAGCATAGACGTCTCCCATAGTATTTTATGCACGTCGTGTAGAAGCTTATGCCTTACCCCGCACTAACCGGATTCGGTATGTGTGTGTGTCACTAGGACAAAGGTCACAGACAATTTACTTCTTACTGTGTCCCTGTCACCTACCAGAGTGGATTGTTTTTGCATGAGCGAATGCAAGCTCGGGATTCCCTTGCAAATGTAAATATTGTTTCTTCAGAGGCTCTTAGCAAATATCAGATAGGGTTCAATAAAATTTTTTTTAAAAGGTTAGAAACTGATTTGGTCATATTCTGCAATTCCGTTTTGTTTTTGCTTTAGTGAAGTGTAAGGGGTTAATGCTGTTTCCCTCTGTGGTACAAAGGGTGGCTATGGGTCAAACCCAACTCACTGGCGGCTGGCTGACAGCAGCGGTGGGGGTCCCCGACAGTCTGAGGGTGCAGCAGTCAGATTGGCTGCAAGAAGAAGGTGCAAGTGCTAAACCTTTTTTTTTTTTTTAATGACCCTTTTGAGTGAAATGAACATTGCCTCAGCTCCTTCTCAGATCGTCATTGTTCGTCAGATGCTTTCCTATCAGTTACGACTCCCGGAGAACAGCAGCACTAAAGGCCGCCTGGCTGGGCACCAGCCTCGCAGGAGTGGCTGGGCTTGAGCCCACTGTCGTCATCACGGTCCTGATGTCTGTCCCGGGGACCTTCTACGACTGCCAGCCCTCTGCCAACTGCGATGCCATCCTCCACGGACCGGGCATCCCTGCTAACAAGTCCGCAGGGTGCGACCTGACGTCTATGGTCCATGGCTTCTGGCTTCTGGAGGATGATTATATTTTTCTTAATTTTAAAGAAACGATAGACTCTATAATAGGCAAAAGCAGAACTTCAATGTAAACCCGTTCAGAATATTCAGTGGAATGCGTCAGGCCTGCTTGCTGTTTTTCAGGCTATTTATTTTATGGTGAAGTGATGCTAGACTGTTAGGGTTGCATTTGGAGCATGTTATTTTCTCTCAATTGGGTATTGTCAATATTCCATAACCTGCATCTTTTAAAGATTGGGTAACGATAACCGAGGGATAGGGAAGACGCCCTTGAGGTATGGAAGAAGATGGGGGGCAGTGTAATGCAGCTGAGCGGTCCCAGAGGGGGAACACGCAGAGGGTGGTGGGCTGATCTGGAAGCAAAGGGAGTGGGACAATAGCAGCCTCCTGCTGAAAGAATGGGTGTGTGCTTTATGAAGGTGGTCACACTAACACAGCAGGCAATTCTTCTTCTGCTTAGGGCCCTTATTTTTATTTTCAAAGAACACAGAAGAATCTTCTCACGTTATTGTAGCACAAGAAATACCCACCATATTCCCTTGGCTTCCTTAACATAGGCTGCAGCCCCCAGGCACGCTAAACGGTTTCCTACCTCAGATGGCCACAGCCTCTCTAAAGCCTCCTCTTGTTCACCTCTGGGAGGTGCACCTCTGTCTGGAAGCATTGATGCTCTCCAGGTGGGGACAGCACTCAACCCATGGTGAGTCTGATCACAGAGTAAATGTCCGGCCCTCTCCTCACCAATGCCATAGATTGGAAGGACATTTCTGCTCCGTTTCAGAGGGCCACCCAAGGAGCACCTCTCAAGTGCCCACAGAAATAATCGACTAAAAACTCACCCTCGTTTTCCTTGTCTTCCTTCCATGATGCGCTCTCCCTTTTGCAACATGCCAGCTTCCTGGGGTCACACCGAGTAGACATAATCCAACAAGCCTTTAACGAAATGCTTTTGTCACGGCTTTTGCTTCTGGGTGGACCCAAATTAAGATACAGCTCCTGGGTGGTGGAAATGGTCAACACAGTCAGCTGCTAATTAAATGTCTGGAAGTCCAAGTGCACCCGGTCACGTCTGAGAAGAATGGTCTGGCAATTGGTGTCTAAGACTTCATCACTGGCAAGCCTTCTGGAACACAGTTCTATTCTGACACGCATGGACAACACGATTCAGTCAGCTGGAAGGCAACTGGTCCGGGCACATGTTATTGCGTGTGCACGTACATGGTGTGTGTCTCCCCTGAGATGAAAACCAACCAACCCACAAGAAACCCAGCTCAAGTGCTCTACATTTTCAAATGCCTTTGTTACAAGTTTCCGATATTTCTTACAGAAACCCAGCTGCTGAAAGGACAGACAATAGCACCATGAGACTACCCCTTTCCTAAAATTGTATTTCTGGCAGGCTAGGTGTTGATCGATGCTTTTAGGGTTTCTATCAGGGGTGCTAATTGCTTAGAACATAGGAGAGATTATGATGGAATTGTGCAGGGAAAAGGCTAAAAAGTAATGTATACTTTTATTTCCTTGCTCCCGTGAACCACAACTATTGAGAAACGTTTAACCTCTAAGTGATTAAGGAATTTTTTTCCCTCCTTCTTTTGAGATGACAATGCCGGATGATTTCTGTGTTCTTAGGGCAAGGGTAGATCTGGGTGTGCAGCCTGGGCCAAACAGATAAATATAATTATTATTTCTGTATATTTGATGATGAAAGGGTTCCGAGCTCCACAGACTGATCTTTCTGTCGCCAACTGAGTACTGCTGAAATTTTGATGAAAGGCTCGCTGAAGTAGTTTATCAGTATTTGTTTGGTTTCGGGAAGTAAAATATGTGAGCTCAATATGAATGACAGACTACATCCATCGAGAGCATTTGTTTCATCAGTCTGGGAGACTCAGAATCCTTGCTGTAGATAATGTATGAGGAAGATATTTTTCCCTCCCCAGATTTGCATAGCACTCAATAGTCCGCTGATTCCAGACACATTATGTTCTGTAGTCTCTTTCCTTGCCTCCATTTTCATCCTGCAAATGCGAATGTGCTAGAATACAGACATCATTTAAAAAATAATTTCAGCCCTTCGCCTTCTCCTGTCTGGAAAAATGTTTACACAATTTGTAACAGAAAAGCCCAAAGTGCTGCTAAAAGAAAGCCAACCTATTTTGCTGACTTTGGGAAGGGATCATTTCTAGAAGCAGCAGCAGCAGAAGCAGAAGGATCTCAATAGAAAAAGTGAAATCACAGGTTCTGAATTTTAATCTAGTTCACAATACTCTCGACAGAGTTCAGAGCGCTTCTTTGAATGGACAGTACTGGAGTCAGTGACTAGGCAGGAAGGGGCTGTGAATGGTTCTTCAGCCTCTGGAGTCCCAGCCGAAAGCGTGGGACCATGGCAAGGAAGGTGACACTCCCCGGGTCTCAGGTGCAGAGGGGGGAAGGGAGAGCGTGGGGTATGGTAGTGTGCCCTGGGCTGTACGGGCACTTGGCGGGGGTCCGAGGGAACAGCCAGCCACAAACACAGAACATGCCCAAAAGAACGTCCAGGACTCACTTGGTGATTGCAGGGTGATTTCGTTTCCAGCTCCTACTTCCCTACCCCTAGTGGAAAGCATTCATTAATAGAAATGAGCTGCCTTCAGGAAATCTCAGCTTTTTAGTTCTGTGAATGAAATTTCTGTCTATTCTCATCAGGCCTTTACGCTTGGAATCTTGCGTCCTTTCAGTTTACCGTTTATGCCCGCGGACCCCCCCCTCCGCCTTTCTGCACGTCTGCATCGTGGGCACAAGCAATGGCAAATGCAAAACCAAACAAACATCAAAGACGGATGTTTTGATTTCTTTCTGGGGAGCAATACCATGAGAAGCACGGGTATTTACTATCTACTGTAACATTGGTGGTTTTCCAAATTGCCTGCAACACGGCAACCTCTTTGTTCAGACCTCTTAAAATAACACAAACAGACAACATGCAGAACATTCAGAATGCAGCCTGACAGTTCTTTTCAGCTGATAGGACTTGAAGCAATATATATATATATATATATATATATATATATACACTCACACACACACAACTCACACAATGTGAGCCAGAAGGAAAATATCTGTCTCTGCCTTTTAGATTTCTGGGCTTCTTTACATTTGTAATATTACCCTTTATATTTTCAAATGGTGGCTAATCTCCACATCTGTCTCTCTCTACTCGCTCTCTCTTTCTCAACACCAAGCCTTCCTCTATGTGGGAGAGCACACAGTGAGGTATATGATAGGTGCTGTGGCAATTTTGAAAATGTGTATTATCTGGCAAAATAGCCTGTAATGATTTGAGCCCATTGTGTATATCTGCTTTTGGACACTGCTTTAAAAGTGAAGGTTTGATCTGATGGACCGTAATAACTTCTCCTGCTGCAAAGCCTTCTCAGATGCTGAATTATTGGGCCTCCACTACAGTTATGGTTTATTGGGTAAATAATGGTCTGACTGTACCATGGCCAGGCATGCAGATGGCCAGGTGCACACACTGACAGCACACACCTCTGGCCTTGGTTTCGTGGAAAATTATCAGGAGGGTCAACATGCTCATGGGTGAGTGAGGGAATCTCCTTGAATAATTATAATTTAAACCCTCTGGAATTTTTTTGCATGTTAATATTTTGTTTCTTTTTTATCAGTTTCACATGCATTTATTTTTTTATTAGTTGGGATCCTCTATAACCTTTAAAGGATTTTTTCCTTCACGTGTCCTTAGAATATGATAATAGTCACTGTTTGAGAACTTATTTGACAATAAATAAGCTACATGGTAATTATTAAATGACTCATCCAGGGCCTTGGGCCTTGGGTGGACACATTGGCTGTGAGGCGGTCGGCGGCTCTCTGCTGGGAGACTGCCCTCTAAAGGGCTCGCGTAGTGAGGTCAGACGCATGCATGTTAGCTCTCTGTTGTAGGGCCAACTGATTCGGCACCTTGATTTCATCTACAAAACATCTAATGCCAAATCTGAATTAGAATTTTCTTGAATAACTAGATACAGCCGAGTCCAAGCATTGGGGTGTGGGTAATTGTAAATCATTGCCTTTCCCATCTGCCATAAACTGAAAAACTAAACTCACTGCCATTGAATCAATTCCAAATCATGGTAACTCTAGAGGCCAGGACAGAGCTGTACTTGGGAATCTCTAAGGTTGTAACTCTTTGCGACCGTAGAAAGCATCATTTTTCTCCCCCACCTGCCACAAGGGAACTGAAATCCTTAAGATGGGTTCAACAAGGCTATAAAGAGCCTATTGGAGTAGTGACATAACAGAGTTCGCAGTTTGAAACCACCTGCCACGCTGCAGGAGAAAGGTGAGGCTCTCCAGTCCCATGGAGATTTATTATCAGAAGACCGCAGGGGCGGTTCTACTGTGTCCCAGCGGGTCACTGTGAGTGGGAATCAGTTCAATGGCAGTGAGTGTAGTGTGAGTCACAGTGACCCTGTGTGCAATGGAAGAAAACATTACCCAGCCCTGAGCCTTCCTCACAGTTGTTCTTATGCTTGAGCCCGTCCATGCAGCCACTGTGTCCGTCATCTTGTCTAAGTTCTTCTCTTTCCCTGCCCCTCTGCTGTACCAAGCATGGAGCCCTTCTCTAGGAACTGGTCTCTCCTGACAACATGTCTAAAGCGCATGAGACTTTCAGTTGAGTGAAAATGAAATTGTAAGAACGAAAGGAGGGGGGCACAATAGACTTCACTGGGGTTATCAAGACGGGGAGAGCCATTGACTTAAAGAGATCTAGAGAAATTTCATGAAGGGTGGGTGAGATTTTTATTCATAGGATTTAGAAAGAATCCTAAAGACAGATAATAGCATAGACAAAGCTGCAGGAATGGAGGTGAACATCTTGGGGAAATGCTTACTAATACCACCTAGCTACACCATAATATAGTTGTGTTTTGAAGTTTAAGATTTTATTGTCTTAATCTTGTTTTGATTAAAATACTATTGTTGTTGTTGGGCATGTACCCAGCAAAGAAGTACCAATGTGACAGATCAGAGACATCGATGACATTCTTCAAGTTGTGCAGTCGTTCTGAGGTTCATCTTTGAGTCATTGGTCTTCCATTCGCATCAATTCCAGGCCTCGCCGTGCAGGTTGCTGTTGTCACCTGGACCCTAAGAGACAGTTCCTGGAAGAGCACAGTGCTCACGGCAGTTATTTTCTACTTGTTAAGCTCAACTGTTGCCAATTTTAAGAAGGTTCCATAAAATAATTTTGGTAAAAAGCTTAAATATTATCTCGGAGCAATGTAAAGTTTCATCCACCTTCCTGGCTCCAGGCACTCTGAAGCCCATGAGGGTTAGCAACTCTGATGTGTGTTTTCCCTTGTGTGATCTGGACCCTTCTAAGGAATCTTTGATACAAATGTTCAGGAATGTTAACCAGGCATCATCCGGTTCTTGTGGTTTCCTGGCAAAGGAGAAGGTGGATCATGGAGACAATCGGTGATACATTCCATTCCTTATACCCCTTATTCCTCCCCTGGTGGGCAGAAATACCTGGTATCCTGGATGGCCATTTGTGATCTTTTAAAACCCCCGTGGTCAACACAATGAAGTAGGAGGTGGAACAAAAGTATTAAACATGTTAAGAGACCCACTAATAGGGATGTCTCCTGAAGCCTTGACCCTAAACCTCCTAACCAAGAGATCAACCCCCAGGAGGTTTTTGGTCTTTACGTAAGCCTCCTCCCTGCTCATGTCCAACCCTAGTAATTACTAATAAAATTTTGTTCTCTGTACCTGTAATTTTTTTATAAGTGAGGTCCTGCAATACTGATCCTTCTGTAATGAACTTATTCAGCATAATATCTTCTGTTTCCATCCACATGGTAGCATGTATCAAACTTCATTCTCCCCGCTGGCTGAGTAGTATTGCATTGCATGTATGTGCCACATGTTGCTGATCCATTCATCTGCTGATGAGTGTTTGGGTTGTTCCCACCTTTTGAATACCGTGAATGGTGTGGCCATAAACACTGGTGTGCAAGTTTCTGTTTTCAAGTCTTTTGAATATATGAAATATATTTTGATTGGTCAGATATGAAGTTATAAAAATGACCTGTATTTGGAAAAAGCTTTGGGTGCCCAGAGGATCAGTTGCCTCTAATTTGATGGGAATGGGAAATACTGACAGATTTTGAATATGAGAGAAAGTTGTGATATTTTGGAAAGATTAATTGTGGAGCAAGCTAACATTGGCATTGAGCATGTCCATGGAGGCCTCTTACATTAATCTAGCAGATATTGAGGGCCTTGACTTTAATAGGGATGGACGGTGAGAATTTAAAGAAGGTGAAGGCATGTAATAACAAAGTCTTTAATGTGAAGACCTATCATTTAGAGAGGAAGGAATGGGAAGTTGATTCCACTGCAGTAAGCAGAAACAGGAGCATTTGTGTGAATTGTTTTGGGAGGAAATACGGTGAAGTAGACTGTGTGTAAAACAAGTCAGGTGGATTCACTGCTGAAATTATTCAAGGACCTCAGCATCAGAAGCAGGTCGTGGGAAAGAGGGAGCCAAGGACATATTGAGCAAGGGACCGGTGGAGGCCACTGGACCCTAAGGCTTGCAGGAGAGGGCAAACTGTGGATTAAAGTGAATCCAGTCAGGGCAACAGAAGCATGTTGGATTCTTATGAGGGGCAAGATTCGTCTTTTAGGAAATCAATCATTTTGAATAAGCCATGGATGTAGGGTATATGATCCAGTCTCCAAAAGGAAGGGGTTGGTAGATTGAGTTAGCTTACAGAAATCCGTAGAGAGCTTCTTACAGAGCTCCTTCTGTTGGGAAGCTAGTGCGCTATTCAGAGACACATTCGTAAATGTTTCTCACACATTTCTCTCATGCGAATTAGGGGAGGACTTAAATTTGGACACGTCCCGTCTCACAATAGACCTTCTGGAACTAAATCTAGGGTCGGTCTCATGGGACAGATGGCATTGATGCAGTGACATAGATCAGGAACCTTAGAGAGGAGTGATATAGTCCATATGCTGAGAATATTGCTGTCATAATTATGACTCTATGGTTATAATCGAGACTGAGCAACAATCTGATAGTGTTAGATCCTGGAAGGGAGCGACAGAAATGGAAAATATTGAGGGTAATAGGAAGGGATAAAATTTGTTCTTCTCTGGTGGGAGTTCAAGCATGAAAAACTATTGAGTATCTACTCAATAATGTTGTCCATCTGAAAGAATTAGTATCTCCTTTATATAACCTGTTTTCAAAATACCTATGATGGGGCTTTGTTTTTGTACCTTATCTTTCAACTTAGGTGCCCATTACCTTCTTTGACGTCATCTCCTGGTTACTTTTTGTCCCTGGGAGTTTGTGTAGAGAGGAGTTGCCTGTGCTCAGAAGTGCTGGCTTCATCTTCTCAGCTGTCTCAGTGGATAGACTAAGAGAACAGACCCTGACAACAGCGAGGTGGATCAGAATCCCCAGTACTCAGTGTCAGCATTGCCAAGCCGGGAAGGAGGTGGTATGGAGTCAGCTGAGTATAAAGCCAAAGGACTGTGAAGACCAAGAAATGGGGTTAGTAGTGAAGAAAGAATTTACCCAGAGTTCACTGTCAGAGAAAGTAGGAAACCCAAGTACACGAATAAACTAAGAATCATGGAAAGGTAGGATTAATTCAAGGTACCTTGCAAAAAGAAGTTAAATTAATTTAATGAATGACTTTCCCCCACAGCCCAGTACTATATTAAGATGGTCTTACCAAGTTGTAGAAGCTCTTGAAGGTTTTGTTTGTTTGTTGTAAGAAGGTCTTTAATATTCTTCTGAACATTTCCCAAGTCCTTCCATTCCCAGTCTTCTCTTCCTTTTCCTTATGGGCATCTTGGACTACTCAATCCAAAGTATTCCTTGGACTACTCAATCCAAAGTATTCCTTGGACTACTCAATCCAAAGTATTCCTTGGACTACTCAATCAAAAGTATTCCTTGGACTACTCAATCAAAAGTATTCCTTGGACTACTCAATCAAAAGTATTCCTTGGACTACTCAATCCAAAGTATTCCTTGGACTACTCAATCAAAAGTATTCCTTGGACTAGTCAATCAAAAGTATTCCTTGGACTACTCAATCAAAAGTATTCCTTGGACTACTCAATCAAAAGTATTCCTTGGACTACTCAATCAAAAGTATTCCTTGGACTACTCAATCAAAAGTATTCCTTGGACTACTCAATCCAAAGTATTCCTTGGACTACTCAATCCAAAGTATTCCTTGGACTACTCAATCAAAAGTATTCCTTGGACTACTCAATCAAAAGTATTCCTTGGACTACTCAATCAAAAGTATTCCTTGGACTACTCAATCAAAAGTAGTCCTTGGACTACTCAATCAAAAGTATTCCTTGGACTACTCAATCAAAAGTATTCCTTGGACTACTCAATCAAAAGTATTCCTTGGACTACTCAATCCAAAGTATTCCTTGGACTACTCAATCCAAAGTATTCCTTGGACTACTCAATCCAAAGTATTCCTTGGACTACTCAATCAAAAGTATTCCTTGGACTACTCAATCAAAAGTATTCCTTGCACGTCTTAGTTTCCCCATAGGGTTTGCATTTCTGCTTAGTATCGACTTTCTGGAAACCCCTCCCATTTTGCCCAGGGTTTCTGAAATCCCACCTCCTCGCGGCAGATAGACTGGCAGCACTGCGGTGCTCACCTCACACACGCTCATCCAGTCCTACAACGAGTCTGGGCAAAGAATGTACAGATGTGCTTTATACAATTGATGTATGTATATGTGTGGGTTGTGATAAGAGTTGTATGAGCCCCTAATAATATATTTTTAAAAAAAGAGTAGAGACCCTTCCACTTGTGGTCTCCAACAGACACTGCGACTTGTCGCCCGTCGTTCTAAAGAGTCTTTGTGACTATGAGGTCATGGGGAGAGCTGAAACTATGCCTGAAGAAGATGAGTCTTACTTTGATCCCATCATTTTGGATTAGCCCTTTTATGGGAGTTGACTAGACTTTGTGGGACACACTTTAAGGATAGGCCAGTGGGGGGGGGGGTTGCCACTGGTTGAGACCTAGGCAAGGGTTAGCCTCTTCCAGAAGGCTAAAGGATGCAGATGAAGAAGCCGTTTTCATAGGTTAGACCAAAGCTTCTTAACCGGTGGGCACCTGTGGAACTGAAGACAGGGTGGTGAACCAGTCAGCTACAGTGAAAGACTTGCGCTTGTGAATACACCGTGACCAGGAATCAAGCACACCAGGAAGCCAAGGCATTTCTGACAGCACTTGCCTGTGTTGCAAACTTGCAAGTGGAAGATGTTTGGGAAGCCCTGCGTTATCCTCTGCTGACTACTTGATTCCCATCACGGAGACGCCGTGTGTGAGGGAAGAAGAGGACTCCACAGGGTTTTCAATGGCTGATGGTCAGAAGTACAGCACCGGAGTTTTCCTTCCAGGCGCCTCTGAATGGACATCAACGGCTAGGCTCTGAACCATTTGTGCCAAGGGGTTATTCTGTTCATGTTCTTCTTTTCTCTGCTTCTTGTTTCCCTGCATCCATCCGGTGAAGTCAGACTCACAGCACCCCTACAGACAGAGTAGAAGTCCAACAGGGCGTTTCCTAGGCTGTGAGTTTTATGGAAGCGAATTTCCGAGTGTTTCTACCTCAGTCACTGCAGCTGCTGAGCTTTCCAGTAGCAGCTGAGCACTTGACAACTGCGCCACCAGCGCTCCGCAGCGTGGCTGCACCCACTGCCATCAAGTTCACTTGATTTGGACTCACTGTGATCCTGTGAGGGGTTTCGGAGGCTGAGAATCCATCTGGGTGCAGTTAGCCTCAACTTTCTCTCAAGGAGTAACTCGTGGGATTGGAACCCATGAGCTCACAGTTATCAGCCCAAAGCTTACCCAAAAGTGCCACCAGGGAATGGTTCGCCTTGCTTAGTGATGCCTTACATACGTTTTGTGTCGTGACTGAGCTCAGATTTAGGGAATGGAAGGTAAGTTGTCTTCTGTGCTTAGACTGAAACATGAATTGGGGGCCATTCTGTCTGGCTCTGGTAACAGGAATCAGCATGCGATCCCAAGAGGAAGGTGAATCTTTGTGACCTGCCATGAGGCCCGACATCGCCTCCAAGTGAGGATGCTCTCAACTGCATAGGATTAAGGTCCCGCCTTTTAAAGGCAGCTGCATGTTTCAAAAAACAAAACTCAGATTCATTGCCACAAGTCGATTCTGGCTCATAAAGACCCTGTAGGTCAGGGCAGAGCTGCCCCGTGGGTTTCTGAGACTGTTTATGGGAGTAGAAAGCCTTGCCTTTCTCCCATGGAATAGCTGGTGTTTCGAACCGCTCACCTCACAGTTTTCGCCTGCCTCACAACTACTCTGATACCAGGGCGACTCGCCTGCTAATTGCTTGGGGCCTATTTAATTTTGAGGGTAAAACAGGAAAAAGCTAAGCTTTGAGTATTACTTGATGCTTCCTTTGGCGCGTAAAGGGACGATGTTGTCAGCAATGACTGCGTGGCTTGGGACATGCAGGGGTTGAGGTGTCGTGAGTCTGTCCAGGTACAGTCATCAAGCAGGCATTTGAGAAATGACAAGGTTACAACTTAAGAGGCATATCCAAACCGCAAGCGCCGACGTAGCCATGGCGCCTCATGGCATCGCCTGCTATGAGAAAGGAAACTAACAATCACCCAAGCACTGTGGGATGACTCTGGATGCAGCACTTCTACCCAGGGCGGGGTAACAAATGTAAGGCTGCTGTAAGATATGTTATGCTTATTGGGAATAATAGCCACTGGCCCAGTGTATTCTGCTATCTGTCACCTCCACATCCCTGCTGTAGATTATTAGTCTTCCTGCTCTTAGAAGCACTTTTAATTATGTCATTGTCATGCCTAAAGCAAAGATTTATTTGGAGAACTCCCTTGTCCCTGGAAGGGGCTTTTCGTTTTTCCTGAGAGAGTTCTGTTTAGAACGGAATGGCTAAAGCTTAACTATAGCATGATCTGAAATATGATCAATATCTGCTTTAGTCTTTTACAAAATGGTGATTCCTTAAAGTCCGGGTTATTTGGTTTATCTGAGGGAAACTGAAGCAACTGCTCACGTGTGCGGTCCGAGGAGTGGGCTTTCCTTTTCAACGCCACAACATCCCTGAATATCGCTAATACTATAAGGCGTTTTTCCCCCACTTAATTTATCTGGAGAAACCCTAATTTGCATATGTTTGCATCTATTTGCATGTTCAATTCAAGTGACTCCCAACTCCAAGTATATAAGATGAAACAAATTAACTCTTTGTTTTAACCTGCTGTGATTCTTGTCTAACGTGATGTGGTCCGTTTGGAAATTACAAATGCCTTTGAAGCTGAAGAAGCATTTAGAAAGCATGGCAGTGGACATACAAGGTACCATCTTGGCCTCGGGGCTGAGGATGGAAAGCTGCAAGAGGCTGGAAAGAGTGGCAAAATGAACAAACCGATCCCTGAGCAAGGGCTGACTGAGCAGCCCATAATTGAACGAGGGAAATCACAGAGCCACGCTGTCAGAAACTGCCGTCTCCAACCCAGGCCACAGAGCTAAGAGAGGCCAAGCTTGTGCTTGGCCAGCTGGCCCTTAGCAGACGCTCCCCTCTCTTTCGCTCTCTGTCCCCTCCTCTGCTTTCTCCTCTCCCGCTCCCTCTCCGTTGCACATCTACCCATACAGTCACAAAGATCAAAACTCTGAGGGATTTTAGGTTCTTTGGAAAGTCAGTAACACCCACCACCACCACCCAGCACCTGGTGATAGGTGTGTTGTTGTTGTTGGTGGTGGCCCTCTAAAACCAAACCTTCCAGGAAGCTGCTTCTTTGCATTCTCTTGTAGCTTGGAGCCAGCCCCTCAGACCCACAGCACAGTGTAACAGCCATTGGCCACATGTGGCCAGTGCCCAGGTGTACCGGACCAAATAAGATTGGGCTGTGAGGATACCTTCAAAAGAAGTAGATAAAAATACAAAATTTCAAAAAAAGAATGATATAGATCATTTCTCTTTCAGAGTTTATTAAAATTCTGGTGACATATAGAATGATAATGTTTGGGGATAAATAAAATTAATATTCAAATTAATTTCCTGTAGGCTTTTTTTTTTTTTTTTTTTTTTTTACTTTTGAACATGTGACTACTGGTCAACTGTAACCCGTATGTGTGGTTCACGTTTCTGGCTCTCACCACATTGCTATCGGAAAAGACTTCCTACCTTTCATCCTAAGGTCTGCTGCTGCGAGGTGCCCGCGCTTGATTCTGACCCACAGTGGATCTGTAGACAACAGGAGGAAGCATGGTCCGCTTGGTGCCCCCAACACAGTTGGTGTTATGTTTGGGTCCTTGTTGTAGCCACCGCGTCACCCATCTCATTTAGGGTCTCCCCATTTTTCATTGGCCTCCACTTTACCACCCACGGTGTTCGTTTCCAAGGTCTGGTCTCACCTGGCAACCATCCTGAAGGAAAATCTTTACTAAAGACAGACGTCCATTGTGGGACTGCATTGTGGAGTGATGCTCACTAGTACTGAAGCGCACTGGACTACTCTTATTTGTGAATTTAAAATCAGATTACAAGGAGCTCTAGTAGCATAGTGATTATGAGGTGGCACGCTAACTACAAGGTCAGCAGTTCAAAACCACTAGTCACACTTCTGGAGGAAAATGAGGCTCTCTACCTACTCCTGTCTTAGAAACCCAAAGAGGCAGCTCTACTCTGTTCTTTAGGGTTCCTGTGAGTCAGAATCAACTTGATGGCAGTGAATTTGTTTTTTGGTTTCTTAACCATGTACTGTGACTCTCACTTGCCATATTGTCCTTTCTAATACCAGTGTAATGGCCTCTGCTGCAGGTTTTTGTGAATGGATTTTCCTGGGGACACGACTTTTCCTGGCGACGAGGAGAATGACAAATATAAACTAAAAAGCTAATTATGTTTTGTCATTTATTCACTTGGAATTTTGTCTCATTGAAACCTTGCTACTCTATTTAACCTACTTCTAGTTGGCAGAGATCTGTTGCCATGTTAGGTTAGGCTTTTTTGTTTAGATTAACTCCTAAGTAACATAGCGTAGCAGATACAGGAGAATGGGTGGTATGTATGTGTGTGTGTGGGGGTGGGGGGGGTGGGGGAGGGTGTTTCTCACTTTTTTTCCCTTTTAAGTCCAAGGCTGATTTTATTATATTACCAGGGAAATAAGTTAGATTGCTATGGCAGTCTCAATAAATCACACATGAAGTCGTCTTTTTTTTCTCCTAAATTAAATTTTTATTTAAATAAAAGTGTTATGTTTGTATTTGAGCTGACAGCTAAATCTGATAATTAGAGTGCATGAAGTTGGCTTTGATTGGCACTGTAATTGGATTGTCATTGGGCTGAGAACCTATTATCTTTGGATCATGCCCCATGAAATCTGTTGAAGAAACTTTGCTGCCAGTCATTAGAGCCACCATCTTGGCTTACAAATTAGGTTTGAAAGGCTTCTTACCACTGGGAATGTAATGCAAACCACTGCAATTGCACTCCCATTAATTAAAATTATATTAAAATTATGGTTCATTTTCTAAATATTTTTTTCGTATTTTATTAGACATACTTATTACTAAATGCTTAACAAACCACATAGCCGCGCTTAGTAAAATTATGTTCCAGATAAAATCCATCTCTTCAGCACACGCTACTCAGCATCAGTGGAGTTTGTCGGTGGTAATCATTAAAGGATAGCCTATGTAGGTTGTTTGTTACAACTTTCATAAAGAAGCACCTCTGTTATTTCAACATAAAATGCAGCACTGGCAATATCTACTGTAAATCAAGATCGACTCTGTCAGTAAAGAAATCTGCCACCGTGGCTCATGGAGACAGCATCTCTGTTGTGGTCACAATCCTCTGTGCCTTATTATTGTAATTGTTATCGTTTGGAAAAAGGCTGAACACTCCTTTATTTTCCTTTTGGGGTAGGAGATTGAGGGGAAGGGGCAAGCACAGACGTGTCAACATCTATACCCTCCCCCCCATCCTTGACTGCTCAGAGCAGATTGGAGGTGATTAAGACCGAAGAGGAGCTGGGGTCGGGCTGAGAATAAGAATGAGATGGGGTTGGTGGGCTGGAGCTGGCTGGCTTCTTGCTGGTGGAAAAAGGAATGCCCAGACGCGCTGTGCGCTCGCTGTCTCTCTCTGGCCTTTCCCTGGTGAAAGCCCCGGGACCAAGGATGGGGACGTGAGGCCTTCAGGGTATCTTTTCTAAGATAGACATATGGGGGGCTGTGGTGGTGGATTCTTAGATGTTCGTGTCTTTGCTCCGGAAGATCTCCCCAGCCCTTAACTTCTTGCCTGCAGATCACGCCCTAAAGAGACTATGGCAGCTGGGATGATAAGCTTCAATGAGCTTTAGTAACAAGAATGCTTTCAAACGGGTTCTAATTCTGATTGGGTTACCTTCAGCACAGTGCCTCCCTCAATCCCCTCATGACTCCCTCGCGGCTACAATTCGACCTGGTCGCTAAGCTCCATGGTTGCTCTTCTCTCTCTAGCTTCAGTGATTTGTTCAACATCTGACACATACCCCAAACCAAAACAACAACAAACAAACAAACCCAACACAAACCAACAAACTCACTGCCATAGAGTCAATATGGATTTCCGAGACTGTAACTGTTTACAGGAGTAGAAAGCCCAGTCTTTCTCCTGAGGAGCTGCTGCTGGCGGCTTTGAACTGCCACACATAGTAAATGTCCCCAAACTGGTGCAGTGAGCAGTCAGATTTACCTTTAGGCTAATCCCTAAAGGTAAAGATTCCAGGCATTGCTAGAGCTGAGTCCCAGGTGGTTGGAAGTATTTCTGAAGTGAGTGGTAGTTTCTCATGGCTATCAGACATTGAGCTGCTAACTGCAAGGTCAGCAGTTTGAACCCCCCACCCCTCCATAGGAGAAAGAAGGCACTTTCTAGGCCTGTCAAGAGTCTGGGAAGCCACAGGGGCAACAGTATTCTGCCCTGCAGGGTCACTCTGAGTCGGAATCGACTCAATGGCAGTGAGTTTGGGTTTTGTTTCTCATAGAACTTTTGGGGGTAAATGAGCTGCTTCCACTCCCCGCTCTTGTTCAGAACAATCCCCAGGGTAAGAAGGCTCAGACTCCAAGGCCACATGGGTGCTGCCCAAGGTGCAGAGTTGAGGCTATAACCCAGCCCTTGGTGCCAAACCAGTGCTTCTGTCAAAAAGAGGCGCACGTGTCAACCTGTGGAGGGGGGCGGCAGGCTCCTCCTGTCCAAGGAATTGCCAGGAAGCGGACACTTGGCAATCTGAATAAAACTTCTGCAGAATGTAAGCCTTATGGACCCTTCAACCCCCCTTCAGAAATCTGTGCTCTTTGAACACAGCCGGTTTTTATCGGTTGTTCAAAATGAGCTAGGCACTGTGTTCAATGCTTGGCTTGTATTTTCTGACTTAAGACTCAGGCCACTTTGGGATGTTACATCCTTAACAATTCCTTTCCACTGCAACCAATGGTGAACTGAGGTGTGGGAGCGCTGGGGTGGGCCATGTAGGGATTTTCTAAACTACATCCAAGTTTCCAAGTTTGATGCCTACTTGGGATTTGAACTGATGTCTGAACCTGAAAGCTCGTCCTGCTAGTGCACGCTCAGTCACTGCAGTGATGCTTACAGCAGGGGGAACTTGAAAGCCACCTAAAAAGATTGATAATAGCACATTAGTGTCCAACGGCCCACAAAACACCTACAAAACATACAAACGAAGATTTTGGTGTACATATAGCGCAGTGCTAGATAACAGAGATAAATAAAACTGAGCCCCCCCCCCATGTTATTCTCTTTTAGAAGCATATGGCTGTGAAAAAAATGTCCGATGGGATTTAAGCTTAAACCCCCTCCCATTTTTGCTTCATAGCATCTAGTATTTTCTATAATTAACACATGTAATTGTTTAATCTTTGAGCTAAAATATATCATCTGGGAGTGGCTTAGGGTGTTTTGAAACGTGTAAACTCGCTTCCACAAACACCACTCTTCGAAAGAGAAGGACGTCCCCACATCAAGGAATGTCTTTACCTTCCAATGAGTTTTCTTCTCCCATTTTCCACATCAGGACCCCCGTGTCTTCCCTGTCACCGTGAAGTTGGCCTTGAGCTGAGCGGGGCGTCGGGGAGAGAAGGCCCAGCGTGGGCTGTTCACTGACACACTCATGTAGTGGAGCCTGCGTAGGATTAGTGATGACATGTCGTAGGAAAGGGGCCTTAGAAAAAGCATAGCCATCCACTGATCGCAGAGACATGTTTAAACATGTTTGTTTGCAATAAACTTGCGATGGTATGAACTAGAAAACAAAATAACTGCCCCCCCCCCAAAAGAAAAACCTGACAACTAAATTATGTAGCGCTGAAAGCAAGGCTGAGCTTACACAGGAGAGGAACACGCATGTCAGAGACAAGGGCAGTGGTCTCAGATCAGAGCAATGGGGAGGGAGAAGAAAGACACCCCTCTTCTGGGAGACCTCCTTATTGTGTGCTCCTGTCATCTTGGGGGGACACACAGTAGTGCAAAGGCACAAGGCCCAGGCGAAGGTGCAGGGCACTGGAGCTCAGGCAGGCCTGGGCTTTCTGAGTGGGAGTCTCGCAGGAGGGGCACCATGTGCAGCTCTAAGGACAGACACACGTGCCCATGGCCTGGCCCCGCTCCAAGGCTGCATGCGTTTGGGTGGGTGCCGCAGTCTGGGCGCAATCTGCTTAATCCCTCGCACCTTTCTAGCGGCCGGTGGAGGAGAGGGTCCAGAAAAGGGACCGGGAGTTCTCTATGTTTCTATCCATACATTTGAGATGCGATGCTCTCAAAGAGATCTCATCTGAGCACAGAATTCTCAACCTAAAGAATCATGTGAAAAGTTATGAGTACTTAGGAAATGGGGCACATGGCGATGTTGAGAAATTCTTAAAAATGCTGCCTGAGGACAGCGGCCAGAAAAGGACAGCTGAACCTGAGGATGGAATATGAAAATATCGAAATAATCATGAAATACTGAAATTTTAAAAAAGAAGGTTCAGGTGAGTGTCCAAAGAACCTGGACAATGGCTCTCTCTGCCAGGTGTGTCGTTTTATTTGAGGAGTGTCCACAAGTGTGGCCGTGTCATTTATTAGCTAAATATAGTTGAAGGTTTTGAAGGATTATAGTTTCTCAGGGAACAGAAGTCATTTAAAACTGATTGTTGCTATATTATAGCCTCCATGAATTATGTGCACAGCATTTTGATATTGATAGCACTTCTTTTCTGTGCAAACCTGGAACTCCTTTACCTGTGACATTCGCTCATAGTCACGCAGCCACCGCGATCTTTGTTAGATTTTTTTGAGTTTCAGAGTTGTCGTATTGAGGAAAAGTATATATAATTCTCCTTATGGATTTTTTTTTAATTCCCTGAGAGAGATGGTTACCTCATTCCTCAGAAAGTCAAGACCTAGCAATTCACTGCCTCCAAGGTGGAACGGCCCTACCTGGATAACCACAGTGGGATTTCGGGGAAAATCCTCTGAGTATAGTAAAGGCCCTATGCTTCCCTCTTGGCAGATGAAATCATTGATCTGCTGTAAAACTAACTCATCCAGAGGTTATCTATATCCATTCACACACAGAATCACACACACACACAGCTGGGCCCTCGCATGCAAATTTAGTTGTTTTTTACTGAATTAATGTATTTATTCTGAAACCAAGGAAAATAGTGGCTTCTTTGCATTTCCCCCCCTTTTCAGTTTGTGTTCATATGGACAGGAGCCTTTATTGGGAAAAGTAGAAAATGGTTTGGAGGAAACTTGGACTGCATCCAATTGAGGGAAAAAACAGAACAAGAGTTCAGATGCTTTCTATGTTGGTTTTTGCCTCCCACGCAGATTGTGCTATTTGGCGAGAGGAATAATTAGCCATTTACAGGTTCGTTACATAGGATGGTTCAATGTGCCCTGCTCTTCCCTTGGGCTGGCTGGTGAGGGCCCTGTCTCAGTGGGTCCAGCTGGCTGTGTGGCCCTTCCATGTGCGAACTTGTGTCCTTCAGTCTTTTCTTTCCAACTCCCGCGCTACTCTCTCTGGGACACGGGCTTTACACAGGCCGGGAGAAGCCTGCATGTCATTCGTTGCTCTATTCTTTGTACAAGCTCTCTAAGTGGGACGCCATGCTCCCTTCCACCTTCTGCAACAAAAACGGCACATTGTTATTTAAAGCAAAGGCTTTATAGATTCGTTGTTGAATGCGATATTCATCTCATGAATAACTAATAACACAAAATAAAGAACAATGGAAATGCAAATTACCTGCACATACACAGTGCAGTGAACAGTTGTGGGTAAGGCTCCTGAGTTCATATCAGGTAGGCAAAAGAAGTCAAATTTCTGATCGCACCTAGTCCTTTGAATTGCTGAAATAATATCAGAAATTGCCCCTTTTAGGAATCATTATTGAGGCGTGAAAAACGAGATTGGAATCTGGTAGAATTTTAATTCTTTCGTTAGCATTATTAATAAACAAGAATTGGCAGGAGCTAAACTGATTGGCACATACATCTGGAATAGCAGAAATAAATAAAGTTCCTGAATGGAAAGAAGGTTTCCTGCTGGAATAATTTGGGGTCAGAAACAGCGTGTGTTGGGGGACAGCTTCAGACCTAACCGAATCTCAACGCAGTCTCTTTCAGGAGTGCTCTTAGGGTGGGTTTAGGGGACAGGTGGGGCATCGTCTTCATGAAACTCGTGGCTTGCTTTTATTAAAGAGCAGAGGGCAGAAGCGAGGGTGGGGAAATGCGGGGGGTGAGCAGTGCCCAATTCTGGGCAAAAACAGGTCAAGTAGACTTACCGGAGAATGATCTGACTATGGAAGGTAGCAAACCAGCTCTGGCACTGCGTGCTAGGTTGGCCCATGAGAAGGCCTTACTGGTGAAGGAAGGAATCTAAAGCCTTTGGCAAATTGATAATCTGCAGCAACAAGCTTTCATGTGAACCCAAGGAGCCCTATTGCCTTGATAGGATGTCAACATCTTTCTCTTGCCTTCTTGCTATTTCCATCTTGTCTGCCAGCTATCATAAGCACTAGCTACTCAGGAGCTGTTCTTAAAGAGAAAGTGCATGCAGAGAGAGGGCTTGCATTTCCTTGGCATTTGGAAGCCAGAAGAGGACTCTGTGCCTTTTACTCTGGTGAGAGTTCGCCCTGTATCCTTCTTGGTAAGGATTTGACACAATCGTCATTCAACGAGGTGTGTGCAATGGAGATGTGAGCAGCATAGGATGTGTCTTTTTGTATGGAACTGAATTGCATTCAATTATTTTCTTTCCCTGGTGGAAGGGAACAATGAAAAAATACTATTTCAAAGCTTCAGGCCCCACAGGTGGCTGACCCAGATAGCTGATAGAGTGACAGGACACCCACAATGTGCATGGTGAGATCTAGCAACCACCCTTTGGCTCCCAGGACTCCACCCCAATAACGGTCAGGCTGCGCTGGCTTCCTGTGGCCACTCCAAAGTTACGGCTGGTCTAACGGGGAGTCTCCATCATCCCCACCTATACACAAGACTCGGGTATTTCCTTCTGACTCCACCTTTAAAAGACGCGCTACATTTAAGACCCTGTCAGGCACACAAGCCCTTCCCTTGCCTCCAGCATAGAGACAGCCCTTCTTCTGAACCATTTCCATTCCAGGAACCTTTATAACATAGGAGAGTTAACTCTTCGTCTGGGTCACAGTAGTGGCTTGCTGTGGAGCAAGCCAGCCATTTCCTGACAGCCACCTTTTAACTTTAAAAATGCTGGAAGATCTTGCATTGTCTCCATACAGAGCCCTTGCTTTGTTTCCGAAGGTACTGAAAAACCACCATCACCTGCCATGACCGCATTATTTCAGGAGAAAAGAGGCTCTCCGAATGTGGTTCCCAAACCAACAAAATTGGCACCAACTTGTTAAACATGCAGAGTCTTAGGCATCCACGTACTTGATCGGAAATTCTGAGGTTGGTCTTGTTATCTGTCTCTAGCAAGCCCTCCAGGTGATTTGGATATATGAGGCAGTTGAGGAGCCACACATCAAAATACTGTTATGATTTTAACTTGCAAGGTCTTTCAAGATCCCCCGGCCTCCCTTTGGATAGTGTCAGGCTTATCATTTTGCAACCCAAAAAGGACAGGATAGTGGATAGTTGCCAGTTAAATCCACATTTAAAATTTTTCAAAGACATATTTACATGTGAGAAATACTCAAAGTTCAGTCACGTAGTGTAACATATGACAAAACAATACTTTATGAATGATGAAGGGTTCAGGAGGTAGGGGGGAGTGGGGAGGGAAAGGGAAAATGAGCAGTTGATATTAAGGGCTCAAGTAGAAGGCAAATGTTTTGAAAATGATGATGGCAACAAATGTACATATGTGCTTGACACAATGGATGGATGGGTGGATTGTGATAAGAATTGTATGAGCCCCAAATAAAATGATTAAAAAAAAGTTCAGTCACCTAGCTGTTCCAGAAACAGGCAATTCACACCCAGGCACAGGCATTCTTTGGTGCTTCAGAGATCGTTGGCCCCTCTGCCATGGAGGCGAGTTGAACTCACAGCACAGGGCCTCTGAGGCTGTCAATCTTTACAGGAGCACACTGCCTCTTTGTTTCCCCTTCCATGTACCAGCAGACGATAGTGCTACCATGGAAGGCCGCCTTGAAGAGGCAGCCTTTGAACAGAAAGCCGAGTGGTAAGGACACAGATTCTACAACTCCCTGGTGAAGATGTGTCCAGGTAGAATGTGGGCAATACTCTTGCCATTTGTGCGAACTTAGAATAGATACGTTTAGGCACAAGTGCTATTTCTCACCTTCCCACCTGGATACTGAAAACCAGTTCCCCTCACCCTGGTCCACTCTATTGCAGAGAGATACTTTGAGCATTTCTGAAAAATGCTCTATCTGGGGTGATTGCCCCAGGATATTTCCTGGCTCAAGGGATCAGGGATTATATCTTGGACCTTGGGAGAGCAAAAGTATCATCTATAACTCCACTCACTTTCTTCCATCTCCCCCCAAAAAGCTATGCCGTGCAAGCGAGGCTTTCTAAGAATAACTTTAAAGTGATTCTAGTTGTATACGATAGGATGGGCCACTAACAAATCTCTGCCTACTGTTCGTAGTAGCGACCCATGTCTGGTGAGCCTACCTTGTAAATATTCGGGGTGCACAGCACTGTGTGTGTTGAACCTTAGGTTAAGAGTGCCATAAAGAAGGCCAGGGTGCTTGATCCGATCCCTACTTGTGGCAGTTGCTATCCAGAGAGACTAAAGCCCTCCCTAACGTGGCTCTTTTAATAAAGGTCATTCATTGGAGGGAGGCATATGGCCCCAAAGTACAAGACATTCTAACCCCAACCAAACTGGGCCAAATAGACACAGAACTGTGAGTGGATAGAGCTAGAAGCTGCTCAATTGGCTTATTAATGTTTTACAAGATAGTAGAATGAATCTCGATAACCAATAAACCAGTTGCCCTCAAGTCAATGCCCAGCCGTGGTCCCTTAAGGGTGCCAGAGTAGAACTAGGCTCCGTAGGGTTTCCAAAGGCGGCTTCACTTATCAGAAGTGTATGACCAGACTGTCTCCCAAGACACCTCTGGCTGAACTCCAACTGTTAATCTTTCGGCTAGTGGCTGAGCATCTGCCCCATGTGCACCCCCCAGGGACTGTGACTGAGAAAGAAGAGGCCAATCTACTGTCTTCCTGCCCCATGGATGAAGATGGCCAATGGAAGAGCTCTTCGGCAGTGCCTTCTTCTGAAAAGCCAGCAAAGCCTGTGCCGCTCCACTGCAGACGTGTCTTCCTTTGAAGGTGAGCGGAACATGCAATGTGCATGAGAGCTTCCGCGCTGTCAGTGTGGAAAGGCGGTCTTGTTGCGTTCACCTGCAATGCCTGTCATTTCCAGCAAAGGAGCCAAATAGGAGTCTGCCATGGGACTCCATTCCTGCGTGAGACAGAAAGGGTTTTCTCACGCAGAGCCATGGCCCAATTCGCTCTCTTTTTTCCCCCTTCTCACCCAGCTGCCTTTTGTTTCTCGGATTTATTGCTGGCTCCCTCACCCTTCCCAGTCCCTGATGCCAGATGAAGTCTGCAACCCCCGACCGGCCAAAGATAGCCCATCACCTGCACTTGGGAATGCCTTCAGAGCTGGGAGAATAAATGGGTGGAGAAGGGGCAGGCAGGGGCTGGGTAATGCTCACAGACAGAACTGCGATCCGATTCTGAATGTGCAGTCAAACCATCTACAGAGATAACCATCAGGAGCAAATGTGTATTTACGGGGGGCGGGATATCGTCCTTGCCTTCAGCCCTGCATTGGATCTGAAAACCCCCCAAGCCTTATCACAGGTAGTATTGGTTTTTAATGCTGTTTAGGTGTGTGTGGCTGGGAACGGAGCTGAAAAGTGTCGTGATCTAGTTGAATCCATTGATGACCCAATTTTCCCACCAACCTATTTTGTATGTAAAAAAAAAAAAAAGAAAGAAAGAAGAAGAGAGATAGGAGAGGGGTGGGTGAAGAAATAGATCCTTTCTTAACAAATCTGGTGAGGCTCACAGTTGGGAGAGATTGGAGGTCCAGCAAACCCGACCAGGATGTACCATTTACACATTTTCTAGATCTTAATAAAAAGAACATAACTTCTTTTTTTTTTCCAACCTCAAATGATATCTCTTGTTCATGGGGACTTGAAAGCCTGGGGTGCAAGGCTGATGGAGCATTCTGGCTAGACCGCATCCAGGTGAAATTCAGCCGAGGGGTTCAGGTGGAGGGGCTCCCCAGTGGTGTGGGGAAGCACTGTGTGGGAATCTCTCAGTGCACCAGCAACGGCCTTGTTCACAGACACGGAGACACAACGCTTTCATTCTTCCTCACCACATTTTACACTCTTGTGGGGTTTAGCAAACTCCTGTTCTCACTTCCTACATACACAAACCTGATGCCACAGTGGACACAAGGGGGCACCGATGTGCCACAGATTTTGCCCTGGGACCTTTCTACAAGTGCAGATTCCCAACTACCAGAAAGACCAGGACATCCTGGCCCCTCAGGAGCAAGCCCTCCTCCCAAGTTTACTTAGCAGAGACATTGTCATGGTGTCTGGTGTCTTGCACATCATCTACAGTGTGGGTTTGCCCAAGCGTCCACTCTTGGTGTCCGTTTAAAATGACTCCCCCATGCTATTAAGCACCATTTAAAACGTCCTGTCATTCTCCCCCCAACCCTTTTCTTCCTTTCTCCTTTAATTCAATACTGCATAGTGTGTTTTAGGAGACACATCCAAACGAGACAAAACAAAGCAAACAAACAAACCAACAAAACCCCTCTCAACTTTTAAAATTATAGTAAACTCTGTAACAACATATTTCAAGTATTGATGTCCCAAATAGATTCTTGACAATGAAATTATTTCCTCTTTAATCTGTTTGTCAGAGGAGATAGTCATTTGTTGATTTATTTCCTGAGCTTCGTCTTTCCTCTCAACCTGACTAGTGGAGAATTGGCAGGGTTCTTGTCACACCGTGAAGGACTATGGGATAATTCCTGGGACAACAATAAAGTTGTATGTGGGTTTCTTTCACTTAAAAGAAGATGTAGAATTTGACTATTGATTTCAAATTTTCACTCTTTGAGCAAGAGAGCTTGCATTTTATTAAAGGCAAGTCAATTTGTGGTGAAATATTCTTTTTTTATTTTTCAAGATAGATTGCTGATTTACTCTAGAAGGGGGACAAAATAAGTCTGTCCCTGCTGAGTGCCAAAGAGAAGTGTTTATTTGCCTTATTGATTTGATCTATTTTTGTGAGATGCTTTCTATGTAGTTTTCATTTGGCTACAAAATGTACCCCCAAGTGGTCCTGGCTGCGGCACTGCTTCCACATCCTGAAGAACAGGCCCAAATAGAGAGTTCAGAATTGGTAAATAATTCTTTTGTTGGGGGTAACTTTCCTTGTGGCAATCTCTAGCCCTTGAATGGGGACAGGTGTCAGAGAAGCTTGTAAATGTTTTAGTGAATCTTGATGAGTTAAGTTCGCTTATAGCTTGAGAATGAGTACAGTAAAGTGCGGCTTCCAAGTTGGGATCCTCAGTTAGTTCATCGTTGACTAAGAAGCCTGGTCAAATACTGGTGTCCGTACAAGGAACATTCTGCTTTCAAACGTGGTCCTGCTGGCCTTGACTTCTAGGTCGTGCATCAGAGAGTAGAAGCTCCGTCTTTAGAACTAAAATGAGGGCCCTGGCTACCGTTGGAATGTTTATTTATTTATTAATAAGAGGTAGCCTTCTTAAAGATCCTCCAGTCATCATAAACCCAAGGAGGCCCCGCCCTGGGTGTTAAGTGGGAAATTACAATGCATTTATGTTTATGGATTAGACTGGGAAGGGCATTTTGGAATCAATAAAATAGGTCAGTCAGTTTGTAGGAATTGTGACAATGGATGACTGTTATCTTTCCGTTTGAGTCAGTTGATGTTTTATAACAATGTTTTGGGGGACATGAGAGAATTGGTCACTTTGGGGAACTTGGTTTCCTTAAGTGACTGGTATCTGTCAACTCATCATTTCTGAGGTTTGGGGGTGGGGCGGGGCGGTAGGGCAGGTTTCTCTGCTCTTCTGAGTGTAGGATTTATTAAAGTGTTCCCTGTGCCAGCAGACACCTGACCACTGCCATTCCTCTTACAGAAGGAGGTGCTTTATTTAGGGTGAACGGGAAAGCATAGCATTTGCTTCCATTTAAATCTTGTTTACTATTTCTTTCAAATTTGATGAAATAGCATGGGGTTCATTAACGTTTTTGATGTCTTGACTAATTAGGTGGAGCAAATAAAGTTGACAAATTCTTGTTGTACTAAAAATTATACCATGAACTCTCTTAAAAATACTAGTTTCACTTAGATCATAAACTCCCGTTAATGGAACGATCTGTTGACATAAAAGCCAGCCATCAAATGCACACACACAAAAATTAGAGTTCACAGGTCAGGAGTAAAAAGCATATAGATCTCTGCATATGTCTTTTCTTTAACCCATGTTTTTATTTTTCTCATTCTGTATTGTACAATCTGTTCATCTGCATGTAATCCCAAAAAAGCCATTTAAATACAAGAGGGTGTAGGTGGGTTGACTTCAAGACCAGAGGACGGAGTGAAAGAAGTGACTTTGTTTCTATTGAAGTCATGTTGGGGACTTAAACACTTTTCTAGGAGTCTGTCCAGATTGAATTTTTTGTTTGCTTGCGTTTCACATTGGAAATAATTCCACTTATCTAGATTTCGCTGTGGGGACATACCTCCCCCATTTCCTGTGACTGGGTACTGGGCTTGATTTGGGGAAGGAAGCTAGAAGGCAAGATTCCTCTTTGTGGTGTGGCGGTTGGTTCGTTCCTCCGCCACTCTCCGGGCAGTGCCTGTGAAAGGCCCCCAGCATTGGCTGCCCCGCTCACCATTGGCTACCAGACACCAATACCAAAGGGAGGCTTTTGGGTAGTGGGGTAAGAAGTGGTAGAGTCCATACGTGTGAAGGTAATCTGGAAACATGTCCTGGCCAGTTCGTCAGTTCTTTCATTGCTGAAAGAAAGGACAGAAAAGAAGAGAAGGAAGATCCGATCCGCAGGCCTTCCCAAAGTAATTCACCTCCATTGTCATCACCGCGCCATCTTGAAGTTCAATGTGGCTATCTCCATTCTGTTTCCTCTTTATATTCACATATAGTTAGGTATGTATTTACATTCAGCTGTCTCCCATTATATAACAAAGACGGAATACACCTGCCCAGTCTGGTTGCAATGCTGCTGCGCTAGAAAACCCCACCGTTTTTAGCAAAATGCATTTTCCTGTTGCAGCTTACCCTGGGTGTTATTTTACCATCAGGTCCGCTTCTTTTCTGTGGCCCCCTTCTCCTTCGAACTTCTACAGCGCAGGTAGGAAATGTCCGGGAGACACACTTGTTTTCGACATTTGCCTGGCCTGATAAGCATTTATTTTCATTGATCCCATATTTTAATGCCTAGAAAGTCATTACTTGGATTTTTTTTAAGTGAGCTCTTGGAGCCTCCATCCTACTCTTTTTTCATGTTTAAAAACTAGTGGAGATAATTCTGGTCAATGGAAGAATGAATGCTGAGTCTCCTTTTCCAAATATGCAGATGACGGGAAGGGGAACCAATGACCTTTTCACTTCCCATCAGTTGTCTTGGCGTTCTGCTGGGGTAGCTGGAATACAGGTGTGCACAGTGACCCCCTAGTCACAGAGAGAAACTGAGGTGGATTCAGAGTGATGCTCGCCCTGGTGGTATAAAGGGAGATGGGCATGTGTGGTTTGCGCCAGTCCTGGAGCGGCTCAGCTATGCTTGCAAGTGTGGCTCTACTTAGATTGCAGCTGCCCACACTTGACAATGGCCAATGGAAGCGTGGTTGCCAACAGCAGCGCATGCTCTTCAGGGAGTGGGCTTGGATTCTCATGGCAGGTTGTGTACTGCTCGGAGCCCCGAGGAAAGGACTCGGTTCGTGCCCTTTAACAGCACACTCTGCACACAGCCTCCCCACACTCTGCTGGGTAGTACTCCTGGCGAGATGAGACATCTCTATTTGCACCTAGGCAATGACTGCCTTTCCGTGATGAACAAAGGTAATCCTCTCGCAGAGAAGGTAGTGAAGCAAAGGTGATCTTGGAATGCAATCAAAATGCATTATTAAAATTCATTTCTTATAAGGTAAATCCATATCTAATTTCAGAAATTGAGTTTATCACACAGAATTGGCAACATCCTTCTCTTCTGCCTGCAGTTCACTAGGGGCAGGGAGACATTTTTCCTCTTAAATTTGTGCTTGTTGGTTGGTTTCTCTTAATACAGGAAAGCTCTTATGACGCCTGTTGTATGTGAGTGACATACTCCAGAGCCCTTCTCCGACTCTGCCTTCCGAACTTCCCCCAGACCTCCTCGCTTCCCATTTTCCTGCTCAGGCCCTCCAGAGAGCCCCGTGGTCCCGGCAGACCTTTTTTCCAAGGACTGTTGATCACAGCCCAGGAGCTGCCATCGGATTTGCATTCCATGGCTGCATCATTATTCACAACATTTGATGTCCATAAAAACACATTAAAACTATTTCCTTGAGCAAAAATAATCAGCTCTCTGCTGTACATATCATTTGTATACTCAAATTGTAAAATGTAAATGGATATATAAGAAAATGGCCCATTAACTTTTTCATTAATGACAATAATGCATTTTGTACACCAGCAGTAGGAGGATCTGGGCCGCACTTTAGCAACCTGAAGGGGAAATGGGGCCCTCCTTCCTCGGCTGTTTTTCATTTCATATACATGATGGGCGTCATCAAGCCGAGGTTCTTTTATGGGCTCTGATTTGTATTAAAATATAGAGCTGCCGATCTGTTTTAGAATGAAAACTACCCTGAGACACAGTGCAAAGTGTTCTTTTTGTTTTAGGGGTTTTTTTAAAGAAAGAAATAATTATTTTGTATTTGAATAATTTTGAATATGCCTGAGAGGAGTAGTCTTCAGCACGGGTAATATGTAATTGTCTTGAACTGTTTATTACATTTCTAGTGCTTAATTATATGTCTCCATCTTACATAGAAAATAATGCCAGGATTTTAATATATTAAAAGAGGGTGTCGTTTGATAACGTGGAGGAAAGGCCAGTCTGAAACCAATGGGAAAAGAAACTGTATACATTTTGGTTGTGAGCTGGGGACATTCTTATTCGATTCATTAGGACTTACTTTGATTACATTGGGCCAGCATATTGAACGCACACTTTTAAAAAATGCAAATGGATAGTGAATTAATCGCTGATATTTTTTAGGTATTTCTAATCCGGAAGCCATATTCTTCCAGGGGAAGGGGTTTGGCTTCTCTGGTACGTGTCTGGCCAGCAGCCCTGCGACTGCACCCCCTTCGTCTGATTAAAACATCGATCAATAATGTGTCTATCACTGATGTATCATGCTCTAACAGATAAAGAGCGTCTGATATTAAGTGAGAAATAAAATCCACCTTCGGTAAATTACAGAGAAAAATTACACAGTACATTTAAATTACCATTTGCTTAGCAACATGCCCTTGTCGCCATTCCAACGGGGCTATAAAATGATCGATTTCCTTTAATTTTCTACTGAATCCTGGGAAAAGAAATGGCTATCAGTACCCTATCCCTTCATCGTAGCATGCTGATTCACTCTGTGTATTAGATTTACTGGCGAGGAGCAAGACGTTCACAAAAAGTAACAGATAATGTGAACATTTCATGCATAATCTGTAATATGAGATATGTATTAATAGGGAAATTATGATGCATTCAATTATTCTGAAATGCCTTCCAGAGATGTTTTGATTTGGCTGCGCTCCGATCGCAGCAGCACAGCGGGGAGCATCTCAAGTGATGGATAACCTAATCTCCTAATCTCAAAATGGGCACTGTTCACAGGTTGCCTGGGAGAGGATGGTGGAAGAAACCTCACTTCGCAGGCTCAGGCACGAAGAAGAATAAAACGAAGACCACAACAGAATAGGCGGCGCCCCAGTCTGCCGGCCTGCCACCCTGCTGGTGACAAGTGGGCAGCCCCCCTAACGAAGCCTCTGTGGTCCCCTGCGATAGCACCGGTCTGCGTCCTAATCTGGAAGGCCTCTCTCCACTCCGCGCAGCAAAACGTACGAGACAAAAGGCTATAAAAATGATTGCACATGCATGAGTGGTGTTGGGGCTCCTGTATTTGTGAGACATTATGTATGCGCAAGAATCCTCCCTAATTTGACACGTTCCCCGCACACCTGGGATGATCTTCCCCACGTAGACAATTCTGGCCCCCACCCCCAGCTTTCCCTTAATCTCTGAAGGAAACCCAGCATGACAGGAAGCTGTGCATTTTGTTATTGTGAACCCCACCTTCTATAAAGCTGCCCGGGTGTAATTAAGTGCCCACGTTTACTTCTGGTGGGGAACAATGGCCTGGCCCTTGGAGAGGTCAGCGAGATTGATTTTCTTGGGTATGGACTGGGAGCAACGGCGGGAGGGGGCTGTCACGAGAGGGAGATGCCCCTTCCTTTGGCATTTCTGTCACCTTCTGCACCGCGTCACAACAAGGTCCTATTCTTAGCAATCCCCCCGCCCCCCTCCCCCTTACACACACACCCCTCTGACTGCCTCGCCTTCTTTCCTAGGCTCGTTGCTACAGCACTGGTAGCTGCAACCCTGCTGTAAGACAAGTGAAAGTCCCGAGGAAAATATACAATGCATACATGTCTCACCGCCCCCCCAACCCCAACTTCCTTGATTGCAGTGGGCTCACTTTTTGATTAATGCCATTTTGCATAAGATAATATTACACGAGTGTATTGCTTTTCAGTAATTATTCAATGGAGTTAATATGGCAGACTTCTTGAAGAAAAATTAGGACCGTGGCGTCTCATTTCTCTAAATCCCCAGCACTGTTCAGTAGGGTAACAATAATAATTATGTATAAATAAATAAATTTCTTTTATCAATGTTCACCCGGCCTGGAATGAGCGGGCAGCCTCATCCCCAATCAGAGCGCGCACGGTGGTACTTTTTAATTAGCTGGGTTCAGAGGGGCTGGGGTGCTGTTCACCGGCAGCCGTGTTCCGCCGCACTTCCGCAGAGTGGCACGGCGATTGGTGAGAGCCAGGATCTTTGCAGTTGAATCATCCCGTGAAATGATGTGCGCTGTGCCCCTGTGGGTCCCGGCCACCCCAAACCGGAGGACCAGGCGAGGCTCCCGGACTGCCCTCAGGAAGGCAGTGTTCTCTCCTGGAGGTCTGGTTTCACACGAGCATCCTTCGCAACTCGGGCAAGACGTGGTTCTCCTGAACTAGCCCTTGTCACCGAGGTCCCCTGCCCACCGTCAGAGTTCCTCTCCGTGATGCCCGGTTTGCTGAGTGTGCCCTCACTAATCATGGTGTCGCCAACGAGGAAGGAGAGGGCTCCCTTTTAGAAAACTTTTCTGATGAGTGATGTTCGGTTTATTTCCGTCTTCAGTACACTCGAATGTACAATTGCTCTGAAGATAAATAAAAGATTCAGCCGGGTGCCCCTGGAGAGCGGAGCAGCATGTCTTTGGCATTGCTGGAGACTTATCTGATTTGGATGTGTTCACCTCATGGGGAATGGCAAAATATTGGAACAGACGGCTTGATATTTCCGAAGAATATAGTGGGCTTTATTAGCACCAGCTTCCCTCCCTGACTGACGGCTTTTCCAAATTTTTTATCTTATTAATCCGCGCTACTGTATGTAAATGTTATTCCTCTCTGCGTAAGGGAGGCACCCAGCGATTTGTAATAAATGCTTATGAGTGCCTGAGGCCGCACTTAAACTTTAAAACATCTATTATTAAGTTGCAAAAAACACTGTAATGGCCAATAGTGACCTCATAGGAATTTTAAACTGTGGTCTGCTCGTCTGCATTGAAAACAACCCAAAAAATGGCCTCCAGGTAGAATTATGAGCAATGTTATTTTATCAGCTGCATTCTGATGATTAAAGTGTGTTTTACAACTGCATTACAATGCTTTTATGGACTCTAGGTATAAGATTTAAAAAGGTCATTAAACATAGTGGTGGTGGCAGTGGGGGTGGGGGGGCTGTCGCAGGAGGTGCCCCGGTGTTCAATGGACACTACACAATCTATTTTATGTCGCCGCACTGAGGATTTAGAACAGCGCGCAGGAGTGTTTGGGCTCGTTTAACCGTGTAGATGCCTTATAGGCCTCTCAAGAAGGGTGGCAGTTTGCAGTCGGAGATGACGACTTTCATTATTATTTTATTAATTTCACAAGAAGCCTTACAGATTTTCTCTGTATCACTGATCCATTTGTCCCAGAAATAATTAAAAATGCCAGCCTGGAGCAACAGACAACAGATTCACTTCTGGCAAATCAATGTTCAAAAATACACTGCTTGTACTGCAGCCAACTCCCGAGTCCCGAGACATTTCTACATTTTCTCCATCTGATCGTATATAGGCTCCTTGACAATCGGTATTGACCCATGGTGCACGTTTTCCAAATGCAGGACCTTCCCATTGATTTATCCATTATGCCATACGCTGACCACTCTATGTAATGTTTACATCTCTCACCACACAAATACAGGCTGAAGTTTCTTTTTCCCGGGGCTGCCCTGCCGAGCCCCGTCTGCGGCTCAGCAGGGCGGTAAATGTAAACTTGAGTTTGCCTCGCTCGCCCGTGCCCTGCCTGCCTGGCCACTTAAATTTAAATCTTTAATTTTCCTTTCACTAATTTGGCATGGTGTTATGCCCGCGACTGGCTGGAGTCCCCGCCACTACGGGGAACTGATTTCTGGGTGCCTGATTGTTGATGAGGCTACGGGGGATGGAGGTGTGATCAGGAGTGTAGAATCCTCAAAATAGTTGACAAAATGTCACAAAGGATTGTATTTGCATGTAGTCCTGTGGGTCGGACATGATGATTAGTGTGCAGAGCTGGCTCCACTCTCCGAGCTCATCCAGATAACATGTCTGCGACACAGCTTTGAATGTTGTATATGTACTTTGAACATATCTATGACGAGCCGAGCTGTCAGTCCGTGGAAAAACGTAGCCGCACGAATGACAATACTGGTTTAATTTTTTTAAGAGGACATCTTCTAAATAATTATTATCATGCTAATAACATTTGTATTCTTTTGTGTATAATTAAGATCTGCCTGTCTAAGCATGAAATAGGGTTGAAATCGTGAATAAGTAAGCTATCCTTAACCTATTTAGTAAATCAGTTTTAATTTGGCTTCCTTTAAGTTAGATCCTAACAATAGCCTGTTCCGAACAGACAGCCGCAGTTCCTGGAGGTAAACAATCTTGGAGATATTTAAGAATCCGCAAAGAATGGAAGAAGCCTTTCTTATGAGCATAAGTGCTAAATCAAAAATAATGATTCAACAATTATAGAAGTCGCATATTTTGTATAATGGGTGATTTCTTAGCGTGACCAAGAGCCATGCAATTTTACATTCTGACCTCTTTGGCTCTGGCAGAAGGATTTTATTTAATATTTTTGTTCGTGGCATAAGAAAAAAATACGATTCATATTCCACCTACTTTCAAGAGAATTTAAGGCAGCCAAACAGGATAAAACACAGTGAAAAATAAGCCGTTTAGGGATGAAACATAACAGGTTATGTAATTTAATGATCACAAACTGTTTTGGAATACATCATGCCTTTTTGTTCCCTTAAACTAGGAATATCTGTTGTTGGTGTTTTCTTTCTTTCTCCCCCCCCCCACCCCCGCCCCTTTCTCTAATTTCATGGCTAATACCAAGCCAGGCAATTATGCTAAAAGAAATTACCTTTGTCATTCTGCAAGGGTTATTCTTTATTTTCAATGTCCTTATGGCTTCTGTTACCTAGCATCGTCCCTCCTCCCCATCAGGGCTGTAACCATTTGCATGCTGTGATTTATAAGGTTATTGGAAAACACCTCCATTTATCAGTTACAGGAGAGCACAGACTGCCCGGGACTAGTTCAGGCAGCATCCCTGGCAGGGCGAGTGTCTCAGGGGTGAGTGGAGAAAGAAAGGAAGACAGGAAAGAAAAAGGCAACAGGCAGAAAGTGGGTGTGGGCAGAACCCCTGGCCACCGGGGCTCCTGGCTTTGTTTTCCTTGGTGGTGCCAGGTGCCCTTCTCCTCGCTTCTCCTCGCAGCCCTCCTGGTATGGTGCGCACAGATCCAAGCCATTTGTTCTTTCCGTCCAAATTATTGTTGGGTTCTCACACTATTCTTCTGTGACTCCGTAATTTGTTTTTCAGTCACCAGCAACTCTGTTCTGAGTTCCATGCTGGAGGGGCTAGCTCCAAGGGAAACCCTAAGAGCGCTGGGAAGGAAGCGATGGTAGGACTTCTGCTCAAGAAGCCCACGGAAGAAGAGCCACGGTGGTCCGGTGGGCTGAGTACCGGGCAGCGGTTCAAAGCCACCAGTTGCACCTCTTGAGAAATATGAAGCTGTCTGCTCCCATACAGGTGGACAGTCTCTGCTCCCATACAGGCGGACAGTCTCTGCTCCCATACAGGTACACTGTCTTGGGTACTCTAGAGAGATGTTCTACCCTATCCTGGGGGGTCGCTGGCAGTGGGAAATCAACTTGACAGCAGTAGGTTGGATTCTGGTCGCTGTTGTTCACTGTGGGGATGGGGAAATCAGATGGAAGTATCCACGGACGATGGACAAGGAAGCACAGCATGAGCCCCAAGTGAAGGAAATCAGAGTTATCAAATGGATCTGACATGTCATAATTACTAAACAAATAATAGGAAACAGAACAAAAGAGAAACCCATTGCTGACAAGTCAATCTCAGCTCGCAGCGACCCTCCCAGACAGCAGGACTGGCTCTGACGGTCTCCTGGTCTGTCCTCTGTGCCGAGGCAGGCTGTCTCACTGTTCTCCCATGGTGTAAATGGTAGATTCAAACCACTGATCTTTGGGTTAGCTGTTGAGAGCTTAAGCATTTGGCTACTGGGGCTGTTTAATAAATGAGAGGGGTTACCATTCCTGGTAATATGCCAGTGTTGATGCTGATGATCATCATATCGGAGGCAGGAGAGGTTTTAGTAATCATCGTTATCAGTAGAGGCATCTAACTGGTTCCAGCTTCTAGGGCCCCACATACAACAGAGAGAAGCGGCCGCTGCCACCCTAGCTTCATGATTGCTGGGATGCGGGGACCCACGGTTCTCACGGAAGAAAGACATGAGAACAAATCCCATTTCTCTGTCGTATCTGAAACCTTCTCCATGCTGGTGGGAAGTCCGGAGTGGAATCTGCTTTGAGAGGTCTCACCTAAGACATTGTTATCTGCTTTCCACCTCCACCTCCACCTCTCACCATCCCCTAATCTGCTTCCCTTGTGCTCTTGATGACATGTGTTTGTTTACATTCTAATTTGTGATGCAGTTTGTCCGTTTTGTCCATCTCTCTCCACTTGAGGGGAAAGTGCTCAAGGACAGGGGTCTTGGTCTGCGTGGCTCTGTGATGTGCCTGGCACAGTCTCGGCATCTCATCCATCTTTCTTGGATGTCAGATCGGGTTAATCTGGGATCTCTGGAGAAGAAAAAGCAGCGATTCTTGCAGGAGTATGTCTGTAGAAAGATATACACATCAAGAAATGGCACACATAGTTGCAGAAGTGGGGAAATCCAGTCCAGTTCAGGTCCATGTGTCAGGTGGAAGCTGCAGGCTTCTCCTGACTCCCGTCACTTCAGGGACTGATAGACAGGGAGCAGGAAGACCACAGACTGGTGAGTGCCAAGCTAAATGAATCTGAGATTGGCTGAACGAATCCAAGGTTGGCAGTCAGCAGACGATGGGTCCTGGGACGGGGACGCCATCTAGCAGGAAGTCCATGGACCAGATGCAGGATTCCAACCCAGCAGTAGAAGTGAGCTAGCTTCCACACCCTGTCAGTTCGCACCAAGAGCAGACCACAGCTGGAATGAAGTCTCCCTCACTTGTACGAGGCTGTGACCAGAGGAAGGACGTCTATTTCCCCACAACTGCTTGGCTGCTTCACAGAAGATGCCACCACAGAGTTGACCACACGATGTAATATTTATTACACCATGGGAGAATCCTAGCCCGTCCAAGTTGACATAGACTCTAAGGACCACACAAACGAATGACTGATGGTCCAGATAACTTGCCTCCTCTCTGCCCCTGCTTCCCAGTCCCATTACTCGAATGGTCCCGTCTTGTGTAACCTTATTGTCACCCAGGTCTTGGCCCTTGTGGTCTTGTTTTGTAAAGGGAGCTCAGCAGGCTGTGGAAGGGGTTGAGGGGACTCCCGAAGCCTGTGAGACCTGTAGTAAGTTTCTAGGGACTCACTGGAAAATCTATATGAGGCACATGGATCTGTTTGCATAATAAATCCAGGAGAGACTGACCCCCTAGCAAGTGCCTCCGCTATGCATCGGTGAGCGGAAGAAACTCCTGGTGATCCCCGAAAGAAAACTCAGCCACTGAAAGCAATCAAGGACCATTCTACTCTGACACATGGGAGAATACCAGGAGTTGTCATCAACATTGCAAACAACTGGTTCTTACATGCGAAGGGGCTTTTGATTCAAGTGGATCTTGAATTTGAGTTTTTCCTCCCCCATTTCTACTGCCAGCTTAATTCTAGCAGTTGCTCGGTTTCCCTCAGCTCAATTTTTCTCATAAGTGGGACTGGGATAATCAGAATACTTTCCTGATGGAATATCTGTGAGGATGTAAATGAATTCTGCACAGAGGTGGGCACTTAGCACGTCTGTAATAAATATTACCATGAAATAATGCTATTAATTATTTATGACTATCATTACTATTGTCTAGTCTCATAGCAATTCATTACGTTTGTAAACTATTCTATAACAACTTGTGATCTGAGTCCTCTCTTTAATATCTACTCATTTCTTAGTGAGTTTTTATATCATTGATACTAGAATTTGTTTTAAAAAGAAAAATATCTGAGTAACCAGTTTTGGAGAATACCTTGAAACTCAAAGACTAGCCCTTCAGTTCACAGTCCCGCCCTCTGCCCCACCAAGTTAGCAGTTTAGAGCAATCAGCCCTCTGAGCAGAGAGACGATGAGTCTGCTCTCGTAAAGATTTAGGATTTTGGGAATACTATCTAGGGTCAGTATCTATAAGTTTGAATTGGTTCCTCAGCAGTCCATTTGATAATCATGATTGTCGTTTGAAAGAGGAGTAAAAGTTTGGATTTCAAGGGAGGATTGTGGAGAAAGTCAATGAAAATGATGTTATTGACCAGCGGTTCTCAACCTGTGGGTCACAACCCTTTTGGGGGTCAAATGACCCTTTCACAGCAGTTGCCTGATTCATAACAGGAGCAAAATGACAGTTATAAAGTAGCAACTAAAATAATTTTATGGTTGGGGGATCACCACAACATGAGGAACTGTATTAAAGTGTTATGGCATTAGGAATATTGAGAACCACTGTTCTAGACAATTCATCATGTTGATTTTATTTTAATTTTATACAACTCGATCACCAAACTTAACTGGACTTTATTTGAATGTAGCCTGCTTTTTAGGCCACATGTATTCCTATAATAGCCTACAATCACCAATAATTACATAATTATTAATAGTCCAATAAATGACAAACCAGTACGGCACCACAAGTGGTTGTCCCAGTGTATATACTAATGTGAATTGGGCATAGCATATTGGCACATAGAAAATATTCTAAATGAAGAATATAACATCAGCATCCACTAACATAGAGCATTCACCAAAACAATGTCACTGAGTGAGTGAACCCTGCGAAGAAATGCGATGCCATTCACATTCACACACACACACACACACACACACACACACACACACACACACACTCGAGGAAGTTTCAAAACTGTGTGTGCATGTGTGTTTGGGATTGCGAAACAATTAGTGGGAAAATTGAATTAAAAGGTAAAAACATATTAAATATCAACTTTATTTCTCAGCATCTGCCCCATCAGGGTCAGGCCGGCTTTGTTGTGGTGGTACCAGCCATTTAGTAGATCCCAAGGAACTAAGGGTTTGGGGAATTTTACTATGTCAATGGAGTCTTTTATATATACATCGAAAACTGAAAATTGGAGCCCTTTAAAGATTCCTTAGGATTCGGCAACAGAAAGAACTTAGAAGAAGCCAAATCAGGAGGTGAGGTGGATGCCTGGCGGTTTCTCATCGCAACTCTTGTCAGTTGCCGTTGTTCCGTGAGGAGAGCGCAGGGGAGTCTGTACTCTTGTGGTTGAGTAGGCTCTCCCCTGGACTTTCCCCAGGCGTCTTCCTGATAAAGCTGAGTTTCTCAGAACACGCTCACAAGAAGCAGATGTCATCATTCTTAGGGCCGTCAAGCAGTCGGTAAGCCAAGTGCTGTAGGATGTCAGAAACCCTTGGATGACCTCTGCTCTGGACATTTCCCCTTTTGCTTTGACTGGACTCCACCCACCTCTTGTAGTCATTGCTTTGATGTGCTTTACCTTTAGGATCAAACTGGCAAAGCCAATTTTCATCACCTGTAATAATTCTTTGGAGAAACCACTCAGTATCAACCCTGTTCCTATTTGTTTAAATGTACCATGGAACAATCTGTTTTGGTCTGCACCTGATCTGTATACAACAGTGTTGGCACTCAGTGAGCAGAAAGTTCACTCAACTTTATGTTTTTCGGTCAAAATTGTGAAAGCTGAACCTATTGAGATCTCTGTGGTGTTGGTTATTGTTTCTTTCACTAATCACCCGTCTTCTTCAATTAGGACATGAACAAGATTAATTGCTTCTTTGCAAATTGATGTGGATGGTCTGCTACCTTAGGCTTCATCTTCAATATTGACCTGCCCCTTCTCAAAATGAGCTCATTTCTTAAAATGTTCATTTCTAAATTGCTGATTTCATCAATTCCATCAATAATTTCATCATCCTTCCACCCAAGGTTCAACATAAAATTGATGTTTATTCACGCTTAAAGCTTGGCAGGATTCATTTGCTCTGATGTTTTATCATTCTTAATGCCTCATCCTAGGTTTTATCATCAGGCATGTTATAATAAGTTAATTTGGGTTTATTTTCATCAAGAATTTGAGATCTACCTATAGTTTTCCATAGTATACATTACCTTTAAAATTTATTTCGTTTTTCAACAGTTTTATAGGCCCACAATTTATGTATCATACAATTAAATAATTCAATCGTTCAATCATATCCAGGGGAATTGTATAATCAGCACCATATATTTCTTAGAGCATTCCTCCCCTTATACTACTTTTTGTTTGTTTGGGTTTTTTTTGAAGTATATACATATAGGTGTGTATATATATTACCTATAGGTAAATGTCCTTTAGACGTTTATTAACTTGATCACTCTTAATTGACATTCTGGACTTGGTGTTTTTTCGGTGGGGAATGCTTTCTTATGCATTGTAGGACATTTAGAGGTCTCCTTGGATTCTACTTATTAGATGCTGTCACAATCCTTGCCCCGGTTGTGACAACCAAAGATATCTCCCCCACCTGACCAAGTACTTGCACACTTCAATTGCACCCCCCACCTTGCTCCTCCAGCTGAAAAACTGAACATGTCTCCATACACTGCCAAATACATGGGGGTCAAAGGACTTCTGGATGAGAAACCAGCTATATAAGAATATGCATGTATCAAACCAATTTAGAAATATCAAAATAAAATGAAATAATGGACAAAACCATGCCATGCAAATGCAACTGGAAAAGGTGAACGGTGCTAATCAACACAGGGAGGAATCCAGGCAAAAGAAATTAAATAAATCAGACAAAGAAGAGCCCATTGTAATGCTGAGAGATGAAATTTGCAATAAAGATATAATCATTACATTTTTGCATCAGTATTATAAGATTAACATATATAAAATATAGAATATGCAAAGAAAGAGAGTATTATATCACTTTTTAAATCCTTGATTAAACAAACTAAATATAAAGAGTAGACATACCGAAGATTTAAACAATTATGTGAATCTATTTTATTGTATATTCTTTTACAGAATAGGAAGGAAAATGTTATTTTCTAATTACCATGAACCTTTAACTTTATCCGAACCTAAGCTACTTAGAAACTAAAATACAATCCAGACATAAAAATAACAAATAAAACTTTAAAAAAATAATAAACTGACAAGACTGAAATTATGAACAGGTAAACATAACGATCTACCTTTTTTTGTGGAAAATATCTCAACTTCATTGACAATGTGAAATTGCAGAAAATGGTGGGGCGAGTTTATAACTATATCATCTATTACTTTGAATATAGCTAAAGCAAGTTTCTATCATACCTTACATTTTTTTATATGAGAGAAATATAGATACAAATCTTAGTGATCTTAGAGGAACAACAAATACATATAAAAATAAGAGACAACAGACAAATAACGACTTAGAAGCGAGGTGTCAAAATAACATAATTAAGCAGCTAAATAAAATGTAAAAGATAAGTAAAACTAAAATATAATATGCAAAATGAGCAAAGTTGTAGAATAGTTACCACAAACTTGAGGAAAATAAACAAGAGGCCTCATGACTTTTAATATTTTGAAAATTAATTTCAACACCATCGGTAAAATAACTTAAATTTACAAGAGGTAAAACATCTATACAGTGAACAAAAATAGAGAGAGTTGGCAGTGCTACCTGACCGTTCTCAAAAAATTTAAAACAAAACAATACAAGAACAAAACAACTTCTGTATATACTCGAGTATAAGCCAGTTCTGAATCTCAGCTGAGGCACCCAATTTTACCATGAAAACTACATAAAAACGTGCTGAAAAACTCGGCTTATACATGAGTATATATGATACTTTCTGGTGATCACAGGGTAATGTTCCCATGTTTCTCAAAGCAGTCAATCCCAATGTAATTTCAACTATTTCAGATCATAGATAAGGAAACTTCCAAAATCTTGTAAAGAAGTGAACATAACACTGATTTTAAAATGGCAGCTGTAGTAAAGTTGAAACTTATTTTTGAAAGGACCAGTGTTTCCAGTCCT
Organism: Tenrec ecaudatus; assembly: GCF_050624435.1. NCBI lineage: Eukaryota > Metazoa > Chordata > Mammalia > Afrosoricida > Tenrecidae > Tenrec > Tenrec ecaudatus. The sequence goes on from NC_134546.1 coordinate 4,866,856, forward strand.
GGCTTTATATTTAGAGCCCGTAGACACCCAGGCTATAACTTCCTAAGTTCTGATTTATTTAGCCGGGGGCTGGGGGCCGGGGAGCACTGTCTATTGTTATCATTGTTGTTCTGGCCCCCCCTTTTTTTCTTGATTGTACTAATTGGTCAGATAGGAGAATCAATGGAAGAGATCAATGTCACTTTTAACTTTCAGGGTCAAATAAAATATTAGCCTTTACAATTCAGAAACATGCACACCATAATAATAATAATAATAATAATAATAATAATAATATATGGTAATCAGAGGGCTCCAGATACACCCCCAGACAAACCCACTGCTGTAGAGTAGATTATGACTCCAGGAGGCAAGGACAGAGAGGAGAGGCTTCACAGGACCCCCCGGGCTGCAAATCTGTACAGAAGCAGAAAGCTGCTGCTTACTGTGGGGGAGCAGCTGGTGGTTTTGAACTGCTGGCCTTGTGGCTAGGGGACCACCTCATAAACCATTCATTCCATCACTATGTTGTTAATTTTAAGGCAAAATAAATACAACTTAAAAGTCATGCTACAGAATTTAGAATTAATCCTGACTTTACAAATATGAATAAATGAATATATTAATCTCAATCTCAAACCAAAGCGCACCATTCCCCTTTCTGGGGAAACTTTGGAAATAAAAGGTGATTGTCTACTGTCAAAAGAGAAAAAAATAGAAGAATATAAATCACAAGTGAGAAGTCAGAGTATTACTTTGAAAATGGTATTATTAAATAATTTGTAATCAGGAAAAAAATGACAAGAACAGTAAATTCAGGCAAGTGTGAAGGTATTAAGTTAATAAACACACACGAATACCTTTCACATTTATAAACGAGTTAGAATTTATACTGGGAGGAATATACATTTTATGATAACAATAAAAATAAAATGTGTACCTATGAGCTTAACAAGAAGTGTAAGATTTATGGCATATGAAGAAAATTTGAAAATATTTTGGAGCACCATAGAACCATGTATGAACAAATGGAAAGGAATAGCATGATCGTGGATAGAAAGATTCAGCATCATAAATGGAAACCCTCCCTGGTTTTACTTAGAAATGTAACATGATTCCCAATCAAAAGAATCACAGAATTCTCACCTAAACCTAGACAAGTTGATTTTATAAAAAATTTCAAGAAGACTAGCTAGTGGAATTCTGAGAGAGAAAACCAAAAAAGAGTTATTCGCCATATATTTCACACACATAAAAATGTGCAGGGTATTCCATGATTTGTGTCAAAGATGAATGGGTAGTGCACATAGGAGCATGCTCACACGCACGTGCACACATGTCTGGCTTGTGTGTCATATTAAGTTATCTGACATTATCAAAAGGAAGAGTATTTTCCTGTTGGGGACATGGACACTCATTTAATGTAGGATCGAGGTGGGAGGGACATGCTTCATTGAATATATTTTTCAAAACGTTGATATTTGAATTATATAAGTACACTCATCTAACCCCAAATAAATTAATAAGTAATTTTTGAAAGTGAAAATCCATTTCGAGAACCCTGGGCAAAGAACAGTAACTGGAATAAAGTGATTTTAAACACCCATAGTCAAGGGATATAAATTAAGTAAGTAACAATAATGAAACTTTACCTCTTGCCACGGTGACATTATTTCACATGCATTGTTTAACATACTACTCAGGCATAGTCCTGTGACATTATTACATGAATGATTTTAGGAGATTTTTCCATTTGCAAATTTTATATCATTGCTATTTTTCTTTTTGCTTTGAAGGAAACCTCTATATGTCAAAAGAAAACCAGGGTCCTTAACCATCTTGCTATTCAATTTTAAAATATTATTTGTCAGGATATTTATGATATTTTCTACCAGGAACCCTCATCTTGTGTGGTGAGTTTAGCTTTAGTGGCTTGTTTTATTAGATTGCTATGTATTTTGTCAAGTTAATTCAGAAACATGATTAAAAAAATCTATTGCATATGACGAAGTTTATTATTTCAAAATCAGCAGTAAAGCTATCTATCTACCCATAAATCTCTTTGGGATCATCTACCATGTACAAGGTGTTCTGCTAAATGGAAAGGGTGTAAGACAATAACAACACAATCCCTGACTTCAGGAGGATGAGCACGCGCGCGCACACACACACGCGCATGCACATGCACATACACACGGTTGGATGTCAAGAAAGGCTCAGGTGTGAATTTAAATATACTGTGCTAGTTTCTGGTTCCTGCACTAACAGGGCTGTCATGAAAAAAAAGCATTGATTTTCTCACTGTTTTGTAGGCTATAAGTCCAAATTCAGGGTATTTGCTCTTGGAGAAGGCTCACTCTCTCCGCACTGGAGACAAACCTTCTCAGTTTCCTGGTCGTTGTTGAAGATCTCCGTATGGTGGTATCCATATTTCCTCCATTCCTGCTTGCTTGCTTCTGCGCCTAATTTCCTTATATCACAAAATGATTGGTTTGAGGCACACACCACCCTGATATGGACTCATTAACATAACCAAGATGGTTTACAATAAGATCACATCCACAGTCATCATTTACAAGATGTATTTTATGGAGACACAATGTGATCCAACCCAACTAAATGTAAGTGATCTTTAAGAAGACAATAGCGAGGCAAACTTAGGTAGGAAACAGACCACTGCAAGCTTCAAATAACAGATAAAGCAGAGACCAAAATATCATAAAACATGCAGGGACACTTTTAGACTATTGAACTCTTATTAGCTGGGTTTCTCAGGGCAAATTAACAAATCAGTCTGACCCTTGTATAGGGTGAGCATTATCATGACATCTAAGTCAAAGGTTGATGATGTGGATTGATGAGCACATATAAGATATCAGGGCATTGGTGGCATATAGGAAAACAAAATCTGTGCTACAGAGTCCTTCTGACCCATCCCCACCTTACAGGACAGAGCCGAACGGCTCCTTGGTGTCTGCACGGTTGTCATCTTCAGGAGCCAACTGCCACATCTTTCTTTCTTGAAGCAACTTGAGTGTTGGAATCACTGACCTTCCATTGGCAGCCAAGCACTTAACTCCTGCACTACCAAGGCTCTATGCACTGCTGCATTGAATTTCTCGATACATTCTATCTATTACACTGTCATATTTGCTATTCTTCGTCCTGTCGGGCCCAATCAAGTCAGGTGTGACTCACAGCAACTCTATGTACAAAAGAAGGACGCACTGCCCAGGCCTGAGCTGCCCTCACAATGGCCACGTCTGAGCCCATTGTTGCAGCCACCGGGCCAGTCCGCCTTGTTGAGCGGCTTCCTCTCTTTAGATGCCCTTCTGCTTTACCAAGCATGATGTCCTCCAGCAACCGGTCTCTCCTGATAACAGTGACCAACATGCATCTAACAAAGCAAAATGTTAGCCTTGTCTCTCAGTCTATTTGGTCTACTGATTCCAAAAGTCGTTTTCCCCTATCAGAACTAGTTTTTGAGATACAGAATATATGCCATATACCACTCTTCACTCTGATTCCTTATAGGAAATCGGGATATTTTGATGAAGGGTTAGCTAGCCAGAGATAGGGGAAGTGCAGGTGGGCCTTACTTGAAGCAGTTTGTGTTGTACTAATTATTTAACTCAAGTAATACTAAACATGATGCTCTTTGATCCAAGGATTGACTTGAGCAGTGCAAATTACATGAACTTGGAATTTTCCCTAAGAATCATTCATCTTTATGAGGAACTGAATAGCAGACCATTCCAATTTGTTATCTTATAAGGGGACCAGAATGAAGAGTGACCGCACAATAAACAAGAGCCCCGAAGGTGTAGGCATGTGTGTGGTTGGCTGCTAACCGCGAGGTCAGCTCTCAGAGCCCCTAGCCCGTGTGGAACGGAAAGAGGGAAATTTTGCTCTCCTAGATGTTCACGCCTCAGAAACCAGCGGGAGAAGTTTCACTCTGCCCTTCGGGGTCACTGTGAGTTGTACTATACCTAACTCAGTAGAGACTCAAATGTTCTACAGCCCATGATGGCTCAGTCGGAGTTCAAACTCCCTTATTAGCAAAATTGATTTTTTTCCAGTCTTGTAATAAAATTGTACAACCTATGTACAGAAACTCTTAAACTCTTTTTCATATAAAGAAGCTTGGAGTCAACTTTACTTCTAAATCATGAATCATCCATTGATTTCTATATATTAAAATGTATCCTGAGGGGTCTAGGGGAGGAGATGAGTCAGTCAGGGTGCGATGTAGCACCGATGAAGAATACAGCTTTCCTCCAGTTCCTAAATGCTTCCTCCCCCACAACTATCATGATCCAAATTCTACCTTGCAAGTCTGGATAGAGCAGAGGATGTACACTGGTGCAGATAGGAGCTGGAGGCACAGGGAATCCAGGGTGGACGATACTTTCAGGACCAGGGGTGTGAGGGGCAATACTGGGAGGGTGGAGGGTGAGTGGTTTGGAAGGAGGGAACTGATTACAGGGATCTACATGTGACCTCCTCCCTGGGGGACGGACAACAGAGGTGGGGGTGAGGGGAGACACCGGACAGGGCAAGATATGACAAAATAATAATTTATAAATTATTGAGGGCTCATGAGGGAAGGAGAAGCAGGGAGGGAGGGGAAAAGAAGAGGACCTGGTGCAAAGGGCTTACGTGGAGAGCAAATGCTTTGAAATTGATGAGGGCAAAGAATGTACAGATGTGCTTTACACAATTGATGTATGTATGGATTGTGATAAGAGTTGTATGGGTCCCTAATAAAATGTTTTTAAAAAAACTGTGTCCGGGAGTGTTTGAAGGGATCAGCTGCATTATTAACTAGGTCTAGCCCATAAATGATGATAAAGTATGGATTCTGATTTTCCATGAGAAAAAGGCAAATAGTCAAATGAATGGTAACCAAACAAACAAATCAACAACAAAACGTTTGCCAAGTGTAAAAGATAGAATCAGCATCTTCACATGACTAAAAGAATTACCCCAGACATATGGCATGGGACGCTCCAGTCTTGGTTGTCATTTCCTCATTTGAAGATGTGTGTCACTGTGCTGTGGAGGAACAGGTGAAAGGTGAGGCTGTGTGCCCTTGTACAGAGTTGCCGGAATACACAGTCCCAGGCACACGCAGGAGCAGTTTTAGGTTTTGTTCTTGTTTTTGTTTGTTTGGGATTGTGTGTGTGTGTGTGTGTGTGTGTCTACTTTGCTGTATTGGCTCCATTCCACACTTAAGCCAAAAGAAAGCTGACACTTGGGAGCATTTTGAGAAAGCAATGTCCTGAGTACTGCTGGGGTCACGAGCTACTCACACGACCTTCTTCTCTCCTACCATGGTGTCTGGTCTGGCTCAGAGTGGCCTTACAGGATGGTGGGGGGGGGGGGACTGCCCCCGAGGGTTTCTCAGACTGTAACTCTTTAGACGCGTAGAAAGCATCATCTTCCTTCTGGGGAGTGGCCGGTGTTTTTGAACTGCTGATCTTTAGGTTAGCAAACCCATGCATTACCACTAGGCAACCAGGGCATCTTTCCTTCTGTTTACCTCTAAATAACACAACGACATCCCTGGTGCTCCCAGTACCTGATACTCCAGAGAAACAGGCATGGTGCATTGTACATAAAAGGGATGTAAGTGGCATGACTATGTACTCAGTACAAACTTCGACTCAGAAGATTCCCTTTTTAGAGGAAGCAAACAACCGTATCTATATAGAGTTAAGTAAACCACCCACGCTAGCAAATTGGTGCCCAGACATTTTAATGCATGAATTTGGTAAAGATCCAATTTGCAGTCCCAAAGTTCTCTGTGGTTTTTATCTAACTTTTGGAAACTGTGATTCAGCTCTATGAGCTTTCTGAGAATGTAAGATGCTGGGGTTTAAGGATGTAACTATACAGAAGACAGTAGGTTTTATGAGGGATTGATGACACCTAACAGCAGCAGCACAAAAATACAGGTAGGCAGCTCAATTTTATAAAATCATATGTACACATATCCATAGTTCCCTCCCACTGTACCCAAAGCCGCCATCAGCATTTCAGTATACTCATGTTCCTCCGGCCTTAAAACAACAACACAAACAGAAATACAGGCAGAAACATCTGCCTCTGTCCGTCCTGATGGCTGTTCCCTGTAGTTTTCAACCTCCAGAACAAAACTTCTGACTCTACTTCTCAAGGTGACCTACCCACTATAACTGCTTTATCAACTGAGGCAGATGCCTCTTCTTTTCCTTCAGTTTTCAAAACTCTCATGAAGATATCGTTGTCATGGCTGTACATTTGCTTCTTAAAGTACACACACACAGGTACATATCTAATAACCACTTTTAATTCTAATGTTCTTAACAAAACACAACAATTTGACATGGATTTACTATATTCCAGATAATGTTCTATGAAGTTATGTTATAATTTTAGTATTAGATTCATCTGATACACTCAATAAACCTAACAATGTAGGATTCTCATTGCATTGATTAGGAACTCAGTACCACGGAGCTACATTAGCCCAGGGCTAATCTGTGAAATCATTCTTCCAGATAATGAGCTTAAGGAGGGAAACCTGGACTCTATCAATGAGATGTGGGAAACTGATGTGAAGCCACAACTCATGAGAAAAAAGATGCAGTGTATTGACCATATGGAAGTGTCCATCCTCTTATTAAAAAAAATACCTTCCAGTCAAAAATGCTTTTACTTCCCTTAAATTTGGCGAAAGAGAGAGAAAGGGGGGAAGGAACGGAAGGAGGCGCTGAGGGAAGAAAGGAGGGAAAGAAAACAAGGAAGATATGCCGCCAGTGGACGGATGTCGTTGCTGTGGCTGTGCACAAGGCTCACCCTGCTGCATTGGTTTAGAAAGTGTTGGACAAGAGCTACACAGACCCTTCTAGAAATCTTAGTAAAACAAGATCAAGAAAACCTGTGTAGGCACCAATCTGATTATTTCTGTGACTTCTGGTATAGGGAAATTAAAAAGTATTGAAGTGCCTGGTGATAGAACATTTGATACCAATCTCTGACACCGGTAGTTTGTCCAAGAATCGAAATGACTACTGTGCAGATGCGTGTAGGATCATGGAGCTCGTGGGAAGCAACAGTGCATGAAGACACCTGAATGCATCTTCCATTATTGCAGCCATGCTCACAAGTAAGCTTGAAGTGTGGGACTGGGAGGACAGAAAACAACCCAACATCGATGCGTGCTGGTGCTCAGTGGTGATGTGCTGGCATGTAACCCGCAGTGTCCCGCAGGCAGAAGACAATGCTCTCTCCTCCCTTTACCAGGCACAGGGCACACAGGGACAATCCCACCTTGCCCTGCAGGCTCATTATGAGTCAGCATCAACCCAAGGGCAGTGAGTTTGGTTTATGCAGCTTTGATATTGGTATTTTCTTTATTAAGTTCATTCTTTTGTGTCCTGATCTTATTTATGCCATAAGTGAAATTCAGAAGTAAACAAGTTGAGATGCTGGGCAACTTTGGAAATGCTCTGAAGCTTTAGTGTGGAGTAAGCAAAACAGCATCATTCTGTGCCGGGAAGAGCCTGGGGCTTCAAATGCAAACTTGCTTGCTTTAAATTCTGACTCCAGCATGTGCTTTCAGATCCATCACAGCCAACTTGACCCTTTCTTTCTCTACTGAAACAAAGTCTAGAACTTCGGATTAGTTGTTAATAATATTTATTTTGATTCAGAAGGGTTCACTTCAAGATAAATTTTAAAAAAGAAAAACGCACACATAAGCCTAACCAAATCATATGAACTCGACTTGAAAAATATGTTGTTTGGTAGATCCCTTCTCTAGATATCAACATCGCTCTTTATTATGGATCTTTGGTTATTGAATCATTGGGAGTGATCAACTTTGGGCTGGTGGGTGTGGTGGTCTTTAATTTCCTATTTCGGTCCCATTAAGAGGAAAAAAAATGCCTTGAGATTCATGGAATGTCTTTCTCCAGGTTAAGCTAAACGTTTCCCACCGCACATAGCAACGGATGCTGGGCAGACAATTGGTGGTCCCCTACATGAATTTAGGTAGTGTAGAGGTGCGTGTGCCCACAGATACATGTTACAAAAAACAACAACAACCCCCTGCCACCCCTTCCAACATATAGCAACCCTGTAGGACAGGATAGAGCTGCCCCGTGGGTCTGCGAGACTGTGATTCTCTGGAAACAGACAGCCTCATCCTCATCTTTCTCCTGAGGAGCAGCTGGTCATTCGAACTGCTGGTGTGAGCAGCTCAGTCTGTCACCACTGCTATTTAACTGTTTTAATTGTGTGTTCATTTCCATGTGTATTAGGGGGGAAATGTCCATAAAATGGAGACATCTATACTCTTGGAATCTTGGAAGATGCTCTATTTTGCCTCAGGAAGATAATGTTAGAAATTGTATTTATGCTCCTTACTTCACGTGCCCTGCAACATTTCATTCGCCGTGACACACACAATGGATTTGTTCAGTGATAGGTGGACGTTGTTATCAGTAAAGGTGGGTGCTCAAAAATATGGGTATGCCACCCCCAAAATGTAGGAATTGCTATATCAGAGAAATACTGGTTTTGCATTTCTAACAGTGATACAAAGTGTCCTTTAGGACACATATTTGAAAAATAATTAACATAGAGTAAATAGTCGCATAGATGGTAGCAAAGATAAGTATCACTGAAGGAAAATATTAGGCTATACTTTTATTTTATCCAAATAAAAACACACCTGTGGACTGGCCACTGCCTCCGCTCACCTCGGTTTGGAAAAGCTGGTCACTCTGGGATGGCAGGGGCCATCGTCACAATCAGCAAAGGGTGGAGGAGGCATCAAAGGCCCACGTAGGACTGAGTCAAAAGGCTGGTGAGCCCGAGGTCAGAACTCAGCATGTAGCTACCAGCTCAGAGTTTCAGACCTTGTCCTGAGCATCAATTTATTTTTCATGTCTGATAGAGGAAGAGATATATTGTTTTGGACTGGAAAATCCTATGACATAAGAAAAAGGTCTGAATGAGAAAAATCCATTCAGTCAAATATTCTGCAACCAAGCACGCTTGCCCTCGTTTGTTTTTTTAACCGCCCCCCACAGCCCCCTCTCCCTTCCGAAAATGTGGAGAAAACAAAACCAAGCCTTCTTGCCAGGGCACATTCAAATAAACTCTGTAGAATGTGTTTCTTTTTGTCTCCCTAAAGATAAAATGTCCCTTTAAAGTGACAATATATCTCCTTTGATTTTTGGTTTGTTTGAAGAAAACAAACAAACAGAAAATAGTGGGTGTATCTCGCTTAATACATTTGATAACTACCACGATATTAAAGAATGCCTTCAGGTTTTCATCAACTAGTCTAATTCTAATTGAGAACAAGGAACCGCTTGGACTATGTGAGATGCAGAGAAAATCGGTGGGTGGGTGTTTTTGCCAAACAATGAGTCATTATTAACGTGGAAACTCTATGTCAACAAACGGACCGGAAGCACACCCGTAAGACTTAGGGCCAAAGTAAGGAGTTGTGGATTGCTGGGTTTTATGCTCAGGAACATTTTCACAAACAAGTGACAAAAGCCAGCCCATCTCAATGAGGTTCTTCCGCACTTGCTCTGACGCTTTCCAAATAATGTCCTTTTGTAGGCACTGGTCTCCCCTGATAACATGTCCAAAGTAGCATTTATAGTAACATTTATATAGATCTCTTTTGGTTTCTTGAAGTAGTATTTTACAGTTTTTATCTTTACCGAGTAAAGTACTTTAGAGGGTAATATAATTGGTGTTGTTTTCTGATTTCATTTTTGCAGTTCTGTTTTGTTGTAATAGAGAATCCAATTTAATATAGTATGCATTAACCTGCTACTTTGCCGAATCCGCCTATAGTTTCGGTCACATTCTTGTGGAATATTTAGGAATAGTTTTTCTTCTTACTCACTAATTTAAATGCCCTTTATGTCCCTTTCTTGATTCCTTGCTAGCTTAGACTACCAGTTTTACCTGGTCCAATTGGATTTCTACAGGTTGTGTGCATCTCAATGGCAGTGGGTTGGGTTTAGATGTATTGATGTGTGTGTGTATGTGTGTGTGTGTGTGTGTGTGTGTGTGATGGTATTGGTCATTTTTTTGTCTCGCTTAATTTTCTGTGCTAAGTTCTTCTTTGTAGATTTTTGTTTCCTTTCTTCCCCTGTTTGTTTTGTGATTAATGAGTCTTTATATTTTTCTTCGTTTTTATTTTGATGGTTTTGTTGTAGTTACCTTGAATATCTTCCGAAATGTAAGATGGTCTTTTATTTCTTGATGTCACCTTGGCTCTTTCTCCATATGGGATTTCTTTACCTGCAGCCTTTATTATCTCATTTCATTTTAATGCAATCACGTAAAGATGAACACAGGTGACTAATTATACCCTTTGTCTTCTTGTTTTGTTTAAATTTTATGAATTCTTTATCTGAGTTAATATCTGGTTGATGGTGTCCTGTGTTCTAATATTCAAATATTCTTTGAATATTTCTTGTGATGTTTGTCTTGTTTTTATAAATTCTCTTAATTTTTGTTTATCTAGAAATGTTCTATTTTTGCATCGTATTTGAGAGAAAATTTTGCCGCTTACATAATTATTGGTTTTATTTATTTATTTTCTATCGAGGTTTTATGTACGTACATATGTTGTTATATTGCCGTCTTGCTTGTATGGTTTCTGATGAGTATTAAGAGCTTCGTCTTGTTGATTTCCCTTTACACGTGACTTTTTGTTTGTGCCAAGCAGCACTCAGGGTTCTTTTACAGCCTTTGGCTTGGGCTAGTGGTTGTCTTGGTCACTAAAGTGGGCGGTCTAGCAGCCTTGCTGAGGCTGTTAGGTAAGTGTGGGACTGCTGACCACAGACTCATGGTTCAAGTCCACCCATTGCTCCTCAGGAGAGAGATGAAGCATCTGCTCCTACAAAGATGTACTTCTTATGAAATCTTAGACAAGCTCGCTGTGAGCTGAAGTCAGCCCTTGACAGTGGCAGTGGGCATCCTCTGTGGGGTTCATCGAGCTTCTTAAGTGCAATCTTCTTTTCTTCATAGTAGTAGGGACATTTTCTGCCAGTCGACCTTCAACAAGTCACAGGATTATGTTGTGTGTTTCCCCATTCTCAAATTCTGATCACACATGCATTTTTATCTTCTTGGTAATGTTCCACATAGTTCTTAGGCATTCTTCGTTTTTCTTTTTCTCAAACAAATGGGTGTCAAGGCATGTGTCCCAGTTTGTGAGTATGGTCTTCAACTGACTTGATTCTGCACCTATGGCTCACTGAGTTTTTCACTCCCTGTGTATGTTGTCATTTTGTTTGTGTACTGTTTTCCTGAATTTGCCTGTTGTTTTGTCTGCGTTATCCTTGGTCTTGTCTGTATTCAACTCGTTCTGTTTCTTATCTCTTGGATCCTTCCATTAGCCTTTGGAACTCCTTATCAGGCAATTCTATTAATATGTCTACTTCCAGGAAGTTTTCTGGTTCTTTGTTTTGGTCCTATGCTGGACCTGTTTTAGCCTGATTCTTTATGCACTTTGATAGCGTAGCCATCTCCAACGCATTGGGTGTTGCTAGACTTCCTGGTTTTGCTGGGTGTTCCTGTGCACAGGTCGCTATGACAGGGTGTGTGTGCTAACCTGACAGCCCAAAGGTTTACCTGGAGCACCCACTGCCTATCTTCAAGTGGGGTGAGGGAGCGGCTGCATATGTGAGCATGGGTCTCGGTTTGCTGGTCTTGTGGGGCAGCTGAGGAAATAGCCAGCTTTCCCAGTGCAGTAATGGGTCTCTGACTGGTCACTTGGGTCTGAATACAGGGGGCAAACCTTCTCGGTGGTCACGGTGTTGTATGTGCACAGTGCCAGATGCCGAGTGGTTAGGGCAAGGATGTCTGGATCATCAGGCACCAGGTGGTTAGAAACTCTCACTGATGATCCCGGGTGTGCAACACACCTGAGGGGAGGTAGCACAGAGGACAAGGTTCAAGGGAGTTTGCCAGCTCACAGTGCCCACTAGGAGAGTGTGCCTCTGGTTCAGCAGAGTGTGAAGTGGGGGAAGTGTGACAGCAATCTTCAGATGTGGTTGGAAGGGGTAGGCGGTGTCACTGCTCTGAGAGTGGCCAGGGTAGATGGCTGCGTTTAGGAGCCGTTGCCTCTTGTCCACAGGTTCTGAATGTCAGTGCCTGGGCTGAACAGCAGGGGTCGTGGATTCATGAATTCCCAATGTAAGTGGTTGGCTGTGATTGTGGGTACCATCAGCCTTCTAGCTCCCAGTGCAGGGAAGGTAGTGCCGCCATTCCCTGAGCACTTGGTGCCACCCACCAGGCGGAGAAGTGTATGCTTCTGATCCGTACACCCTCGCTGATGCAGCTGGGCAACTGTCACCACTGACCTGCCATCCTCCAGTGCTGATCAGTGGATGGGCAGGACAGGGGAAGTCACTGCACGTGGCTTCAGACACCTGACACACAAGGCTGAGCAGAGAAATGGGTGCTCCAAGATGCAGGACACTGGCTCAACTTTGTAAAAGAGGAGATGCCACCTTGCAAGTGGCTTGATGGAGCAGCAGGCACCGGCACTGTGCTGGACTCTGCTGTTGGGGCTCGGGCAGAGGCTGGTGACCCTAGCCTACAGACAGACCACCAGCCTGCATGACTGAGCAATGTGAAAGGTGTGGTTCGTGTCTTTGTAAAATTTAATTCTTAACTTGCAACTTAGGCAAGGGATTACTTCTCCTAGTATTAATTTTGTATTCCACAGTCTAAACTACTGATCACACACCTCATTAGCTTATCCCTCTCCTCCCCCTTGATTTCTTGTCCCCTTCCTGGGGACACCACCCTCCCAACACTCACCAACTGTCTAGCCCATTGTTTACCAACCACTCCTTGTCTCCCCACTTTGGTCAACTCCAGAGTCTTCTTTTTGCTATGAAAAGCTTATGACAGTGGTCTCCTACCCGATTTGTCTTTTTGTGATTAGCTACTTTCTCTCAACATAATATTCTCCAGGTTTCTCCATGGAATGAGCTGCTGGTGGTTTTACCACCAAGAACACTGTCTACAAGTGTGTCCTCTTCCCCTCTGTGTGCGCACCAACGTTTCTCTCTCCATTCTTCTGCCAGTGGGCATTTAGGCTGCTCTGTCTTCCCGAACGGGGAACAGTGCCGCGGTGAACATGGGAGTGCCCGTGTCTTCTTGTGTTATGGCTCCTCGTTCTTTAGGAATTATTCCCAATGGAGTGACTGTTGGATCATAGGAACATTCTTTTCCCAGGTGTTGGGGGTCATGCCTTGTCACTTCCCACAGTGGTTTTCCATACTTACAGTCCCACCGGCTGTGTTGGAGGGTTTCGGTCTCTGACAGCCTCTCTAGCCTTTGCTACTTTCCGGACCTTGTCTTCTTACGCCTTCTTATGACCGTACCGTGTAAGTTCATCTGGAGGGGCATGGGCAGTCCATCGTTTCCCATGTCTGCAGTTTGTACACCCTCTCTCCTTCCACGTAGCTCTTCATCTTCAGCCTTCCTTTTGTTGTTCAGATCCGAGGGTTGTCGTCTATATCCAATTCCCTTTTACCCCCACAGATCTTTGTTGTAAGAGAGATCTGACCAGGCGGTTGCCTTTGCGGTTGTCTTGGTCTGTCCCATTGGCGATGGGCTTTTGAAGAATAATATTTTTAATGTTAGGGGGGGATATCATAGGGTGCCCTTCATGTTCTCTCCTCTCAATATGTGGTGATAGGCGACATTCAATAGAGAGACTGGCAGTCATGCATTTGGCTCAAGCCAATTTCCTTTAGCATTACCTGATGTCTTCCAATCTGGCTCATCTTTTTCTTCCTCTCCCATCATTTCTAGGGAGATCGGTCCAGAGAAACAGAAAAAGGGAGAAATCCTGGTTAGGCGGTAATTTTGAGAAAGTTTTCCCTGCCTCTCATTTCAATTCATCATATGAGACTGAAAGTAAGAAGAGCGAGTTGGTGGGATGAAGATTTTAGGAATATGGTTGTGTCTCTAATAACTTCATGTGGGTTGAAGGCCATCTGGATGGCATTCTGGGAAAAGGGCAGCCTGCTGGGATATTTGGAAGAGAATCTGATTTATTCAATAACTTGTGCAATGCAATTTAGATTTTTTTGGAACACCTGAAAGGGACAGAGGAGGCAGAAGCTACCAAAAGAAATATTTGATTATAATATGGATAGTCTAGTAATAAATATTATATTACCAATAAGAACAGTTTTCCTTCTGGAGAGCAGGAGGTCTCCATTGTGAAAACAGCCAAAATATAAAGAAGATAGAGTTACTTAAAACCCAGAAGATGGAAGTAATGTAGTGGCAGCTAATTTATAAGAAATTGCAAGTTCACCAGCAATCAGATGTGACTGGTTGGCAGAGCGTTTGGGAGCTTCCCATGGCCTTTGGAAGGGATAGAAACCCGTGAAGGTTCTCTTTCTCGTCAGAAGGAGACCATGTCCTCCTTTCTCTTCCTGGCTTTCCAGTTCCTGTTCAATGCTTAGCTCCAGTCCATGGGGGAGTTTGGTTCTTAGGGGTCTTTGTTTTTTTTCTTGCCCAGTTTTTAAGGGAAGTATTTCCTTTATTTTGATAAAAAGCCTTTAGAGAAAACCTACTTATGAAAAACCATCAAATTTATATTTTAGTCCTATTGTTCAAATGAGATGCAAGATATTATAAGCCAGTATTTCTCAACAGGAAGAATGGTTATCTCCATGCTTGAGGGACTAAATGTATGTGGATGAGTCAGCATGCATCCCTTCTGTGGTTCCAGTTCATTCGTGTGCAGGTCTGTGTAAACCCAGTCCAGGTCAGCGTGTCTTTGGGCTGAGTGGGTGGCTGATGTTGAATTCGTTCACCAGGGTGCCCTCAAAAAGGGCTGTCCAAAGGTGTCCTTCTGAGAAGATCTCCTGGGCCAGTTCACTTCCAGGTAGAGAAGGCAACCCAGAAGCTTATGCGACCGCTCCTTTCAGATTTCAAAGAGATCATCTTGCTTGGTTTCCCTCTAGCACGCAGGACCATCACAAGGGCTTAGTAGGATGAGGCCTTTAGGCAGATGGAAGCTGCATTAGTGAGAGCAAGGCAGGTACCGTTGAAATGAGGGATTCCCACCCCCATCCTAACAACACACCTGCTTCAAGGGTAGCAATGGCTGTCAGGTGAGATCCTTGGGGTCAAATCCCATCCCCTTCGCTCTACGATGCCGGTCTTTCCTCTTCAGACGCCCCTCTGTTTTCCAGACGCAAACGGCACTCGATAGGAACATGACTGGAGCCGCTGCAGGAGCTGGACTCTGCTGTTTAGACAATATGTCAATAACATGACGCAGAACTCTTTGCGCAGGCTTAGATGGATGGAAACGCTGCCTCACACTATACTTACCGGGATGGAGGCCGTTTGGAGACGCCGTCGCTCATATTGCGATGTCGTTAGTGTGGAGATCGCTATGGTTTCATAGGATTGCACTCTGACTTGCTCTCCTTGCTGCTATAGCATTAGTTGGCAAGCCCAAATTTTACAAGAGTTTGGTCTAAGTCACTAGTTTAAAATGCCGATGAAGGCAGGCGACACAGCTACCTCCACACTTTCACTAGGATGTTCTAAGGTATGAGGTAGAGGGTCTTACATATCAAAACGTGGGATTCGTTTTGCTGAGCCGTTGGTCGCTTACCCCAAATGGTGTCGCAGAAGACCTTCGTGCAGATGCCTTGCTGTCTTTGAGCCCACTGTTGTCAGCAAGACCATAACAAAGTCTTTCTCTGTATTGTTTCCGTGAATAACATTGCGTTTACCTCTGCCTCAAGGTATGCCTGTGCTGATCCTTACCTGTGTGTTATATTCATTTCTGTATCTGCATGGACATCTATGCCTCTATCTGTCTGCCTCTCTATAGGTCTCTCATATATCTACAGACAGCCACACATCCACATACATAAGGAAAGTCAGACAGAGTAAAACTATCCGAGGGTACTTCAGAGGCCCCTGCTTTGGAAACCACTGGTCAAGACGATGTCTTAATTTGTGCCAAGGCAGGCGTCTTTTCTATCGAGAAGAAGAGATGGGATAGATAAGTGGATCCAAACAGAAACGACAATAATTAAATGCATTTCCCCCCTGAGGCATTGACTCCATTTCAGTAATGCATGTTGAGAGAAAACTAACCCCATGGTATTAAAATAATTTTATCCCAGTCCTGCAGCCTGTGGGTGAGTGTAGTCCGAGCCAGTGGCAGGCCTCTTGACTCCTGGCCCAGGGCTCTGGTGGGCACAGCCATCAGAAAGAACCACAAACGCGATTCTCCCACAGCAATGGGAAGAAGCGAATGTCTAGCTGCGGATTCTGGACAGCGTCTAGGCAATATCTGGATACAGAAAAGAAACCTAAACCAATTTTGGTTCCTAAAATTCCTCCGTTTTTAGTCTAATTTTTAAAGAAAGATTCCACTTCTTTTCCAACTTTCTCCCTTGCTTTTAAATGCTATATAGTTCAAGGCATTATTGAAGCAATGCATTCTTTTCTGTTCTCCGGTAGAAGGAAAGTATTTCATTTTATGGATTCGTTTAAAATATGAATATTAGGGACTGCCAAATGAACAGTGGCGATTGCTTTTGGGGGTGATGTGGAGTACGGTGGAAATGCTTTTGGGGGTATCACACCTGGAACGTCAGATTTGAAGGGAAATTAACTTCTCTCCAATGTTCTGCTCCATTTTATGCAATTTCATTCAGCGCTTCACCCCTCACCAAGCTCTGCTCTCCCCATTGGGTCTGCATCGTACATCAGCTCTGGGGGCCTTGGTTTTCTCCCTAGCCCGCAAATGCCAATCATTGATGTCAGCGCTTTTGTCTCCACGTTATTTTTCACCGAACTGGGCTTCGCGGGTTTTTCTATCAGACGCTTCCCTTTTCTCCCGGAGACAGAATTTCATGCTTAGTCAAAAAAGGTAATGAAAAATAAAAAATCCATTTACCTTTCAGGTATTTTTCTGTGTTTGTACTCAAAATTGAATATTAGTAGGCACTATGTTTATTAGAGTAAAAATGATTTCTGACGCTCACACTTCGCCTTCACCCACTATTAGTACCGTGGACATTCCAGAGTGTGCAGCAGAGTAAAGGAGTGGCCCCGGCGAGGACACGGGAGAGGGGGTCCCCCAAACTCTCTTCACTCACAAACAGGCTCCCTGTTGAGCGGGTAACCGAGAAAAGCCAAAGCATGCCTGGAAAAGGTAACACGTGTTTCACTCAACACAGGCTCCACGCTATGATTGCCTGCTTGCCTAGAGGGAAACCCAGAGAAGGCACAGCTGAGGCTTTCACTTGTCTTGTTGGTTGGAAAGTGCTCGCAGTGTGAATGCTCTGGGCTGGCACACTTGGCATGGAGGGCCTGTATTTGCACGTGGCACCAATGGTTCAAATGGTCAACCTACAGAACAACAACAATACAAGGGGGCTTCAAAAGCAGTTGTGGGAAAGTTCTGCGAGCTCTTCACTCTGATATGCCACACCGTTTAAAGCCCCTCACCATTACCCTTCACAAAGCCCTTAATGAGGAGAGGGCCAGGTGCGCTGCTTAAATTCCAGGTGGATTTCCTCCAATGACTCCCTGCCCTTGAGTTGATGCCGACTCCACTCAGAGTGAGTCACGGTGTCGGACAGGGCAGAACTGCCCCTGGGGGTCTCTGAGATGGGGACTCTTTATAAGAGTAGAAAGCTCCATCTTTCTCCTGAGGAGTGGCTGCTGGTTTCAAACTGTCAACCTGGAAGATCACAGCCCAACGCATAACCACTCTGCCACCTGTGCTCCCCTTTCTTCTAAGTCGGTAGGTGATGCCATTGTTTGGTTGAGGAAGACCCTGGGGTGCCGAGATGCATGTTTGGGTGGCAGTGCCATCACAAGCACCGGAGCTAGGGAGCCTCCGTTTGCCTAATGCCCTGGCTCACGCTGACCCTCTCAGCTGCTCCTCGGTGGGGTGTCCAAAGCCATGGTCCTAGAGAATGTTAATAATCAGACCAAACATCAAAGCAGGACGCACTTTTACATTTGGGATTAGAGATATTAAGGTCTGAAATTTTTTTGTTTGTAAGAAGCTGCTCGTGAATCAGTCAGGAGTCATAGTGTTATGTGGCAGCAGGACTGTGCCACGGGCCTTCAGTGGCTGACGTGGAAGCAAAGCGCTGAGCTTCTCTGCAGAGGAGCCTCTAGTTGGGTTTATTTTTAATTTAAAAAATCATTTTATTGGGGGCTCGTACAATTCTTATCACAATCCATACATCCATCCATTGTGACAAGCACATCTGTACATTTGTTCCCATCATCATTCTCAAAACATTTGCCTTCTACTTGAGTCCTTAATAGTTCCTCATTTACCCCCTCCCTCCCCACTCCTCGCTCCATCATGATTCACAAATTATTATTATTTTGTCATATCTCACACTGTCCAACATCTACCCTTGCCCCCTTCTCTGTTGTCCATCCCCCAGGGAGGAGGTTATACATAGAATCTTGTAATTGGTTCCCCCTTTCCACCCCACATTCCCTCCACCCCCTAGGCATTGCCACTCTTACCCACTGGTCCTAAAGGGGTCATCTGTCCTGTATTCCCTGTGTTTCCAGTTGCTATCTGTACCAATGTACATCCTCTGGTCTAGCCAGATTTGTACGGTAGAATTGGGATCATGATAGTGGGGGGAGGAAGCATTTAAGAACTAGAGGGAAGTTATATGTTACATCGTTGCCACCCTGCACCCTGACTGGCTCATCTCCTCCCCACAACCCTTCAGTAAGAGGGTGTCCAGTTGCCTACCATGGGTTTTGAGTCTCCACTCTGTACTCACTCTCATTTACAATGATATAATTTTTTTGTTCTTTGATGCCTGAAACCTGATCCCTTCGACATCTCGTGGTCACACAGGCTGGTGTGCTTCTTCCATGTGGGCTTTGTTGCTTCTGAGCTAGATGGCCACTTGTTTATCTTCAAGCCTTTAAGACCCCAGACACTATGTCTTTTGATAGCTGGACACCATCGCTTTCTTCACCACATTTGCTTATGTACACATTTGTCTGCACCCACTGATATGATTTTTTTGTTCTTTGATGTCTGATACCTGGTCCCTTCTACACCTCATGGTCAGATAGGCTGGTGTGCTTCTTCCATGTGGGCTTTGATGCTTTTGAGCTAGATGGCCACTTGTTTATCTGCAAGCCTCTAAGACCCCAGCCACTATATCTTTTCATAGCCGGGCACCATCAGCTTTCTTCACTACATTTGCTTATGCACACATTTGTCTTCAGCGATTGTGTCGGGAAGGTGTGGATCATGGAATGCCAATTTAATAGAACAACATGTTATTGCATTGAGTAAGTACTTGAGTGGAGTTCCAATGCCCATCTGCTGCCTTGATACTAAACCTATAAATATATGCACATAGATCTATTTACCCACCATCCTATATAAATATATTTACATAAACACATGCCTGAATTTAGACCTCTATAAATACCCCTTGTCGCCTAGTTCTTTCCTCTATTTCCTTTTACTTTCCTCTTGTCCCACTATTATGCTCAGCCATCATTTGGGTTTCAGTAATTTCTCTCAGTAAATTGCCCTTGCTGAATCCCTACCAGGCCTCTCACACCCTCTCTGACACTAATTTCGGATCACTGTTGCTCCCGTGTCCCTGGGTTGGTCAACACCACCTTCTTACCACACCTGCCCTTCTCCCATGTCACCCGAGAACCATTGGTCCCATTGATTTTTCCTCCAGACTGTGCATCCAGCCTATCTTATCTAGATAGACCTGCAGAGATAATACTATGCACCAAAAATCAAGCCACAGCAAGACAGGTGATGAACAAGAACATGGCGATGATGACAAAAAGGAAAAGCAATGACCCATAAAAGAATAGATTAATTAAAATTAAAAAAAAGAAAATTTTAGAAAGAAAGACAAAAACCTGTAAATAGATCAAGGTCTGATTGTTGATCTCTAGGCATGTCTTTCAGTCAGGTCTGATGGGGTGCCATGCTCTGGCCCAAGAGTCTGTCCTTTGTACTCTCTCAGGGGCTCCCTGCTCTGCTCCCACAGTTACTCTGCCACACGCTTTTAGTAGTTTGCCTCAGTATTGCAGGGTCAGTCTGGGCCAGCCCTGACACGGAGTCTCTAGTGTTGTCCCTCATAGGGCCCTGGGCCAGCGAGGGACGGCGTGTCTCATAGTGGGATCAGCCATATGGTTCACTCTGTGCACTGGCTGCTCAGAGCGGGATGTCGTCCTCCAGGCCTGGTGGGCCAGGATGTACTCCACTTTCTCTTTCTCCCCCCTCATTTGCTCCGTGTGCTCTGATCAGACATGTCCCTCTCCCCTAGCTGCAGCTTCAGTGCCGTCCTGTAAAGTAAATTATTCTGGGGGAGGGGCAATTGTCCATGCTAGTTGGGTTTAAATGGCCAACTTTTGGATTAAGCAGATCAGAGTTTAACTCTATGCACCAGTAAGAAACCCTGAATATAGGACAGACAGGATTATCCTAAAGTTTAAAGAAATAATAGTGATCTCTGTCATTATACCATATAGTATCTCTTCTATCCAACTATAATGTCTACTTCTTTTTCCAGTGGTCAATGTTAAACTTTTGCCCATCTTTCCAGACTCAGCTCACATTAGCTTACTGGGTTAAATTAATCCCAGCCAACGTGATTTCTTCCTTCCCAGAGCCGACTCTTTATATAAAGTCGCAGTGTGATTGTCCTGTCGGAAGGCCTGTTTACCCAGCTTTAGTTCTGTCTGTCATGTGCTGTTCTCCATTTCAAGCGGCACACCTTAGTGGGATCTTAATCGAAAGTTGATGAATCAATGAAAGTTATGACAATGGAGAGAGAATCTTCTAGGCGCCTTTAATGGAGAGGCTATGTAGATTGTAGTGTTGATGGTGAGCTAACTTTAATGTTATGCTTAAGAGAAGAGCTGTGACAACTGTTCAATCTTCCCATCCCAATTCCAGGAAGAAGAGATCATCATCGGCATCGTTATTCCAGAAACCCGGACAGTGAAATGGCTCCATGCTCGGCTGCCCTGCCAAAGGTAAGCAGGTCAGACCCACAAGAACAATGTGGCAGTCTGCTTCGGTTAATGT
Source organism: Tenrec ecaudatus (assembly GCF_050624435.1). Taxonomy (NCBI): domain Eukaryota; kingdom Metazoa; phylum Chordata; class Mammalia; order Afrosoricida; family Tenrecidae; genus Tenrec; species Tenrec ecaudatus. Next base: position 4,887,971 of record NC_134546.1, read on the forward strand.
TACAGCCTTGGATTCGTGCAGGGCCTTCTACCCTGCCCTGTAGTGTCGCTGTGAGTCAGGCATTGACTCAATGGCAATAAGCTGGTATTGCTCTATTTGGCAGATGAGAAATTACCTCGAACGATTAATTACTGCATTTAAGCTCCTAGAGTTAGTAAATAGTACAGATAGAACCCAATCTAAGGTCATGAAGACTTTCCAAATGAAGTTTCCCTGTGATAAAACAGGCTTTTCTACTTTTCCTTGCTGGCTCACAACGTGAAGTCTGCATCACATTCTCCTCAGATAAACCCACCGCCTTCAGAGAGATGGTCTGGCAAAGGAGTGGAACACCCAGGACCACTAGATTCGGGTGTGCAAGATGCGAACATATTCTTCAGGTGGCACCGCCCACCAGGCTCTCCAGGCAGGGGTGTCTTCTGGAACTGTGTGAAGCACAGTCTACACAAATATTCCTGAAGTCCTGAGAAGTGAGCTTTATTCCAGACCAGTTATTCCCTCCCTCCTCTGTCGGCACGCCAACTGTTTTTCGGGGGCATGCACCTCTCTTGTCCACCCCCAGGACTGTTTAAGCCAAAACACAAAACCCAGAAGATATCTGTATCTGACTTGGGTTTTAAGTCCTGAAATGAACACAACAGAGAAAATTACTTGGTGAACACCCTAAGAACATCGTTTACTAAAGAAAATCATTTACCAAAGGTTCTCTGTGCAAAACACCAAGTAATAAATATACAACAATGGTTTCAAATAAATATTAAAAACATCCTTTTGGGCCCAGAAAAAATTAAATAGCACTGATGAGCAGCATCTCTGGATTTCCTCCTGCATAACCCCTAAGAACGCCCCTAAAGGTGATTTTGATTCATCATAGGATAGACACCGAAAAATAAATAACCCCGTAGATGCAGAGCCATATGACAGACATGGAAGCATATCCACTTCATCTCTGCCTTACCGTACCATTAATCTATCTTTTAAAAGCTGTTCAAAGGTCTCTTCAAAGTCTTACCTTGAGTTGGTACTCAAAACTCTTGCTATTCATTCCATCATTTAGAAACAATTGTCCATGGCTTGAAATGAGCTACTTAGCTATTCCCCCTGGGAAAGTAAAGATCTATTCTGAGTAAATTAAAAATAATCTCAACAACTTAAGTTGTATTATTTTTGCATCTATCGGGTAATAGAGCAAACGTCATGGCCGTGCCCTACTACAGGTGGAGCATGCGCTCTCTCTGGTCTGAAAGGCTGCCTGGCATTTCTGCTGCTCATCAGTGGGAGTTCTAAAGTTGTGGTCAATTAGCACAGGGGCTTGTCTCCAACACTTTTATTACTGTGCCCACCTCATTGCTGTTCACCTGCCACTTCACAGCTTACCTTGATCAGGTTGTCCAGTGGCAACCCCCCACGTGCAGACCCTTGTTCTTTTCTTTTAAAAATAGATTTATTGGAATATACTTCATGTATCATCCAATTTAATTGTTCAGTGATATTAAGAAGATCTGTACAGTCAGCACCACAATCAATTTCAGAGCATTTTCTTCTTGTTACTCGTTGCAGTTAGCTCCGCATTTCCCCCGTGCCCCTAGGCAATTATCCATCCATTTACCGAACCCATAGATCTACCTACCTGGATTTCATATACCAAAAAGTACACAAAACACAGCCAGGAAGCAAGCAAACAGAAACCCAACAATAATGACGAGACAAAACATTTCAAAAGTCAATTAAAAACAAAAAGTCAACTAAAAAGCAGAAAATATTTAAAGCTGAAACCACTTTAGAATGTGTCAAAAGGGAGATCAGACGATAAGGCTCACATTGCAACCTAACACCATCTGCTATCAGCCACTTCACAATGCTTTCTGTCTGATAACAAGGCTATTGGACATCCCGAGACTAGGGTCAGATGGCATTCACTTAATCCCAGCGAGGACCCTTCAGCCGGACTTGGGGCTTGCACTGTTATCATAGCCTCCTGGAAGCTGTGTGTTCACAATTTAAGCTCTGATACCATCTCCCCCTCCCACCCCTCTCAAGTCTGGATTTTATTATTTGCAATCCTCGGTTCACACAGGCTAGGGTGCTTCCTCCATGAGGACTCAGCTGAGACCTCACTTAGATAGCTGCTGTTTGAAGACAAGCCTTTAAGATCCCAGATACTATTCTTTCTGATGGCTGGGCACCATCTAGTTTCTTCCTCACACCTTTGCTATAGCACCCAGATCTGCAGTGATCTTTTCATGAGGGTAAGCCTTAAGTAGGGCTAAGTAGTAAGAATTGTTCATTTATTTTCTTGACATTCTACTTTTTTTTTCAACTTGCCCCAATAGTTCTTCAGAGACTTCATTTTTCTTTTCTTTTTTTTTAATAAATCATTTTATCGGGGCTCATACAACTCTTATCACAATCCATGCATACATCAATTGTGCAAAGCACACTTATACGTTCGTTGCCCTCATCATTCTCAAAATTCACCTTCCACTTGGGTTCCTGGAATCAGCTCATTTTCATTTTTCCCTCCCCCTCCCTCCCCACTTCCCCCTCCGTCACGAATCCTTAATAATTTATAAATTATTATTTTATCTTATCTTACTCTGCCCGGCGTCTCCCTTCACCCACTTTCCTGTTGCCCATCCCCCAGAGAGGAGGTTATATGTAGTTCCCCGAGATCAGTTCCCCCTTTCTACGCCCCCTTCCCTCCAGGTATTACCACTCTCACCGTTGGTCCTGAGGGGTTCATCTGTCCTAGATTCCCTGTGTTTCCAGATCCCAGCTGTACCGCTGTGCATCCTCTGGTCTAACCAGGTTTGCAAGGTAGAATTGGGATTGTGATGGGCATCGGATCCCCATCATGCACTCCCCTCATTCATGGTAACATGATTCCCCCCCCACCTTTGTTGCTTGAAACCTGGTCCCCTTGGCCCTTCATGTTCACACATGTTGGTGTGCTGCTTCCATGTGGGCTTTGTTGCTTCTGGGGTAGATGGCTGCTTGTTTACTTTCAAGCCTTTAAGTCCCCAGCCGCTATGTCTCTTAATAGCCGGGCACCATCAGCCTTCTTCACCACACTTACTTATGCACACATTCATCTACAGTGTTTATGTGGGGAAGGTGATCACACAATGATGGTTTTTGTTCTTTGGTGTCTACTACCTGATTCCTTCAACACCTCGTGTTCACTTAGGCTTGTGTGCTTCTTCTCTGTGGGCTTTGTTGCTCCCGAGCTAGATGGCCGTTTGTTTGCGCTCAAGCCTTTAAAACCCCAGATACTATATCTTTTTGATAGCTGGGTACGATTAGCTTTCTTCACCACGTTTGCTTATGCACATGTCTGTCTTCAGCGATCATGTTGGGAAGGTGGGTATCATGCAATGACTGTTTAGCTGAGCAAGGTGCTATTGTATTGAGGGAATTCATGCGAGGAGACCCAATGTCCACCTGCAACCCTACTACTGAACCTATAAATATATGCACAGAGGTCTATTTCCCCATAATCATAAATATATTTACATATGTACATGTGTGTATTTAGGCTTCTATGTATGCCCTTTGCCTCGTCCCTGACACTGAAACCTTAGTTTCCCAAGTTTGTTGCTGCCTAGCCCCTTAGATTCTCAGGTCTTTGCTTGCCAGCCTTCTGATGCCATCACCGCCTGGTGGACTGGTTCCCGGATCTGTTGCTGGTGGCCATTGTCATGAGATTCCTCTCTCCTCTTATTTTCTACCTGGGTTCCGTGCTCCCTATACAGCCTGCAGACATCTTCCTCTCCTGAAGATGCTTCTTCCTCTCACTAGTGCGCTGCTACTGACTGATCTGGAAGAAGCAGCTCTCAGTAGATGTAGGGTATTAATGACATCTACAGAAGCAGTGGAGAGACCTTCATGCTGACGATGGTCATGTGTTTTCTGAAGCACTTCTCTACTTTTAATATAAGATACTTATATTAGATATATATGTTATATATAGAATATACTTTTTTTAACAATTTATTGGGGCTGATACAATTCTTTTCACAGTTCATACATATACATACATCAATTGTATAAAGCACATCTGTACAGTCTTTGCCCTAATCATTTTTTTCTCTTTTCTTCTTTTACATTTTATTAGGGACTCAAACAACTCTTACCACAATCCATACATATACATACATCAATTGTATAAAGCACATCCATACATTCCCTGCCCCAATCATTCTCAAGGCATTTGCTCTCCACTTAAGCCCCTTGCATCAGGTCCTCTTTTTTTCCCCCCCTCCCTCCCCTTTCCCCCCTCCCTCATATGCCCTTGGTAATTTATACATCGTTATTTTGTCATATCTTGCCCTATCCGGGGTCTCCCTTCCCCCCCTTCTCTGCTGTCCCTCTCCCAGGGAAGAGGTCACATGTGGCTCCTTGTAATCAGTTCCCCCTTTCCAACCCACTCACCCTCCACTCTCCCAGCATCGTCCCTCACGCCCTTGGTCCTGAAGGTATCATCCACCCTGGATTCCCTGTACCTCCCACCCTCATATGTACCAGTGTACAGCCTCTGTCCTATCCAGCCCTGCAAGGTAGAATTCGGATCATGGTAGTTGGGGGGAGGAAGCATCCAGGATCTGGGGGAAAGCTGTGTTCTTCATCGATACTACCTCACACCCTAATTAACCCATCTCCTCTCCTAAGCCCCTCTATGAGGGGATCTCCATTGGCCGACACTTGGGCCTTGGGTCTCCACTCTGCACTTCCCCCTTCATTTAATATAATATATATATACACATACATATATACATTAGAATATACTTTTAATATAAGATATGTAGCTCATTTTTATCAAGGATTTCTGTCTAGGTTTCCCAAATGACATATACATAATATTGATTTTCTTTTTGCCCATAAACTTCTTTCCTATTCCATATTCACTCTCTCCAATGGTATCAGCCTGGTCAGACATCTGAGAGTAATTCTTGACTTCTCCATTTTCCCCATTCTGCACCCCCCCCCCAATCCAGAAGTTTCTGAAATGCAGGTTGAGCTCTCCTTTCTGTCTTGCCTCTGTTGTGCTGGCTGAGGCCCCACTGTCCTTTCCTCAGTTTAGAGAAGAGGGATTGCCTGGCCCCTTTCACTTGCATAGCAGATAAATAGGTTCAGGTCTGAGGCTGAACCTATTGTGTTTCTTGTTTGCTTTGACACCATAGATATGTCAAACTTGCATTTTAGCAAAATAATTCCATTTGAATTTTATCTATTCGCATTTGAATCTTTTGCTACATTTTAATGTGTAACTTACACGTCTCTTTAGCCAGAAACCCTGCCCTGTGCCTATGTCTGCTCCTCCCACTACCTGATAGGCGGTTTGATCCCTTCTCTTTCCCTACACTTAAATTACCCAAGGAAGTTAGCCCTGACAACTTCAGGCACTGTACTTGCAACCTGGAAATGAACCTTGTAAGTGGACTCCTGAGTGGCCTTTCAGCTACTCTGGGACCCACAGGACATCACACATTTTGGTGGCCTGAGCTTTGAGACAATTCCTGGCACTTTAAAAATCAGCTGTAAATTAATTACCCAATAAAATGCAGAGGCACATATGTTCTCATTGATCATAGGTAGATGAAGGTCTCTGGTTGTTTCCTCTCATCAACCCCCGACCCCAAACATCACCCACATTCTGTCTTCATCATTTCCACTAAAACCCAAGCCCAAACAAGCCGACTGCCACTGAGTGGATCCCAAGTCCTAGCAAGCTGCAGAACAGAGAAGATGACTCGGGAAGGGCTCTGAGACGTCAAGTCTTCACTGGCGAGTCTCTCTGGAAGGCTTGCTGTTACTAGTCCAGTGCTCAACCCCCCTGCTTGCACGACAAGGCTCCATTCTCACCTCCTGGGCATATGCCTTTATTGAAGGATCTGTCATCATCCCCGAAATGCAGCATGATAAGGTGCAAAGAAAGAAAGAAAGATACCTTGGACTTTGGGGTCAACAGTGTGACTGGATTTTCTAAATATGTCTAGCTATGTTTTTGTCTGAAAAATGGGGTTGACCATACACACCTGCACGCTTGAACACATTTCACCAGCCAGTCAAAGACCGATGCTCTGCACACTCCCATCACTGCTGCTCTTGCGTGGCACGGAGCGCAGCGATGGTCTCCTAACAGCAATGATGCTTGTACGAGTTCAGAAACCTCAATGAGCTCGGTCACCCTCCCCGCTAAGAATCATCAGAGGCAGCGGCTTGGAAGCTGTTCCCTAAGGGTTTTCATAGCAAAAGCTACCACGGCCTTCCAACCGTGCAACCATCAGAGAAGGCATCTTCCTAACAGAAGTCTACAAAGAGCATCTTAGCATTTCAGAGCTTGAAGCAGGAGGATAGGACATTGAAACAGTGTTCAGATAAAGGGCAAGGATGGACCCTGTCTGCCCCCAGCATCACTCTCGACGACGGCAGGATGACTGGAACTGTGCACATTGTCACGTCTCACATGAGGGGGAAGTGCACTTCTCCAAATGCAGGCTGTAAGACGGCTTGTCCCCAATTTCATTCTAAATGAAAAGAAATGTCGGGGATGGTTTTATTTAATTCACTAATTTTCTCTGTGTTGTTGTTTTCTCACTCGGAGTAGAAATGGGGAATAAAATTCACATGCTTAATTCCCATTAATGCGTTAGAGATGCGAAGGGGCTGGCTTTGCTCCTCCGCATTGCTTCCTGTTTCTGGGCCGGAGGCCATAGGCACTTGGCTTCTACATCTCAAGCTGTTCTGTTCTTCAAATATCCCCTGACAATCAATTTATTGAGTGATCCTGATGTTGCCCCAGGGATGAGATGACAATTACAGACCCACCAGGAAGCAAAAAAGGTGGCGAGAACAGCAGTTACTATACAATGGTGAGGATTCAGGGGTTTGTCAGAATGTGGGTGCGAGGTGACAGTGAAAAAGAATAGTGAGTGAGTGTACGTGTGTGTGTGTGTGTGTGTTGCTTCAGCAGTGAGCCTAGGCTAACTTTGATGTTTTGTTACACTTAAAATACGATTGGTAATTGTAGTCTCAGCAAAGGGAGAGAGCAGGGGAAAAGGGAGCGAAGGCCTCCACTGCTGTTTCAGAGGAGAGAGCGCGCTGGTGGGCAGAGAGAGCATCCTGGGGGTGGGGGTGCGGGGGCTGGAGCATGGTTTTCTTTTGAGGGTTGAGTTGAAGCCACACTTCCGTCAAGATTGGCTGAAGATGCTTGGTTTTTAGAGCCGTTTCTGTTCCTCCACCATGTAGCTGTTTGGGATTGTGGAAGTGATGAGGATTGGTGTGCGGGGAGAGGGGCCAGTCACGCGGGAATGCCACTGTTGCCAAAGTGAGCTGATCACCATTTTCCATGACCTCTTGGGTAGAATAGGTTCTTAATCAGCAACTTTCAGGTAAGTGATATTTTGCCACTATTCTTTGGGGCATTTAAATATAAAGAAGGGAAGGAAATCAGGTGTGATTTCTTTCCCTGATAAATATATTTAGCCAATCGTTTTCCATAAGTCCATCAAAAAAGTAAATTTGTTAAAAAAAAAAAAAAGAAAACACACAAACTCACATGGCAGATGGATGTAGGATGTGACCCATTTAAGGCAGTTTATATTTGTTTATTTCTCCTTTATGAGCCAGCCATTTCGTAAGTGACTCAAGAAAGGGGGGAGGGGTTCCCTGACACCCAGATCAGCCAGAAACAATGCCCCAGACTCTTTGAATTAAAGATGAAAAGAGAATAGAATAAGCACATTAGGTTCCGTTTTAAAATGACGTTCCGACAAGTGGCGTGTGGTTCACGCTGTATTTCATGTCCTCCTGTGAGCAGTTGAGTACACTAAGCGGCAGCAGTCATTTTGGGTTTCTCTTAAATGGAGGCGTACCTAACATCAACCCAGCAAGGTGAGCGACAAACAAGAGGCACGAGGTTGCTGGGTGTATGTGTGCGTCTTCTTGTGGTAAACCAGATTATTATTTTGGAAACACAAATTTGAAATATGTTTACACTTTCCTCGTTGGGTCTCATTTTAGTGAATACGATTTTCTAAGAACTATTTTAAAAAGTCTCATTTTCCTGGAACGTTTGTATAAAATCAGATCCAAATCCCAGGCATACCGCAAGCAACTGTCATGCAGCGTATTGCTTAGCTCCCGAGAGTAGGAAGGGGTCCCGTACCAAGTTTTGCTGTTCAAGGCTTGTCAAAAGGATTAATTTCAACCCAGCACAGGTGGCAAAAATATATCACCCTGCCATTATAAAACCGCACGGGTGCGCATGGATTCCATCCAGTTATGGTGCAAATTGTCCACAATTAAACATACATGAGTTACGATGCCCAGAAGTCAAGAGCTGGGAACTTTTACTGCACATTTGAGATAACTTGGGGACCTAAAGGAGCAACTGTTTCATCATGTGACATGACACCCCCAGACCACGTTTGCATCTTCAGAGTCTAGCCCGGTCTTGGATAGCTCGATGATCATGCGGTGGATTAATTAACTTTTTTCCCAGTCAGCTGGTGGGGCCATGAGGGATGCATTATGGCTGCAGTGAATAGTTTTGGGAATAGATTAGTAGGTGATGTCACGGATAAAGGACTATTTATCACTGTAATCTAACACAAGATGCAACACAATGGCTTGATGGATGCATTTTATGGTTTTCAGCCAATCATAATAATGGACCTGTTGACTAAAGTTTTGTGTGTCCTTTACACATCCTTCATGTTTCAGGGGGGGGGGGGCGGGGGTTAGAAAAAAGAAAACCAGGGAACCATGCCAGGGAAGAATGAGTGATCATTTATAAAGGACCCACCCCTTGTGGGATGTTTTTCACCATCTCCAGCACCTCTGCCCCAGTCTCTGAGGCTCTACACCAGTGCTTGCAGAAGGCCAAGGACGGAGCTGATGCTGAATTAAAGGAAACTCCTGAGGTGAGAGATAGTCTTGCTATCACCCACCTATGGGGTCAGTCAGCAGGGAACAAAGTCACTTTCAAAGCATGTTTTCCTGCCAGGAGTGCTGCCCACGGAGGGAGATGCCTGTGAATCCCTGGAAGGGATGTCAAAGGAAGACAGAAAGCACTCCCTTAGAGCACACTGTGAGTTGCCCATGTCAGAATCAGACTCGACTTAAAGATGGACAGTGTGGGCTTAGTTTTCTCCCCGTCCCCCGACGCTGTTAGGGATGTGCTCAGTTGCTGATTTCACGGCTCTTTTGGACTCTTATCTAGCCCCAGCTAATTTTTCACGATGGTGAGTGCTTTCCTCATTGAATTCCCGATGAGCACACTCTCCTCTCTACAGAGAGGTGGAGAAAGTAGGGTTCCAGAGTGTGGGACTGAGTGTGTAATGCTTAGCAGTGCCCCCCACAGCACACCAGAAAGTCCTTCCTTCACATCAGCACGGCCAGGAGGTAAACATATATGATGAGGCGATGATGGGTTCCCTGACAATCATGATTTCCTCGATCTCAGAGCGTACCCATGTCCCCTTCCCTCCACCCCGCCCTTGCTGACTGCACGCCCCCCTTGACTGCCAAGTGTGGGCAATGACATCCTGACCCACGAAAGGAGTTTGGGAGAGTCGAATGGGGGGTTGTTAACAAAATCAAATAGCATATTGATGACCTAGTATGGGTGGGCCATTGCCCATGTTTTATGTCATGGAGCACCGATTTCTGTGCTCTGTGGTCCTAGTGGAGAGCAAAGTGCAGGGAGCCAGGATAGCTGCTGCTGGCTGTCATCCCATCAGCCCCAGCTTATGGCCGACCCGACGTATAACCAAACAAATTGCTGCCTGGTCCTCAGCCATCTGGACCATCTGCACAGTCACCAGTGTGTGTGAGTCCAGGAGGAAGGGTTCTGGGGGCCAGTCCTGGACCGTGTCCATGACCGCTGAAAGATCAGGGGACATTTAGCCTCTGGCAGCCTCAATTTCTACTTTGGTAAAGCATAGTGATATTAGTACTTGCCACTTGCTATTAATCTGAGAATTGAATCAGTTAATGATGTAGAGGACATGACTGTAATATGTAATAAGCAGATGGGAGTCATTGATATGACTAATTCTGCTCTTGGAGTCCTTAAAAGGTAGATCCTCCTAATGAAGGGCCAGTTAAGCCCTCCCATGTGAATAGGGCTAATGGTGTAGGTTGTATTTGTGCAAGCTATCGGTGTGTGCTTTGAGTATTTCTCCAACGCACTTTTCACTTGTTATAACCTGTGCTGGGAATGGAACAATGTCCACTTAAAGGGGCCCTGTAAAGAAGCCAGCTTTTCTCTATGAGCAGTAGATTTAGCTATCTGTCTGTTTGTCTATGCATTCTTATAAATTTTTTCTCACTCATTACCTTTATGTGGGGAACCAGATGGCTCAGGAAATCTGTAATCCTCATACTTTGGACCAGCAAAGTGCTTTTAAATAAAATAAAAAAACTAAACTAAAAGCATCTTACAAATATTAGCTCATAACTCGTTAGAATTAACCCAAGAGCCTCCTTTCAATCCAGGCCCATGACACTCATCTGCAAAGGCGTTCCTTGCACTTTCCAGTTGGGTGATGCTGAGAAGAGAGTTACACGTTCCCTCCAAAGGGTGCACTGTATTTGCACCATGCTCATTCCATGCTGGTGAGTGAGTCCCCACTTGTAGCAACCCTATAGGGCAAGGTGAATCTGCCCCTGTGGGGTGCTGAGACTGTACCTGTTCATGGGAGTAGAAAGCCTTGTCTTTCTCCTCCAGCGTGACTGATAGTTTTCAAACTGCTGACCTTGTGTTACATCTCACTCAGTGTTTCACCAGAAAGTATAAGACATGATATGGAAGAAGGAAAAAAGAATGAACGAAGAAGTCAGGGAAAAGGATGTGTGTATGTGTTATTGAATGTATTGAGGAAGAACATACCTGAGCAGGAAATGAGAAACCATGCAGGTGGCATCAAATGAGTGACATTATTGATTATTTAGAGAATTTAAAAACAAAACATTTTTTAATCTAAGATTTTAGCACCAGATAAGCATATCTTCATAGAATTCGAGGTTTTAGTGGAGTAAGGCTCATGATGTGAGTCCCTGGTGAGGGAAAGTTATACTTGTTGAAAGTGAGAAGAGAAATAAAAGCAATAGGAGAGGGGGCATGCTACATTTCAGATATGGATAAGGCAATTGCATGAGAGAGAAGTTGTCTTCTGTGACGGTGGAAAGCAGCTACCTGGCTGTCTGATGAGGGCGTCACTCAGCCGCAAGCGTAGTGTATGAGGGTTCTCCAGTTACTCTAGGGTTCATTTTATGCCTTGCTTCCCAATCTTGTCAAGCTAAGCTACTTTCATTTTGTGATACTTCAGGGAATGGCTTTAGACCTAGTGAATCTGGATTTCAGCTACCCACTTAACAAAAAAAAAACCAAAACAACAACTGTGCTCAAACACAAGTAGCAGATTGTGAGTGGGATAAGAAGTACTGACAAGTCCCTGGGTGGCAGAAATACATTTCACTCAATTGCTGACCTAACTATTGGCCCTTTGAACCCAACCAACAATGCCATCAAAGAAATGGCCTGGCAACCTCTTTCCCCTAAGACTATACCCAAGAAAACCTTATGGCACAGCTCTACTCTGTAACACACGCTGTGGCTATGAGTTCAAATCCACTTGCTGGCCATCTATCTGCATTGTCAATAGTTCGTGTAACAATTTAACTGCCCATGCTGACAATGCTGCATAACAGGACGCAGTGTACAGTTTGGGAGCTCACTAAGCTTGTGCTGCTTCCAATGGCTTTATGTTGTCCTGTATGTTTAATGATGGTTTTGGTGACTCCACAGATGATTTACTTGTATGATCGGTAGAGGATAGGTAAGAGACAAGATGACTCATTTATTGGCTTCAGTATGCAAAATGATTTGGAAAGGTTGCGAGCATGGGTCAAATACATGAAATAGCATTTAAAGCAGATAGATAGAAAGTTGTATTCTGAACACTCCCAACTCCTTCTGCTTTGGTGCAGGATAGAAAAATAAAGCTGAACAACAGTAGCACGTTTTACAATGATTCGGTGCTTCTTTGCTTCAGAAAACCCAGGAAGAACTAACCTTGGGACGCAAGTACTGGAGAAACTGTGTGATTCACACATGTATTTAATGTCAGGACCAGTGAGGTGCTGTGTTGGTCGGGCAAGACCTGAGCCATTGGTATTCATTTCATAACCCATATTTAGACGTAACATCACGAATTGGCAAACAGATTGACGTATATTGCGTAAGACCATCAAAGTAGAATTTGGGGAACTACTTGTAAACTACGGATGGACGTGAGGCCTAAGTGGGGTGCTAGGGTTTTATTGACTTGCCAGGAAGTTATTCCTAAAAGCAAGAGCGTGCCTGAGTGGAAAAGTCACATTTCTTCTTAGAAACATTATAAAGGACTTATGACCGTGTTAGTGTGTGGCACTAGCAATCTCTGATGTCCCTGAGGTTCCCAAATGCTAGACACAGAACAAAATACAACTTTGAATGAGTCATGGAGATGAAATTTGATACTAAAGAAATTAAGTCAATGAAAAACCAGTTGACATGCCAAAAAATCTTGAGCCAAATTTCCTGGATCTCTGCCAAGTGGCTTACAGTGTGTTTCTACATACCCTTTTGAAAAACAGTGCAAAAAGAAAAAGGCCCTCAGACGGTAATTAGCCTTTGAACTTCCCGTTGACATGTAGAGAGAGACGGCGTGTTCCAAATCGCCTAGGTAGGCTTCTGAGAGGAGCCCCCAATCCACAAGTTATTTGCTTCTCCGGAGCCCTTGTTGTTTGGCCACGCCTAGTTTGAGTGTTTTGCTTCTAAAAGAAGCGGCACATCTGCCTATCTCCATATCTTCCTTTCATTTTATGTTTACAATAAAGAAAAAGAACCTCAGAAGCCAGTAGCACAGAGAACACGCTATTTAACTCTGACTTCTCAGGGCTCAGTAACATTCTGGTACATCAAGGATCAGCTGAGAGGGAAATCAAGGAAGCACGACAGGTAAACATCACTATCGATCCTGGATTTGATCCCAGACCAGTAAGCGAGATTAGAGGAGACAGTGGTGAAATCTGAATTAGATCTGTTGATTAGATAATGATACTGAATGAACGTCAACATCCTGATTTTGATGATTAAACTATAATTATTAATATTAACGTAATATAGAAATATTATAACATTCATGTTACAAATACAATAATATCCGTGATGCCTCAAATAAGAGATTCCTTGCACCTTTTTTTGGGAAAATATTTTATAACCATAGGAACATAATAGGAAGAAATGAGACAAAATGGTTTTTAAAATTTTTATAACACCTTTCAGAGGTTTCCAATAAAATGTTAGGTGCAATCACATCAGTTCCAACTCACGGTGACCCTGTGCCCAACAGAATAACACGCCACCTGGTCCCGTGCCATCCAAGTTCAAGCCCATTGTCGCAGCCTCTCGGTCAACCCATCTCTTGTAGGGTCTTCCTCTTTTTCACTGACTTACTTTACCAAACACGATTCCATTTTTCAGGAACTAGTCTCTCCTGGTAACATGTCTGAGGGACTTGTGATGAAGTCCAGCCATCCTCACGTCATGGTGCATTCGGGTTGTATTTCATCTAAGAAGGGCGTGTTTCTCCTCCTGGAATTCCATGAAACTTCCTTTATTCTTTTCCAGCACCCGAGGTCAAGCATCTGGATTCCTCTTGGGTTTTCCTTCTCCGTTGTCCAAAACCCACCCTTCTATGAAGTGAGTGAAACCCCCATGCTTCTGGTAGGCGTACCAGAGTCCTAAAAGCGGCGCCGTGTTTTTCAGTAGTTCCAGGGGATCCGCACAGCGGACTGGTGCGACGCCACGGGTTGTTGGATTTCCTAACTGCTAATCAAGTCGGAGAAGGTAGAAGAGAAGAGGGAGTGATTCTGCTGCTTGCATAATTCATGCGAGTGTTCTAAGGCCCTGTTGGTGGGTTCCTCTTGAGTCAGTAATATCAGATCACAGGAAAGTAGTAGTTGGGGAAATGGCCATTTGTCCACTTGAACTTGAAAAACCTGCCAACCCAAGAGATGTGGAGTGAGCTTCCTATTTAAGTCTATAGAAAGGAGCCCAAGAGATGACTTCAAGCTGCCTAGGATTTAATTTTCAATGCTAACCTTCAATTAATTCGTAACTTCTTTGGCACTCGGTTTGCTGGAATGGCTGTAATTATGTTGTTTTCTGAACGGTGAATTCATTCAGGGCATACTCTCCAGTCTGTTTATACAGCTGGAAAATAGCAATGGTAATAGATGAGGGGAAAGAAGTTAATAAGGAACGTATTTTAAAAATTCACTTATCTCTCTGTGTGTATTTCTAAGTGTCTCGTGAGCTATTATTGGGTACCTCAAACTAAATTTTTTCTAGCCGCCATTTTAAATGAGCTAGTAAATAATATTGCGAGGTGTTTTTATACGTTAAACCCCGCCTTGGATTGGAATGTGTACTTGTCATCGAGCAAGAGGCAGCTGAATGTCTTTTGCATCCTCAGTTCACTATTTCATGGAGAAAGCCCTGTTGGTTTTCCACTCAGGAACCCCAGCCTGTCATCCAAGAAGTTCTCCTTGACCGGAGTTGCCCTTAGTGCTTTCTGGCATTCTTTCTGTGATCAGGTCAAACTCGTGCAGGACGTATGACGATCATATTGATGTCAGCTGATGAATCAGAAGAAGACTCGCCTGTCAGATGAGAGCACTTTGCAGTGGGTCTTTGCGATCTTCTTGCACATCCTTTTCCTTTCTGTGTGGTCACAGGGACGCTTCGGACCTGTAACGCTTTGTGTGTGCGAACAGTGTGCTCTCCCCCTCCCTTTACTAAGTTATTCATTTCCAGAGCCACCACTTGGAGTGGGACGGACTCTTCCACTGAGTACGAAACACAGTGCCTGTGTTCTCAGTCGACAGGGTCTGGACTGGGACTCTTTCCAACTCGAGTCGCAGGCAATCCTGCTGCTGCTGCTTCTGGTCCAGCAGCCACACATGGGAGGCGTTGCTTCAGCGGTCAGCAAACTATGACCCATGGTCCAAATGTGGCTGTCCATCTGGTTTTCATGAGCAAAGTCTCGTCGGAACAAACTCACAGTAATTCACTTATGTGTTATGCATATGGCTTCATGCTAAAAGAGCAGACGTGAGTGACTGCAAGGGAAATCACATGGCCTGGGAAAACTAAGAGACGTATCACCTGGCCTTTCACAGAAAAGGAAAGAAAATGGCCAATTCCCACTCTGAATTGTTACTTATCCAGTGTAACCAAGGTGGGGATCTGCTCCGATCTCTGGTAATGGAACAGGCTGGTGAGGAAGCATTCATGTTCTGGAGGTAGAACAACTGTCCTCTGGGATGTTTTAAATGTCCAACATGTCCCCAGGTTTCCTGCCCCTAGAGTCTGTCCACCCACATGATTTGAGTTGTCTAGAAATTTTATTTCTTAGCTCTGGTTTTACTCATGTGTGTCCTTCTACCCACATGGTTAATTACTCCACGTAGCCCTTTACCGTGTCACCTCCAGCCGGGGGCTTTCTCTGCTTTCCTCATGAAGGTCTGATTGACCTTTTCTTGTGGGCCTATGATTCCCTGGCACCGCGGCGTCATTAAACTTCCCCCATTGCACTATAATTGGCCGTCTGTTTCTGTAAGCTTCTTCCTAGCACATGCACTAGTTATGTCTGAATGCCCTGTCGGTAGCAAGATACTAAAGTGTGGGGGATAGTCAAAGTTGTTTGTGAAGTGAATACATAATTCGGAGAACGAGTTCACAGGGTGAAGTCTCTCTCCTGCCTTGCATGCACCTGGGTAGCAATTGGGTAACAGTCATACAATGGTGAATCCTCAAAGAAAAATGAACTAAGTCGCTTTCCTTCTCTTTCCCTTTGCTCAAATTTCTCAATTTTTCTCAATATCTAGTAATACCACAATGTTCCTAGCTGTCAAAGAGGTCTCCCCTAACCTCTTCTTGTGGCCTTCTAAGGGGAGATAAGTTTCCAGTGAGCAGGAGGAGGACAAATCACTGACCCCCACGTAGCATGATGTACAAATACGTCTCCGTGTCACGATGCCATTTCATCTTCTCTCTCCCTAAGGTTCATCTTGACATAAGGAGTTCATGCTTCCATCTTAACTGGGATAAACAAAGGCAAAGCCTAATGAGCATCTTTTGTTTTTTTTTTCTGAGAGGAGGGGTGTGCAGATTTGCACCCTGTACTTTTCAGAGTTGTTAGCAAGTGTCTGGTGGATGTATCTCAAGTTCACATATTTTAAGCACCTGTTTTTAAGCAGGAGCTTCTTCTTTGAAATATTCGTTATGGTGGCATTGGAATACTTGCTATAATAGAAGGTCAATAACTACATAGTGTTAAAAAAAACGCATCGTCATTTTGCCTGGGCTCTCTGGGGAGAGACAATTCATACGCGTTTTAAAGCCTGGATTATTTTGCATCACCCAGGGGGCAGGGTGACTTTTAGGGCCAATGAGCGTGGCATTTTATTGTTTCATTCCAATTATGAAAACACCTGCACAAAATAGTCCTTAGAAATTTGCAGTGTTTGCTCTTGTACTTGGCCACTTGGGCGCATGGCCCTGACTGAACAGACTTGCCTTAGCAAAATGGGTTTTTTTTCCTGCCCCCCTTCTCACCTTGATATCATCTGTATCTTAGCCACACTTGAAAACCGTCATTCCGTATAGTGAGCCCTCACCAGTTTCCATCCATGCACGCAGCACACGTTTATAAACTCCAGGTCCTGCACGAAGTGGATGTGAGAGAGAGAGAGAGAGAGAGAGAGAGAGAGAGAGAGAGAGAGAGAGAGAGAGAGATAGTTCTGATCTCTCCCATGGATGAGACAGGTAGTCTCAAAGGGAAAAGAATGTTTCTGAAAACAAGGAATAGATGATGGGACTGAGATCCACATGGAGTGAAATGGAACGAGAGGATTCTGTTGATGTTGCCTGGGACCTTAGGGAATGCTGGCTTGCTATGGGAGATGGCATTTGAGCTTTGGCTTGAAATGTAAGTTCATGAGATTGCTAGGAGAAAAGCCCGTGCCTATGAGTTGATCCTGACCAATGGAAGCCCTTCAGAGGGTTTCCGAGGCTGTACACCTTTATGGGAGCAGTCAGTCCCACCTTTCTTGCATGGAACAGCTGATGGCTATGACCAACAAGCTTTGTGGTGAGTAGCCAGTGCAGGGAGATGATGCCTGGCACGGGGTGGAGTGATCAGTCAAGAGGCAGACGGAGTCTCCTTCAGAACTGATGAGTTGCTCCGAGTGGATAGGGGTTTGGGAAGTGGAGTGGGAGGAGAAGGGATCAATAAAACTAAGCAGAAAGAGACTTTTAGGGGACCCTGGCTGCTAATGAGTTTGACTCTTGTGCTTCAGATGGTGGGAAGCTATGTAAGAACATTCTGAAGAAGAACAATTTCCCCACAAGAACTTAGGCTAGAGCGTTCCGATTCCTTATGATCGTTCTGAGCTCTGTCTTACTCTGGTGATATCGGGGATTGACTTCCCATTCTCGCCAATTGTAGTAGAGTCTCTTTAGAAAACTTTCAGATAACATGAAAGTTGATTTCCTCCCTCCTCACCCCCCCCCAGGTTACACTGCATCTTCCATCTTGCCCTGCCCATGCCTCCTATTCCGACAAAAAGCTCTACCTTCCTGCCCTTTCATAGCTGAATGTCTCGATGCTGTTGATCCTTATTACATCAAATTTATTTATTTGACATCTACTTAGCTGTGAAACAAAGCCACACGTCTACCTTGTATGGTAAAGATTACTCACTCACTGGCATCGAGTCCATGCTGACTCAAGTCGGTGGGTTTCTCAGACTGTAACTGTCTACGGAAGTGGTTTCAAACCGCTGCTGTCAACTTCAACCATGATGCCACTAGGTCGTGGAGATTACTAGTGTTTACAAAATTCAGCTATTTTTTCTTCTTCTTTCTAGTCTCCTAGCTTCTTTTGCACTTAGTTTGATGTTTTCAACTAGTGTGTGCCAATGGGTATATAGAAAATGAATGTGCAACTTCTGGTCAAGAAACTGTAGGGTTGAATCTGATATTTTCCTTCTGGGGGTGAGGAAACCCTAGGAGACCATGTTGATACGACAGTGCAAACTATGGCGAAAGCTCCATCACCTGGATCCCTGAGAGGCCACGTGGAGTCAAACAGCATGCTGGTGTGTGCTGTAGGAAGAAAGAGAATTACATCAGCTACTGTGGTCTTCTGACTGGTGGTGCTGTGAGTTTGGCAGTATGTTACTACCCGCAAGGAGAGTGGTTCAAACTGCTCAGCCTCTCCATAGGAGAAAGATGAGACATCTGCCCACAAAGGTTTATGTAACCTTGATATGAGTTGGAATGGATTTCATAGCTGTATGTTTTCGTTTTATGCTTCAAAGACTTTAGGATAAACTTGTTCCCTTAGTCTCCATCGGGAAATCCAGGATCTCTGGGACCTGAAACTTACAGAATTTTCAGGACAGGGCCTCTCCAGAGACAGAACACCAAGACAGTTTATGTCTTCAAGTTCAACCAGAACACAGGATAATGCACAATCCTGGGAAGGGCTACCCAGATGCCTCAGGAACAGGGGTGTCTCTTTTAGCTTCCTAGTAAATCTACCTTCCCCTACGAGGCCGCTTGCCACGGGGTGCTTTCCTGGGAACACTTCAATCTCAGGCTTCATCTTTCATCATGAAAACAAAATCCCCGTATAAGGAAATCTGTGTCCTCCTGAACAGTTAGGAGGCATTGTGAATATCCATGCTGCGGTTCAGCCCAACCACACCGTCTTGTTCATGTTGCGGAAGCGGTATTGGCCTCTCCCCACCATCTTTGAGAGTTTACACACATTTTGATCAATTGAGTGATTCATTCGTTCCACACATGTTTCTTGTGGTGGGCACTCTTCTAACTCTCCTAGGTGCTGGAGGCAGTCTGAAGAACAATGTATATTTGGTGCCCGTGCTGCTGGAAGGGCAAGATACAGCCAGCTCCTTGATTGGTTACTATGCGGGATCTGGGGAACCTTGATTGGTTACTATGCGGGATCTGGGGAACCTTAGCTCTGTCCCTTGGGTTCATGCTCTCGGACCTGTGAAGTAGGCTTTCCCTCCATTCCAAATGGGTGGAATGGCCTTTGTCCCTTCTCTACCTCCTATTGGAGTCACACGGGGAAAATGAATTAGGTCATTCATGAAAAATTGTTTTAGCCTCAGGAAGAAAAGTGCTATTTAAATCCAAATCATTAGCATCAATAAATCTAATAATAGATATATAATTTCATCGTGCATGTGAATAACTCTAAAATAAATACATGTGGTGATTAAGTGGTGCCATAATTGGAACTCTGTAGGTGGGAGTGGGTTCAGGATTGTTGGGGGGGGGGTGATGAGGGAGAGAATCATTTTTCTGCTAGTCCTTATTAACCTTCCAAATTTAGGAAGTATTCCTTGCAATGAAATCGTAAGAGCATCCCTGATTACAGTGGGCGAGCTAATATGATTAGGTTCCATGAGACATTTTTTGCAATGCATACGTGCACGTCCTTTGAGTGTATTTCTCGTTATTATTACAAATGTTTGCATGTGAAATCATCACAATCTCCTAGTCATCGAGTCGCTTTGTATGGGAATAAGGTTCACAAAAGAGCTTGGGCACACTCAGGTTCTCATTGAAATGTGAATGATGGTCCTGGATTAGCACCCATTTCTTCTCGAATTTCAGCAGTTTGTAGGGTACAGTGCTTAATCCTTATGGTACGAGATGGAAAGGCCCGCATTCAGAGTTTCCATTCGCAGCACCAGTCCCGGGTGCTCCCCCCATAAGAACGGTCCTATGGCATCCGCATATTTTAAGAGAAGGCAAACATAAATACATGCAAAGCTGTCATGGGCTTTAAAGGTATTATCTACGTGATTACATTTCATCACGAGGAGACAGCCAGCTAATGGTTTTAGTGGAACACATGAAACCTCATAAAATACAAAAGTTAAATTTTGTCATATAATGGGAATCCGTTCGAGAAACCAACAGTTTCCTTTTCCTCCTGAATACATTCTAAACAGTCCTTAGAAAATGAATTACCAGACTGCAAATCAGAATGAAATATTTTACAGCCATAAAACTAAAGATACTTTCAGACCACTTAGTTGGGGCAGAGGAAGGGAAAAGGACGAGAGAGCGAGCAACTTGCCCACCCTGTGGCAGTGTCGCAGCCAACGGCATCGGATGCTTGGCTCTGCCTCCATCGTAACAGTTTGACCTTGTTTAGAACAACCCGAGTCTGATCGACATGCCTCCCTCACAGCACCCCCCCACCCCATAATGGAAAGCACAGCCCCACAGAGGGTGCATTCGGCTGCAGCTTTGCCAATAGAAGTAATTACGTGATGAAACTATTTAACTTTGACTAAAATACTCTCACCAGGTTCTTGCAGACGGTGTGTCTTATATCTTGTCGAAGCAATTTTATATCATGCCTTTAAAGTACAGTAATGGCCCCTTGCATTGACAGAATCCTCGTAAAAGGGGAAGACCAAGACCTGGCTCATGAAGTGGTATTGATTTTCTGAGTTCCTGCGCGAGTTGCCAAAGATACAACATTGTTGTTAGGGAGAGGGGGTGCGCTGGCCTTCAATATCACAGGGGGGTTCCTTGGTAAGCACAGCCGTCAGGAGGCCCAGGTGATAAATAATGTATCTGGGTGACAACTGCCTGTATTACTTTGTTAGTTTTAAAGTGACTCAGCTCTTATCCGTCCCCCAAAGCTCCTTGTTGTCACCAGTGGCTGAGGCAAACCATGTTAAATATAAACAGTGCCCAGGCTCCAAGACACTACCTCTCAGAGGTTACTTTACATGGGTGATTTATTGTAGACAGATTTTGCTAAATTTTAATCGCCTTGGAAAATGAACAGGTTCAACTTCTAGCTCGAGCAATGGTTTCAATTTGTTGCTTAAAGAGAGCTTAAATGTGTCTGCAGATCCGTAACTATGTCTAATACAGGCTAAGTTCCTTTTCAGTCCCTTCTAGTAAGTCAGCACGGAGAAGACTTATAACCTGGAGCAGAGCCCTGCGAAGGTCATTTCCGACAGCAAGCCAAGGAAAATGAGCATCTTGATCAGATGCTACCAAAATATGCATTTCCACCGACCTGTTTGCATGCTGCTTAGTCTTCCCATTTCCCTATTTTGCCCTGATAAAGTGTGCAATGTCTAATACTGAATAAAAACAAGAAGATGGATCTTTGATGAGCTCCTATGAAAACTGGAAGTTGGGTTTCGAATATGTTAAGAATGTGTCCCTCTACATTCTCTCTCTTTATTTTTGAGACTTGTTACTGAAATAGTACAGAGACTAGGGATGGGGACACTTGTGTATGAAGGAGGTTGATAGTAGGGGTGGGAGGTTTCGAACAGTTGGAGAAGAGAGTTATGCCTTCTTGGCAGGGAAACCTAAGTGAATATCTCTAAGCCTAACTCCCGCAGGGCCCACATGAGCACCCTGAGACACTAACGAGGGGAGCCCCCGTGTCACATGTCATACAACAGGCAAAGAAGACCCATCAGTGATAGAAGAGAAACAGCACAACCAACTGCAAACTCCCCTGGTTCATTTGCTGCTTTATCCTCTTGTTTTCAACACACAAACAGGAGCTAGCAAGTTGGTCAGGAACAGGTGTGCGTGTCGTACCCTGCTTACTTGAGGTATGCCACTAACCTGACAGAGCTCTTGTTTAGCGGAGGAGGGTGCCGTCTGCCTTGTAGTGTGTGAGAGAGAGGGGATTGCTAGAACTGTGCAGTTCTCACGTCATGGCGGGCTCTATCTTGGACTGGAGAGAGAAGAATTTTGACTCCAGTTTCAGACAGAAGTTTTTGAATCAACAGGATTGTGTCTTAAATGAGATCATTTTGATTACCAAAAGGGACTGGAGACTTTTGAAGTCAGGCCATGTTAAGAGAGCCATCAATCAGGAGGGATGAGGATTCGATATGTTATAGTTGGGAGTCAGCTATTGAAAAGTATGAAGTGCTTGAAGTATACAGCTCAATGAGTTGCCACTCCTCGATAAACTAGTTTCATAGACAATAGGAAGAGCACTGTTGTCCTTCCAGCAGTCTAAGAATATTTCCTTCAGGCCCAAATTCTTAATGATTATCTCATAATGATAAGAAAAGTTACCTGCTGGGAAATGAGCTTTGCTAGGTGTTTTCCTGCACTTTTCACAGCCCATTCCCAGGCACACATGGGGCTCACCTTCCTGAGTAACTATGTTGGCAGAGTGGGTTGTGCATTAGGCTGCTAAAGGCTACGGCATCATTCCAAAACCGCCAGATGCTCCAAGGGAGAAAGCTGAGGCTTTCTACTCCCATAAAGATTGGCAGTCTTGGGAGCCCGCAGAGGCAGTTCTATCTACACTGTTCTGTAGGGCAACTATGAATTGAAATGAACCAGATCACAGTGAGTTTGTTTTGTTTTTTAGGGCCTATGAGTCAGAATTCAGCTTGCAGTGCCTTTAAAGCTCTGGCCCTACTTTGCTGTCAGTAGTTGCCTGAACGTCCAACCCTGTCATCTGAATCACATTCAGACCGACACTAACTATGGAAAGGCTTGCAGAGATCTCCTGGAAAACCCCTCAGGCGCATTCTCTTGGAGAATGCAGGTGCAGGGCCACTAATGGTCAGTACCTTTACAAGTACTGTTACCCTACGTCTGGGGAAGGTAGCATCTTGCCAAGCCTAGGACCACTGAGCGTCTACCTTTTAGTTGTCAAAGAATGTTGTGATTCGTAGGCATAATCATGTTCTCAATTTTCTGTCATCTTAGATGGATGATCTAAGAATTAAGGGTCCATTAGCCAGGGGCAAATGACGAGGTTAAGCCCTCTGAAACTCGATGGAGGTCAGTTAAGGACAAATGAAAGATAACACTAATTCACACCGTGGGTAATAAAATGAAAGACCTCATTATCTTAAAAGGTGATACCGGCAGGAAATATAAATGGATTTTAAAAGGGTTTGGACAAATTTATGAATGACAGATTCATAAATGGTTCCAGAGATAAGTGGGATGAAGTCAAACTTTAAGGTGAGTGTCGCCGAGGACAATCATGTCTATTTGGGACCTATCCCCATAGAGCGTCTTTGATTCTCTTGGAAATAGAACCCAGAGTTGAGCGAACACTGTCTCAAAGTGATCCATCTGCTCCACTGAGAGATAGACAGGTAGCAGGGCATGCAGTGATGAAAGAATGGACCTAGGAGCCATTGTCCCGATGTCAGGGTGGGTGGCGTCTGGCACAATCAACTGTTGAAAAGGGTAGAGATGTCATATGTAATGAAAGACTGATGAGCAGAAAAGGACATCCCATGGGACTGAGGACCAGCACAAACAAGGGTACCCCTTCACAAGATGGTCTCAAACATGCCTCCAGCTGTGAAGGCGATGGTGCAGAACTGTGAAAACTTTGTTCCGTTAGTTTAAGGTAAGGGTTCTGGTGATGTAGTCGGGTCAATGTTGGACTGCTACTAGCTAGGTTGGCAATTCAAACCCACCAGTCACTTTTT
Organism: Tenrec ecaudatus; assembly: GCF_050624435.1. Lineage (NCBI taxonomy): Eukaryota > Metazoa > Chordata > Mammalia > Afrosoricida > Tenrecidae > Tenrec > Tenrec ecaudatus. Next base: position 4,911,575 of record NC_134546.1, read on the forward strand.
GAGAGAAGGATGAGGCTCCCTTATATATTCACAGCCTTAGAAACCTTGTATAAGGTGGCTATGGATTGGAATTGACTTGATGAGTTAGAATTTACAGGATGACAGTGGATTCAGGTTGGTTTTCATACATAAGATAAGATCATGGAGGTGCTGTAGTGAACTTGGTAGCAAATAATAGCAATCATGTGTAATATGTATCTTAGGCAGTTTTAAGCATCACAATCACTAAATTTTAAATGTTTTCCAAATCTAATGATGGTGAGTACTCAAAATTTAAACTATCATAAGTAAAGCTTTAGGTATTTAAATGACACTCCCTTTTACTCTCTTAGCAAAGTTACTTGTTCAAGGAAAGTGATTTCATCATATCATGGGCTAATCCATCTATAGAACAGCATGTTTTAGGACGCCATTGTCCATGGTCTTGAGCTTATTTCACCTGAAGAGATTGATTTTAAGAGCAATCCTAGGTTGAGATTCTTTCATACGATTTTGAGGATTGGAGGTGGCATTTATAGCTTAGTGTCATACCTCCTTCACCTCTTATCTTCTTGTCCCAAATATTTCCATTAGCATGAAGATGGAAAAGATGAAATTATGAGAACCCCACTTTCCTGTAATTATCACTACTACTTTCCAAATAATTTGTATTTTGAGAAGTCTGCAAATATACATACATGCATTGCAAAAAGAATTGTTGATACGCATCTTTAGGAAAATTGCTTGCTGGAGACTCATTTATTAAGAAAGATGGTGTGCTTTTAATATTAAAATGTAGATTTAAAAAAAATAATTATATAATTACCTGTAACAAAAAAAACAACAACCCAGAAATAACTTAGAGTTTCATAGTGTCACTTAATAATAGAGAAGGGGAAGATTATTTATTCTTGGAGGTTTAAGGAATAATCGATAGCCAATAAGAAATCCCCTGGGGTATCGCTAGCCAAGGGGGTATCACATAAACATTACTTGGTTTTGAATTTTAGGTTGGTTTTGCTATGAGTTACATAATGGTCTCTTACATTTTACTCAGATTTGAGTTCTAACTAGCCACAAACAGCTAGTCTTGTCTTGCTGGTGCTTTGGGGAAGGAAGCAAAGAGGACAGAGGTGAGGAAGACCATGGGTGATGTGGTACAGGAAAACGGGTAGACTATGAAGGCAGACTGGGCTGTGGGGAAGAAACATTGGGGGTGATGGTGAAAGATGGGAGTGGTGAAGGGCGAAGTCTCAAATATGTTTGGGCTTGCAGAACATTTGCCATGTGTTGCACATAGCTTACCCTCCGTATATTGTTCACCAGGAAACGTATAAGACAAGCTAGCCAGAGAGGATGGGGAATTTGGAACAATAGGATTAAGTAGATATTATCAACTGGACTTCTTCTAAACTTATCATGAGTTTAAGATCCTAAAGATTGAAGGACTTGGTAATTTCAGCACTGTCAATTATAGAGACACAGTCCAAAGGAAATAACTCTAGCCAAGTCCCATATGCGTCGTCCTTCAAACTTCATAATACACTTTTATACCTATCAATCTTTCATGTGAATTTCTCAATTACTCTGTGTGTGTGTGTGTGTGTGTGTAAAATCTCTTTATTTACTGGAAGGGAGCGACAATCTTTCTGCGAGCTTATGCTCTCTGTGCTGGCAACGGCTTTGTTGTTTGTTAAGGGTTAAATACCTGCCTCATGGAGTTGGTGAGATAACACATATGGAATGGAATGTTGGTTTTGTTACAATGTATGAACCTTGATATTCAATGTTATTATAGGAAATGTAGAGGGGACATTTGCTGAGCCAAATGCGCAGGTCACTGGTATCTTAGACACACAGAACAATATGTAAAGTAATAGCTAAAATAAACAGCTTAGGAAGAGCAGAGCCAGGTATCTTTGTAATGCCTGTAAAGGATTTATAACCTATATAAACATGAATCATAAACCCATTGGCAAATAGACCCAAGCTCTTTCAGGAAGGTGTTTCACTGAGATGTGGGTGCTGAAAACTCAGCATAAGGGAGAGGGTCAACCACAAAAAATGACTCATGTTTCTCAGAACACCTAATACTATTGTGAATGATTTTTGTGAAGTGTATTTTCATTATAGGCATTTGATTTTAATTTCCTCAACACCTGTGCTCACTTCCTGGGAACACACCATACCAGTAATCCTCTTGCATTGTTTGGGTTATATGTCCTTGCACAAGGCTTTCTCTATAAATTGAAGAATAAATTCTTCTGTTAAGTTTCTGCCTCGTGCCCACTATAAAAAATTCAATTATATCCAACAAGTAGGAATTAAAGTTCTCTGAAGCCAGCTTTGCTACATACTAATGGAGTGTCCTACCACTTACCATTTATTTGTCACTCTGTGGTCGTTTGCATGTTGCTGTAATGCAGGAAGCTACGCCACCAGTGGTATGCATAGTAGCAAGGTCACCCATTAGAGAAAGGTTTTGGCAGAGCTTCCAGGCAAAAAATAACTAAGCAAAAGGACACGACTATCTACTTCTAATCAAAATGGCCAGTTAAAATCTTCTGAAAACCAGCAGACCATTACCTTATAGAATTCTGGAAGATGAGTCCCTTAGATTGAAAAGAGTCCCTCCCCTTGGAAATAGCTGCTTCCAGTGATTAGAGCTGCTCTTAAATGACATGGATACAGTAGAACTATCAGGACTTTCACTTACCGATGTCACGCCACTGAAAAGGACACAAAGCAGCCGCAACGGTGCATCAACAATTGGAACGTGGACTGTGCGCTCGATATAGATGCAGACAGATTGGAAGGTGTCAGAGATGAAATGGGATGTTTGAAAATGGGTATCATAGACTTTTGGGAGTTAAAATACATGGACAGTGACCCTTTGATTCAGATAATCACATAGATTACTATGATGTGATTAGTAAATTGAAGGAGAATGGTAGAATGTTCGTTGTTAAAAAGAATATTTCAGCTCCTTCTTCCCCACCCATACTCCACCTGTCAAGGAAGGCCCCAACCACCCTCCAGATCTGGTACAGAGGGCCCCCACTATCCCTGAACCCAAACAAGGAAGGCCCCTGTCATCTCAAAACCCAGCAAGGAAGGCCCAGGCTAAAAGTGCTTGTAGTCTGCCGGACCTGGCAAGGAATACCTTGGTCATCCTCGTGACCTGGCATAGAAGGCACTGTCCACTCCTGCCCTCCAGCAAGGAAGGCACTGGCCATTGTTCAGATATGGCAAGGAAGGCCATGCCAGTTCTGATCCCTTAGCACCTCAGCAGGGAAGGCCAAGCTGTGCCAGAGCCCTGCCATGGAAAGCCTTGGCCATCCCAGCAGCCTGGCAAAGAAGGCACCAGCCAGCTGCACATTCCAGAATGGAAGTGACTGGCCATCCTCGCACCCTGAAAAGGAAGCTCTTTGTCAGGAAGACCTTGGCCATCTCCAAGCACTGGCAACAACAAAGCCATCCACTCCTACGTGACCCAGCAGCTCTCTGTTCACACTAAACGCTGCACCACAATGCTTCAGAAACAACAGTCAATCATGTTCCACATCCACACACCCCAAAAAATAAATGAGAAAAGCTGTCACAAACAACTACAAAACACACAGACCCAAAAGAATATTATGAAGAGAAGATTATAGAACTACCAGCAATAGAATTCAGAGGAACGGTGTTCAAATATTTCAATACTGCATAGAAATGTTCCAGAGAACAACTGAAGGAATAGGAAAATTAGAAAATCTACCACAAATAGAATTCCACAAGGTAAGTAATAAGGTAACATTAGAATTGACGTCATGGAAAACATAATCTGTGATATTGAAGAACAATTTCCTTAACTACAAATGTTGAGAGAAACAACCAGCAAAGAGGGAAAAGCAATATGAAAAAAAAACTAAGAATTATGTGAGACCCTATCAAGAGATACAGCATATGCCTTATTGGGATTGGGAAGAAACAACAACAATAAAGTCTATCAAGATATTAGGGCAAGATATCATGGAACAAAGCATCTCTAATACCACAAAAGAAGAGAAAGTAACTATTCAAGAAACAGAGGATCCCATGTAGAAAACCCAAAAGACTTGACGACAACAAACAAATGAGAAATAATCAAAAGATTAAGGAATGTGCTAGATATGAGATTAACACACAAAAGCTGATTGGATTCCTGTATACTAATGAAGAAAGCTCTGAAATAGAAAGCAAGGAAGACATATCATTTAAAGAGCTACACAAAAATGAAGTAATTATGAATAAGCCGAAGCAGAAAAGCAAAACACTTGTTCACAAGAAAACTACAGAACACTAATACAAGAAACCCCAAAGACCTACATAAAAGGAAGAGTATTTCATGTTCATAGATAGGAAGGCCTAACGTTGTGAAAATGTCAGTGCTAGCAAAAGCATTCTATAAATACAACACGATTCCAATTCAGATCCCATCTCCATTCTTCAAAGAACTGGAAAATCTAATTACTAACTTTATATAAAGAGGGAAGAGACCTAGAATAAGCAACAGACTTGTGAAGGAGAAGAACAATATGGGAGGTCTCTCACTACCAGACCTTAAAATCTATTACAAAGCGACAGTAGTAAAAAAAAAATATCCTGGTACTGGTACAATGATAGTTACATAGACCAATTTGGACAGAATAGAAAACCCAGAAATAAATTCAGCCACCTACAGACAACTGATCTTCAAAAAAAAAAAGGTTAAAAAAAGTTAAATGGAAAATAGGCTCTGTATAGTATTGGAAAAATTTGATCTCCATCTGCAGAAGAACGAAACCAGACCTGTACCTCACCCCATGGACAAAAATGAACTCAATATGGATCAAAGACCTAAATGTAAACCCCAGAGTTATAAAGATCGTCAATGAGAAGATAGGTATAAACTTTCTCCATGAAGATTGGAGCCATGAACACTCGATGGAGCAGTTCTTCTCTGGAGTGTGTGTGTGTGTGCGCGTGCGCGCGCGCGCACACACACACACACACACACACACGGGGGGGGTGTCCCATGATTCAGGGGCAGACAAAATGGTAACTAACAATAATTGAGTAGACTTAAGCAAGTTGCTTATGTTCTTCCATCTATTATTAAATCTATTGCTAGGTATTTATTCTACCACTTGTCCGTCAGGTTTTTGTAGTGTACTGACTTGGTATTTCTGTGATGCTTGAAGCCTTGTCACTGATACTTCCAATGCTAGCAGGACCCTTCAATGTGAACAGGTTTCAGTGGGGTTTTCAGACTAAGAAGAGACAAGGAAGAAGGAACAGGATATCTGCATCAGAGGAGTTAGCCACTGAGAAACTTAGATAAAATAGAAACATTATCAGATGCTGAAAATCTAATGATTAGAATCAGGACATTGTCAGAGATGGTGCCAGAAGATGGGCCCTAAGGTTGGAAGTCACTCGAGAGATGACTGAGGAAGAGCTGCCTTCTCAAAGTAGATTCCACCGTAACGACTCGGAGGGAAGAAAGGCTGTAGGTTTAAAGCCTTTGGGGCCTTCATTTGCTCACGGAGCATGGACCCAAATGAAAAGAAATGGTTGCAAACATCAGTTGATAACTGGAAATTTGAATGTACAAAGTTTGAGTCTCGAAAAATGGGATGTAATAAAAAATGAATTAGGCTATATAAAAATTAATATTCTGGGAATTAGTGAGTTAAAGTAGACTGACCCTGGCCATTTTGAACCAGAAAATCATATGGTTTGCTATGTCAAGAATCGCACAATCAGGAGGAATGCCATTGCATTCAACCTTGTCATCTAGGGTCGCTGTGAGTCAGTATTGACGTGATGGCAGTGAGTTTGGTTTTGGGGGTTTGGCGGGATGAGATGATGGAGAAGCTCAATGTCAGTAGCTAAAACAAACTGGGGGGTGGCTGTGAACCAGAGCACCAATTGCGCATATGTAAATTAAGGTTAAAGTTGAAGAAAATGAAAACAAGTCCATGAGAGCTAAAATATAACCTTGAATATATTCCCCCTAAATTCTGAGAACATCTGCAGGTTTGCATAGCCTTTGGAAGAAAGGGAATGCCTCATCATCTCATTGTGTTCAACGTGCATCAAGAGGCAGTTGTGTGAACAGAACAAAGGCATACAGCATGGTTTAACATCAGGAAAGGTGTGTGCCAGGGTTACATCCTCTTCCCATATTTATTCAATCTGTATGCTGAGCAAATCATCAGGGGGCTTGGTTTACATGAAAAAAATGTGGGCTCAGCTTTGGCTCATTAACACCCTGAAATATCCAGATGACATAACCTTGTCATTGAAAATTAGGAGGCCTGGAAGCACTTGGTGGTGAAGACCAAGGATTGTCATCTTCCGAATGGATTTCCACTCAATATAAAGAAGACCCAAATCCTTACAAAAGCACGGACAGGTAAATTGAAGTTGGCAAGAATCTCATCTTGCTCAGATCCACAATCCAAGCTCATGCAAGCAGCCGTTAAGAGATCAAACACCTCATTGCACTGGATAGGTATGCTGCACAAGACCTCGCCAGCACATTGAAAAGCGAGTATGTTGCCTTGAGGACTAAGATGTTCCTGACCCAAGTCATGGCATTTTTTGTGACCTCTTATGCATGTGAAAGTTGTACATTGAATACGAAAGACCAAAGAAAATGGATGCATTTGAACTGTGATACTCATGAGGAATATTGAAAGGACCATGAGTGCCAAAAGAAGCAACTTCAAGAAGTCCAATGAGAATGTTCCTTAGAGGCAGAGATGGTGAGACTTCCTCTCAGGTACTTTGGTCATATTGTCAGGAGAGACCAGTTCCTGGGGAAGGCCATTATATGTGATAAAATAGAGGTGCAGCAAAAAAGAGGAAGACCCTGCACCAGCGGGATTGACACGCTAGCTGCAACCGTGGGATCAAATATAGAAAAATGGTAGGATAGGGCAGGCTTGGGCGCTGGTGAGAATTGTTCCCCCTCGGGCCATTCTGAGCCAAACCAACGCACCGCTCAACCACATGCTTACTGCTTTCCTCTCACATTCAAAGGACAATGGCAGGGATCCAAAAAAAATTTTTCTAAGGTGGTAGGAAAATTCTATTGCCTTTTATTTCCAAATTTCCACAAATGCATTGGATCTCCTTCATAGTTGCTAAAATGATGGGTACACTTATGAGAAGATTTAGCCTTTGTCTTCCATAAAAGAAGCCCTGTGGTGCATTATTATTTTGGGGTTCTTAACCAATAGCCTTCACAGGAGAGAGTTGTGGTCGCATGTGTTTATGAATGTGTCAGAAAGCCTGGAGTGTCGTTTCACTCTGATCTATGGGGTTGCTCTGAGTCAGAATCAACGCCATGGTAACAGACTTGGTTTGGGGTTGGTGACCTCAAGAATCCTAGCTATTTCATATGCATGTGAATTCCATCTCAAACCACTGAAAGAGAACTTAGAACATTTGTCAAATCACTTTGTTGGCCCATTTCTTTGCATGCATCACCTTGGGTTACATGCCACTCAATTGTTAATCTACACCTGTAGCATTATTCTTGTTTGAAAAATGTTGAAATTCTACCCCACGGCATGTAAGATCATTTCTGCATCGCGCCCTGCTCAGTACCCCTTCCACCACTCTGGCATCCCTAAACATTTTCCTGGAAGTCTGCCTGCTAAGCCGCCTCCCACAACCCCAATCAGAATTCCTCCCAATCTCATGTCAAAATCTAACAGTTCATGGGCTGAAAAGGTAGGTGTCTCCAGGATTCCACTGTGTCTCTGGACCTGTTGGGGTCCATGAATACCTGACTCACCCTAGAAGCACATCCGTAACACGTCACATGAAGCACAAAGACCAGATTTCTCTTCCATCACTTGAACAAGGCATTGCTCATTTGTCCCTCTGAACGGGTGTCTTCTTTATCTGGAGAGCACTCGTCAACCTTGATAACCGGTTACTTCCTTAAAACCAAAGCTGCAAACCTGGGAGCACTGGAGAATACGCTTTGCTGAGTTTATCATAACAAGATTACCTCAGAGAGGACAGCTAGATGCAGAACCTTTTTGTTTCAATGGTTGCATTGAAAAGTGCTGAAAGCAACTTAATGACCTGTCAGATGAAGATGCTAGTCCATCTGTAATCTGAAGCTGATTCATTTTAATATTCATTTTTGTTTGTTCCAGTGAAAACATCGAGGGAAGCCCCGTGCCACTGCTGTTGCTGGTGGTACTTAACCGATCTATTCTTTCTAATGAAAAAGCTGGAGGAATAAAAAACGATTGATCTTTTATTTATTGACTTCCTTGTGAGTATAGTTAAAGTTGACACCGATCAATCACAATAGAGTTAAATGGATGATAGAGTGTGGCATGACCTGGGATTGCACGTGGAGTTTTAATTACAAGGACATTAGCATGTTTCTTTATGCACAGTGGGTAAGGATGGCATTTCCCCACTGCTCGGGGCGATGGTAGGGTTGTTACTCTTGCCACCCATCCTTCCCCAAAGATCCCAGACGCTCCTAGGTGGAAAGAAGTTGCATAATTGGTTCTGAAATTTCTCAACTCCTTGACTCTATGTGGCTTGTTTTTGGGGATGCAGAGTAAGATAGACATCTGACATTGGTAAGATGGAAAGAAGTGAGACACATGAGTCCCTGCCATGTTGAATCAGCCCAAGTAAAGCCCAGCATCTACCAGGAGCTTGAAAAGAAAGCTCTGCTACTTTCATGGTGTCTATCTGCCACATCTGCTATGCCAAGGGGAAAAAAATTCTTTGTAAAAGTCATTGTTACCAAGAGAAGTATTTCCACTCCTTTTGGAGGTGACTCAGGCCAAAAATGCTCAGAAAGGAATGCTGTCTGCCTTGGCTGTGCTTCTGTTTCCTCTGCAAACCGCAGTGCTCTTTGTGACTCCTTTGACCAGGGAATAGACTGTGCTTTGTCTCCCTCATATTGGGAATGTTTCTGCCCAGCCATTCACAAGTTCTCACTCAGTCCCCGTTGTTGTAGCCAATTCAAATCCTGGTTGAAACTAAGTAGTTAGTAGAGAACAATAAGTAAGGAGCCTCTTCAGGTCTGAGTCCTTGGTCTTATTGGGGTCGTGTACCCAAGTAAGCTCACCAAACTGGCAGATCGTGCCATGGATGGCTGTTCCCATGATGGTAGTCCTTATGATTCATCCCCTGCCATCAAGTCAATACGGACTCATAGCGACCCTCTAGGACAGGGTAGAACTGCTTCCCCTGTGGGTTTCAGAGAGTGTAACTCTTCATGAGAGTAGAAATCCCTGTTTTTCTCCCAAGGAGTGGCTGGTGATTTCAAACTGCAGGCCTTGAAGATCGCAGTCCCAATGCATAACCATTATGCTAACAAAATTCCTATTAATTGTGTGTCAAAGTAGGTTGGAATTGAAGTAGTTGGGATTTCATAGGAGAGCATGTACACACCCTTTGTTAGTAGTGTTTAAAGTACTACCATATACATATATGACACACACATATATATATTACACACACATATATGTGTGTAATATACATGAATTAAATGTAATATATATTACATTTACTCTAATCTTAAAGTGCTAAAGTTTTAGCATCGATGACATTAATAGAGTTTGAGAGAGAAGAATACCACCCCGCTTTACAATTGTGTTCTTATGAGATTATGACAACAACAACACAAAAGTGCTCAAGAAACTTCCTGTCCCGGCACGGGCTTCCCTGCTCTCCATGAAAACCAGAGCTGACAGACACCGTCTGAGCTCTGATGTGAAGGTGAAAGAAGTAGGACTGCTTCTCAGGGAATAAATGTTTCTTTGATTCCCTTTTCTTTTTCAATTGAACGCCATTAATTTTAAACTTTCCTGGCATTTTCCAGGCATTAAGGAGAGGGAAGGGAGAGGCCTCTGGAGGGGGATTCTGGCCCTTTCTGCAAAGTGTTCCCAACTGGTTGTCCGTTTTGCAACACAGCACGCCTGCCTGCAGAGAGAGCCCCACCTTCTTTCACATTCAGAGACAATTGACAGTTGGTCCAAACGCAGGAAATAAGGGTCGCAGTGATTTCCATACAGCGTAGTTACTGTGATTCTGGCCACTCCTAATGCATGAAAAATAACAACTTTTATGCAAAAATCAGCTTGAATACATACCCATGTCATTGTTGGGAAAAGAGCTTCCAATCTCTTTGTGGGGACCAAGAAACCCAGAACGGCATGCTCACTGTGAGTGGATGGTGGCTTTAAGCTTTCTCGTGGCCCCCCATTTCAATGGTTTATGGCAAAGGAAGGGGAGGATTTGGGGAGGAACACAATGTTTCTTGGGGAATGTTATTTTGTAAGTGAATTACTTGAGAAAGACAATTTAGTTGTTTCTTGGTGAAAGTATCATTAGTCCCAGTGCTCGGAGATTCCGAGAGATTGTTGTCTCCTGTAGAAATAGCAGGGCCTCTGTAACTCTTTTGTGTAATGGTTTGTTATTCTTCTCCAGATTCCTATTTTGATTGGGTATACATGGGCTGGGATTGCTGCGCATTCATCAAATGCTGATGAATAGTATATTAATTAGGATTAGGTTCAGCTGCTTGTAATAGAAAAAAATAGCAGTGGCTTAGGAAAAAAATTGCATGTTTATTTCTATTTCACATGAAATTCTCAAGAAGTGCTGTCCAGGGAGAGTATGGTAGGCTATCCAGCTTGTCACTCCACCAGCCTTAGACTGTGGACAGCAGCATCATGCTCAGTTATAACATCTGCACTGCAGGCCATGAGATAGAAGAATGGTGAGGAAAAGAACAGAAGACAGAGGCCAGGTCTCTCTCTCCCTCTCTCTCCCTCCTTAGGATCTCTATCAAAGTAGGCTATCAAGAGAGACATTTCCACTATATCTCCATGTCCAGAACTCAATCACTTGGCCACCTCTCTGTTAGGAGGCTGTAAAATGTAATCCTAATATTTGTGGGTTCCTGGCTGGAGAGTCTACTACAATTGAGAATTCAGAAATCTGGTATTGAAAGAATATAGCTGATCTTTTTCCACAGTCCATTTCCTTGATTGGCATTGAAACCCTACCTCTTATTCCATTGAATGATACTTGAGAAAACAGGTATAACTGCTAATGATATGTGAAATTAGCTACATAAGATTAAAATAAGTCACCACCCCCCTTTTCTGTGACAGTGTAAAATGTTAAATATCCTCGGGATAGAAACTAACAGGCCAAAGAAAACAGTAATCCCTTCAACCAATGGTTCTTTTCTATCAGACAGGTGCTTCATTCTCCTAAATGCTTTGTTGTCATCAGGAATTACCATTATCATGCCATCTTTCAATAGTCCCAAGTTTGGAGAATGGTAAATTGTCATTTCATTTCTTTCTCTTGTTTGTTATGAATTCCGGAATTCTTGTTTCATTTTGGAAAAACTGGAGAAAATTCATCTGTGGTGTCCTCTTGTCAGGAGAAACGAGCTATGCCCCAAGAGTAAGATCCAATGCTTCAGGACCATGGACAGCAGAACGCAGTCGCTTTCCTTATCTTCAGCAGTCGTTTCCAGGCAGAGGTCTGTTTGTGCCTGTGAATGCTGTGGGAGCCTGGAGGCAGTGGAGACCCAAATAAAACAAAACCCAGAGGAGAATAAGCAGGGGCAGGGGCAGGGGTCGCCTGCATAGCTCCCTACTTTCTCATTCCCATATATTCCATTAAGCAGTTTTTCTCTTGTCTCTCATCCCTTAATTTGTTTTTCAACAACAATTTCTATTAACCAAAGAGCCCTGGTGACAGCACAGGTAAACACTGGGCTGCTAACCAGAAAGTCAGTAGTTCAAACTCACCAGCCCCTCTTAAGGAGAAAGAAGAGGCTGTCTGGTACCATAAAGATTTATAGTCTCAGAAACTCTATGTAGGTTTTTGGAATTTATTTAATGGTGCTGTGTGTGTGTGTGTGTGTGTGTGTGTGTGTGTGTGTGTGTGTGTGTGAGAGAGAGAGAGAGAGAGAGAGAGAGAGACTGACATTATTAAGTCATGGAAAATATAATACACCCAAAATGGTTTTTATAATATGTCCAGATTAAATGTATTCAACTTTTAGGTGTTTTGATGGCTTTAGCTTTGTTTTAAAATCAATCAGATACATATGACAGCATGCAAATTATTTTTCCTATTGCCAGGGTTGTGTAAGAAGGAATCCTTGAACCTCTGAGTCATCCATCGCTGATTTTTGCTGCTGATATCAAATGCAACTTTTTCTAATGAGCTGGATTCTCCCATTCCTCCTCATGCTCATCTGTGACACAAAGAGGCATATCTATTATTTTGTAGACAGCTAATTTAAAGGTCAGGAAAAAACATGTAGCAGCCTCAAGGTCACATAGCAAATTAGTGGTGGATTTTGGGTGGATTTCTTGTTTTCTGACTCTAGATGCACTATCCCTCTCTGAGCTCTCTAAGACACCACTTTTCTTTGGTACACGAGCATTAATCAGATACGAGGTAGCTATGATACACGCAGTTTATGGTCACCTTGAAAAATCATTTAGCTCAGCTAACTCTCAGACTTCTCAAACATATCATAGCTTTAACGTTGTCACCTCTTGCTTTTATAGTTCACACATATTCCTTCAAAAGTAGAATTGCTGAGTGTCATATGCTATCTACTCTGAAGAAGCCCCTTATCTCATCTGACTGAGTGTCGAAACTATATACTGATGACTCAGGAGCCGCGTGTACTGTGGCATTGGAAGCTCTCATTCGGCTGTTCTGAGCCACGGCCCAGTTTGCAGGAGCCTCACTCCTGGAATCTCCTGTCAGGCGCTTGCCTTGACTGCTGGTGATCTGTATCTCTTATGTGACTATGTGCTCTCACCACTCCCCTAAAATTGACCTCAGAGAGACTCCCTGTGAACTTTTCAATTTGGAAGATCCCCAAGGAAGGTGGGAATGTTTTTACAAATAAATTCCAAAGCATTTAAAACATAGCACAGTCACTTCACACTATTTTTATCCAGTGTCTTGGATGTGTGGTTTGTTTTCTTATTTGATTCTCTGTTATTTAAATTGTGTTTCTCTTTACTCACTGAGAGCCATGTCTAACCACATCCGCCCAGACTTCAGAAGAATGCTGAGTTTTCATGGAGGAGTTTTACCTCACACTGGGGAGATAGTAGTTGATAAGATCCACCTTGTTCAGATTTATTGCTTTAGCATATTTCATGCTAAAAATATTTTTTCTACCATCTGCTAAGATTAGCACTCTAGTGGTATAATAAATTTACTCTCCCTGTTCCTGTGATGTAGTTTGGAACCAACTTTATACTTTATTCGGCCTAATTGAAAATCGGATAAGATAAATGATGCACTTTGAATTTCTCTCTCAGACATTCCATTGTTCATTACTTCAACAGAGGATGAGCACATCTGATTGTAATTTTAGTGGTTGAGTAAAACAAACGTTCCCATGGTGAAAATACAGCAGTAGCCATTGTCATCATGCAGTGGAGTCTTGCGAAGAATAGTCAGTGTTGTTTTGCCCTCAAATGAAATATTGTTTTTCATTTAAATACAAAACCGGTGGCTATCTTTCCAAAGCATGTTATGAAAAGAAATATATTTCAGCAGAAACATGGGACTTCATATTCATTTGTATATGAGGCTCAAAAATGAAAGCCAAATTTAGAATTTGTTATATCCTTGTATTATTAAGGCATTCAGATTTCCTTCTTTCATTTTGTTTTTACTTGGGCCTAAGTTGGTTTTCATCATGTAGAAAGAGGAGGACAAATATTTAAGGGAGATTGTTACAGTGATTCTTACGCCTCCCCCCCCCCCACCCCAGTGAATCATGCTTTTGATTTCCCAAACTGATATCATTCTATACCACCACACCACACCACACACATTGTGTCTGGCCATGACTGTGAAATGTGCTTTTCCCAAGGGGATACAAGTGTATGTAATGCGAGCAAAAGCTTTACAATGGTTTCCATATTGAGATTTAGGATGAAGCCATCATATTAAAAAGTCCATATTAAAATGTTGGGGACAGGTGACCCAGCTGACAGCCGACACCAACCCCTGGAGAGGTCAATGACGCCTCTCAAGACTAGCTGGCCCTGGGGAGTACTAGGCAATATAACTGTATGAGTGACATTGTCCTGCTGATTTCAGTCTAAAATTCTTACCCACAGAAGTTTAGGGAAATCATTTTTAAAAAAGTTAATTCACAAAATTCTGCAGTGGGCTTGTGCTACAAAAAAAGCCAATTGATTGATTTTATAATACCCTGACTATCCAAGGTCAATACCAACCCTAACTCCTGATGACACAGAACTTGGTGTGGAGACCTGAGAGTGATGGTTAGAAGCAGGTTGCAATTATGAGGCTGGATGAAAGCTGCTAAGGAGACCATGAGGAATAAACTGGAGGATTAAAACCAGACACAACTGGAAACAAATTTTATGGATCACTTATGATTCTAAGCCTCAGTTGCCTCGTGTGTAAAATGGGGGAGTGAGAGTGCCTATCTGATGAGGAATAAGTGAGCTCATCTGCCTTAAGCTCTGAGAGGCAGGCTTGACACAGTGTAAGCCTGCAATAAGTTTACCCTCTTATTATCCAGTGTGCATAGAATTTTAACAAGCAACAGGTCAAGGTGAAGGAAAACCTCCTTGGAGCATTGTGATTAGGGACCCATGAAGTCAAGACACAGTAAATTTAGGGTGATTAGATTTGGCTACTCTAGATTAGTTCAAAAGTGGTGGGCATTTCATGACTAGGCTGTGAGACACAGCCTCTGTTTGGGCTGTTGGGCCTTCTCTAAGCAGCTTCCTTAGAAAGTAAGTTTTTAGACCAAGTGTTCTCATAAGGTTTTCAAAAGAAACTATTGTTTCTCAAATGACCAATTGGACCTATCTCTATATCCTCAAATATCAAAAGAAAATGACCTCTCTCTCATCCTACTTGCCATGTCTAACCATCTTTCCAATATAGAAAGAGAAAAACCATCACATGATTAATAGGTCTCTGCGTAAAGGGTTTGGAATTTCTTGAAAATATATACATTGCAGACATTTGAAATGTTTCGCTGTTTAACCTGGTCCGTCTGGCAACCAGGAGAGGGCAGGAGTCTGTGTTTGGGCATCCTCTGAGCATAGACTGATCTCCCATGAACGAGGGCTCTTCCACCTTTCACCAGGACTGATTGATGGCTTCACTTGCCGGAAGGTGTCATTTGTACCTTGTGGTTTGAATCTGAACGTGGATGTGCCGCCAGCTTTTCAGAGAGGCACAATGTTACAGTAAATCTCTGGCCTCAGAGCCTGGAGGTCCTACAGACATGACCTAGCTTGCCCTCCCTCTCTCCCACCCCACCTTCTTTCCTTGCACCTGTGCTTGACTGGGAAGGGATGTTGACCAATCATTGTCATCCTTACTGCATTTTACATCCTCTATCATTGTAAAGCGGGGAATGGCATCGTTGGCTTTTCTGTACCTTCTTTTCCATGTCTCTTCCCTTTGGAGAAGTCTAGTAAGGAGGCCTGGTGGCACAGTGTGTCAATCACTGGACTGGTAACCACAATGTTGATGGTTCAAACCCTCCAGTCACTCTGCGGGAGAGCGATGAATCTGTCTGCTCACATAATGATGTACAGACTCTGCAAACCTAGGGGGGCGGTCTACTCTGTGCTTCAGACTCATTATGAGTTGGAATTGATTAGATGGCAGTGGAGTTGGGTTACTGGGAGTGAGAGGCCTTTTTAAAAGCAGTACACGGTGGCAGCAAGAGACTGGCCTCTGTGTCTGAAATGTTGAGTTCAAATCCACACACCATTCCCTCTAGAAACGTGTCTCTAAGGTAGGTCCGCCCCTCCACCCGTTAAAATGAGTTTAGTTCCTAAGTAATTCCTACTTTAAAGGGTGGTTGATTTGATTGAATGACTTCATATATGTAGCATGCCAAGTACATAAACACAGTTTTATCATTTCATTTGCCAGAACATGCTCAGCCATTGTCATGAATTATTGATTAGTTTTATTGACATACAATCGACACATCGTACCATTTAATCATTCATTCCTATTCAGAAGCGTTGCGTACTCATCACCACAACCCATCTTAGAACCCGTTCTTCTCCTCACTGAGGTGGGCTTCCCATTTCCCGCCAATGTCCCTGCATGCCCCCAGGTAATAATTAATACAGCTACTATCTCTGTAAATTTACCTATCCTGGATTTGACACACCCCAAGTCGAACGAAACACAATGAAAAAAGTCAGCAACAAGGACAAAATGGAGAAAAACCTCAATCTAAAAAAAAGTAGAAAACAGTAACAGCCAAAACAACTTTAAAAGGGTCAAAAAGGAAATCAAAAGACAGGGTGTTGCATTTTAACCTAACTACACCTGTCGTGACTGACTTTGCAGTGCTCTCTTAGTCTGGTAACAAGACTAGTCACCTCCCTGGATTATGGTCATGGGGGCTCCCTAGGCTCCATTCATGCAGGGACCCCGCAAATGGATTCTGAGCTTCCACTGTCCTCCTCAGCCTCTCGCCTTGTTCATCCACACTCCACGCTGACAAGCCGTTATAACACAGAGGACTGGAGCTAGGGTGAAAGGCCATGTCTGTACATCCTCGCAGATCTTACCCGCTGCTAAGCTCACACCTGGCAACAGACACGATCGCAAAGAAACCAACAGGCCACTTCCAAACACCTTGACCCTAGATTGCTGTGTGTTGTGAGGTCAAGGCCAATTCATAGAGACGCTAGAGGGCAGAATGGAACGAGGCCAGGGGTTCTCCTAGGCTGTAATATAGTCTTCAGCCTTCTCGGGAGCCGGTCACCACATCTGTTCTGTAGTGGAGTGGCTACTGGGTTAGCAGCTGAGCGCTGAACTGCTGCACCACCAGTGCTCATTTCCCAGCTGGCTGCTGACTGAGAATAAAGATGAGTCAAAGCAATAGTTACGGTGACCATGGCCCACCTTAGTGAGTGAAGACCCTGGAGAGAGTTTGCCGATCCTGATCATTTTTCACAACGGTCCTGCCCAATAGAGTAGCCACGAGCCATGGGGACAGGTGGCACAGTGGTTTAGGCGTTGGCTTGTGAACCCACCCACTGCTCCTTGGGGGAGGAGGAGGGAACGTGTTGCCCCCGGAGTGATTTACAGTCTCAGAAGTCCCAGGGGCAGTTCTCCACAGTCTATAGGGTCACCATGAGGTGACCGTGACCCAACAGCAGTCTGTTTGGTTGTTGCTGTGGAGCTAGTTTCAGCCCAAGCAATGTGGCAATTCTGAACGGAATATATGCTTCAAGTAGAAAGCACACACTTGGTTTCAAAGACTCTGGAGGGAAAATCAACATAAAATGTCTATGTAGTAACAAAATAATATCTTGGATATATGAGATTACATAAAATAGATGATTAAGATGCATTTCACCTTAACAAAATTCTTCCCCCTTAATGTGACTATCGTCAAATTCAGATTTACACATGGGCTCACCTTTGTGGCTTACGTTATCTTTTGATGGGGCAGCACTGTCTCCAATGGAGACAACGAAGCCTAGAGATGTGAAGTGGCAAACCCGGGGCAGCTCTGCTTTCATCGGCAGAACACAGATACGATTCCACAATCCCTAGCTGGAGGTTCCATCTCTGGTGACATGCTGCCTTCTCCTGCTAAGAAGTTTTTGAGTCTAAGATTGGGCCCAGATGATGTCTGTGGTTCTGAAGACTGAGGTGTTGTTGCTACTGTGTGCTGTCACCGCCTCCTCTGTGACTGGCTGTGTGTGTGTGTGTGTGTGTGTGTGTGTGTGTGTGTGTTTACTGCACTGCCTTGGAGACGGTGCTGCTGTTTTCCATTTCTGTGTTGGCTGCAGAATTGGTATTGTATCTAAAACAATTGCTGTTATTAACAGGTTAAGCTGCCGGGATGTTAAAATAAAGGCTGGCCAGCTTTAGTGCATTTTGTTGTAATCATCTCCCAGATGCCTTGTCGGAAATCAATTCAAGTTCAAAAGTGGCTGGAATTGGGAGGTCAAGGCTTTGGCAGACTAAATATTTTATCTTCTGCTCATGTCTGGAGCTTTTAAAGATGTGGACTGTGGGCTCTTTTTTCATAGCCCATCTGGACAAAGATGATTGGTTTTGCCATTTTGCCCAGGTTAGGACAAGGTTAAAATCAATTATAATCAATTATTAAGAGTCTTTTGTGGCTGCAATGCTTAAAAAGGGATTTTAAAAGTTTCTCGGCTCTGAAACATGCATATCTTAGTGGCTGCTGGACCTGTTGTTATTCCAGATTGTCAAATAGAGATGCTATCATCATCAGGAGTAAATACACAGAATTTCTACTTCCTCTTTCCTTGATACCTATGTTTCTGGACAATGAGAAAAAATACAAAAGGCTGAGATAAGCATCATTGCTGCACCACGTTGAAAAATCTTGTTATTTCCATATGTATGTTAGACAACTGGAGCTATTCATAGTGTGGTCACATTGTCAAATTATTTCCTAGGAATTTATTGAGATGGTCTCTGTAATTCTTCCGTGATCGCTTACAGGATAAATGCACGTCGAACTGCTAAATCACAGGAAGGTTGAGAGAATCATAGATTTCTAATTCCATAGTGATTTTAAGCTCACAGAGGCAAGCGAGGTGTAGCCTTACTTCTACAATAAAGAAGCCAGAGTTTAGAGAATTTAAATGATGTGCTTTCTAAATACTCAAATGAATCTGCTTCCTTTTCTACAATATTTTCATACTATGATAATTTTTCTTCATGATGATTTTATAAAGAAAACATCTTCATACAAAATGAAAGTCATTCTGAACCTTGAACCAAGTCATGAACTCAATAAACCAGAATATAATTTTAAAGTGTTCTCAAAAGGTCACCTCACTTATCCATCAGCTCATTTTCCATGAGTGGAAATTCCTTGTTTTTTTCAAGTTTCATACAAATTCAGTAGTGGACGGTTCAGTATGCTACTGGAAAAAATATCCCCTTGTATCCAGCATCAATTAAGCAACAGGGATCTGGACAACATACCACAATTCCTCCAGAGACACATCCAATCTCCTCTATCCAGTGGAACGAGAGGCGTGCCAGCCCACTAGACTAGAGGGCGCCGGCCTTAGTAAGCATGGCGACATATTTTCACAGTGTTCTTAGCTCTTACAATACTAAACCCAAAAAGAAATGCAACATCAAAGCAGCCACATTCCTGATCTCTGGAAAGGAAGGACGTGACATTGGGGAAAGACACGTATGTGTGAATGTTAGCATTGCTCCTCTACCCTCCAGCAACATGGAGACATCATAGCCAATATTACTGTCCCCTGATCCACGTGGGCGACGGAACCAACACACACTCTAAAGGAGCCTTTACAAAATTAAAATCAAATTTTAAAACATACCATATTGATCAATGCAATATAATGTTGTGGTGGATGAGTACAACAAGGGCTTTTTGTCTGTTTTTATGTTTTTTCTATGGTGGTAATGTGTCTGCTCATTTTTGGAGGTTACCAAGAGCAGTCCTAAGCATATTTTGCTGGGATCCCTTAACTTCTTCACCCTGCTCTGCTGACCTTCTGCTTCAGATTTCTTTTTGTTCTACAAAATCGAAGTGTATTGAAAAGGAATGTGTTTGGGGCTGTGTTGAGGATACCGAATTCCTGTTTTGATATAGTTTAAACGGAAGAGGACAGGATCCTTCAGGCAAAGGATCAAAGAGTTGAAAACACTGCCTTCAGAATTGTCCGGGCTTATCTGGAGGATATGTCAAGAAAAATAGCTTTACATTTGGATACTTTTTGCTTACTTGGGGTCGCTATGCCTCTGTGGCAATACTTCTAAGTTACCTGTGTTTACTCAGATCACAGGTTGCCAAACTTATTTGGCGTACTGCCCACTTTTCAGAAACGGACAGGCAAAACACCTCAGAGCTCCCCGCAAACTTTTTCAACTACAGCTCATATTCCAGGATAAAGTGTACATTTCTGCTTTTACAACCCCACCCCCACCCAGCATCATATCAGCACTGCCCCCCGCCCCCCAGGAGCCATGCTACCCATTTTGGGAAACACTGATAGCAAAGATCTAGGCTGCTTGGCCATTTCCTCAAGCGTCTTAAGCAACCCTGTTCCCTTACCTGAGCCTCTGGTTTCACACTTATAAAACGGAGGTCTAAAACAGAATCCACCCCTTAGCCGAAGAATGGACCATTTAAGATTAAACAAAAGAAGAAGACAGGTAACGTTGACCCCTGAGGACATTCAAAGGCTTGGGAAAGAAGAACAGAGAGAAATAGGAAGCAGGTTAATCAATGGGGTATGGAGGGGATGGATGAGTTGAAAGAAAATGTATATGACTTGTACACGATATAAAAAATCCGGTACACCTTTACCTAATTTACAAAAATTTTAGAGGATTAAAAAAGAATAAAGGAAGGAGACCCTATTCAGAAGCAGAGCAGGCAGCATGAGCAGGGACTGTGCTGAAAGGGTGGCCCACAGCTACAGGCTCCTATGCGCCTCCATGATTGTAAGTCAGTTGATGGGTAAGACAGCGCTGTCGAGAGGCATCAGTCACTCCTCACTCGTGGGGGCCATGACACACGGAAGGGCTGCCCCGGCGCCGCACCCGGGCCTGTTTCCCAGTTGTGAGGCGAGTCCACTGTGGCAGCCGCATTGGCAGCCCGTCTCACGAGGCTCCTCCTCTTCTTCACTGGTAGCTTATCGTGTAGCTGCCCTCAATTTTCCCTGCCTGAGTATCGTTCCTTCTTACTTCACTTGGCACGGAATACAATCGACATGGAGTAGGCTTGCTGTCTGCTGTCAATTACAGGCCACCGATCAGAAGCAGTGGCTGCCATCGCAGCAGTTGGCACCAGCCGTCCTCCATCCTTGGAATATCCTGGCTTACTACCAGCCACGGGAGCATGTAAAGGAGTCCTGGAGAATGACTAACACGGTTCAGTTTTCCTGAAGCAGAAAGTGCTTTGGAGGAAAGAGAACCCCAGAGGGCCCCTGTTTCCTTTACCTTTGCCTAAAGAACGCCCAGTGCTTTAAATAATGAGGCATGTGGTATGCACCGCATCCACGGGGTGAAGGCAGAGATGAAAGCTTCTATTTATTCTGTGCAGTGAAAATAGAAATCTGGAAACAACATCTGCTTCTCATTGAAATGTATTTTCTCTAATTATTTAGATGTATAGAGGCATCAAGCCAGGTTTCAATCAACAACAAAGGTCTTACGCTATCTAAACAAAACCTCATTTCTGAAGCCACTGGTCAGAACACGTTAAATGGCTTAACCACCTCAGCATGACTTTCAAAGCAAAGCGATTGTGATGCCTGTAACATGAACGAAGATGTTATTGTTATTATTTTAGATCCATGTTTGAAAACATGGGGAAATATTGGTTAAAATATATTCCCCGATAGCTAAAATTGCCAGGCCATTGAGCCTTTGTTCTGAGTCCTATGATTTCGGAGCTTCGACCCAGCCGCGTGACTTCTGCCTTTGTTTTCAGTGGAGAAGGATGAATGCCCTTGGTGCTCTGGGTGCTTCCATTTTACGAGCCTGGTGTTAGCAGCACATGGAAGAATGCAGCGGCTCAAATATGAACTGATATCATTATGACTTCCTCGAGTCCATGGCTTGCAAAATGGAAGAGCATAAAGTAAAGAAACTTCAGATTTCCAGAACTGCTCGAGGGATTTCTTTACTCCAATAATACCCAGATGAAGAGACGTATGGTAACTTAGATGAAAGAAAAGAATTAGACATTTTGAGTAAAAGGGCCCTTCGGTCTAACAATTCATCTCTACAGTAGAATGTGGGGAGCCCAGCCCATGAAGCAGGTCTGCGTTATTGAAAGGTTCTGTTCTGCCTGATAACTTCACAGCCAACATGAAAGCCACAGGGAAGAGGGTCTTGAATGAAGACAGGGCGGGTCCTCATTGCTTTGCAGATGGCATCCCCAACCCCTATTCTTTTTCTCCTTTGTTTCTTTTTTGAACGTGGTCACCAGAGCTCTTCGATTTTATTTTAGTGGCTTTTTATTTTAGAGTCTCCCTGAGATGTGATAGTGGAATAGACCATGGGTTTACATTTTATTTATTTATTTATTACCTTGGAATGTAAAGTTAAACTTCCTGGCAGCATGTACACAGCAAAGCACATATATACCCATTCAACAATTTCCACATAGACGGCTCAGTGACCTCGGTTATATTCTTCACAGCTGGTCACCATGCTCCCTGATCTCCCCAAATTATTTTACCGCCAGGACACCCAACTCCCTAAACATCCCATTTTGAGCAGATATAGAAAATTGTTTTTGAAAATATGTCAGTAATTATTTTTAAAGTTCAGGGCTCAAGGTAAATTTTTTAATTAATTGAGCTCAAATGTTGCTCGGTTTCAGGTCAAGTTTAGGGGATGTGGCTGTTCGTAAGTGCCCTCGAGCTGGTTCTGCCTGATTGATCGCGAACCCTATGAGTTACACAAGGAAACCACTGCCTGTGACGCCGCCATCTTCACAATGGTGGTTATGTTGGAGCCCATTGTGGTGGCCACTTGGCCAACCCATCTCAGGTTCAGGACCTTCGTCTTTCCCATTGCTCTCTTACTTTACCAAGCATTATGTCCTTTTGCAAGGACCGGTCTCTCCTGATAATATGTGCGAAGTACAGGTGAGAAAGTCTAGCCCTCCTGGTTTTCTAAAGGGCGTGCTAGCTTTGGGGATAGTTTTAAAGAGCATGTCATACCAGTAGGCTCAGGGGCTCCTCCAGTCCCAAAAGGTCCACTAAGTCTGGGTTTTCAGGAATTTAAAATTCTGGTCCACATTTTCCCCCTTTGGATCAGGATCCCTCTATATTGAGTTCTTCATTAAATGTTCAGTCTTGGTAGCCTGATGTCTTCCAGATTTTCCTGGACTCCTGGCAATGGAGGCAGTGGTGAATGGAGACAGCTAGATGGGAAGTCCAGCTAGCTCTTCCATTCATGACTCTCCTCCTTACTTTGCTGCTCCAGGCGAGTAGGGACCAACCGTGTATCCGAGAGAGCCCTGAGCATCCGTCTGACTGCAGGTGCTACTCCTCAAATGAGGGGCCCGAACAGGAGCTCTGAAACCAACATTTGTGCAGGTGACTAAATTGCCCCATCGGACCATGACCCTAAGACATTGAACCAAGGGGTTTGGTTGCACCTCGGCAGGATCTACGGCTGTACCTTTTGTTTTTGTTTTGTTGTTGCTTTTTACTTCTTAATACTTGATGGCCTGCCTAATTTCCTAAAGGAGATGAGGCTGAATTGATACATGACGTGGGAAGCTGCTCTGAATTTTGACTCTGAATTTGCTTCACATTCTTCTAGGCTGCATACATTTTCCATAACTCTCCTAATCAGATGACCTTAGATCCAGAGTGGAATTCATAGGTAGAAAATGAATTCCTTAGTACTTACCAAAAAACCCCAGGGCCCCTCGGAATGAACTAAGTACAGTGTCCCCTCTTGGTCATGGGACTGATTATGCTGTTTGGTCCTTCCGGCATGTTTCTTGTTCTCTACTCAATGAAGGTAAGCTTGGACTGCTGTGTGATGTGGGGCAAACAACTGATCACTTTGAGCTCTCGATGCTCTGTCTGTTAAATGGGCACAGTAAACCAGCAGCATCTTTAGTGTGTGGTTGGGTAAGGATCAAATGAGATAATGTATAAGCAAGGGCTCAGTAAACAATAAGTCACTATGTATTATGCAGCTTGTGTGGGTGAATGTTGTATTTACTTCAATCTCAGCTTCATATGGTGAGAGAGACCAGGCCCCAGCTCTCCGGGATCCTCTGTGCAAAGTGCCTCATTGTGTTTGGGCTTCATTTATTGAATGCATTTGAATGAGCAATCATTCTAAGAGCAGAGAGGCATTCAATTTGATTTCACAATGGGGTGATGGGTGAGGCTGGAAACTGCATTCTCAAATGCATTATCCAGAACACAGGAAACAAAACCACTTTTTAAAAAGTGACTCATCTTTAATATCTCATAGCAGTTTCGAAAGACTTCATTCATTCATTTTTATAGCCAGCTCTTAATTGAGAATGCCATCAACTGCTCTGCAGAGAGAGACCATCACAACCTGGGAAATTAAGTGGAATAATTTCCAGACAGGTTTTTGTCTGGTTGGAGGTTTAAGCTTATCCTGGGTTTACCTTTAGGTTTTCAAAACAACACATGTTCCCTTTCCTCCTCCCACTGGGGATGTGTTGGGGGTGCCCAATATAGGCTGAAAATTAAAAAGAGTACTATATATGTTATCTCTTCCTGAACTTCATTCCAAAGTCTTTCTGAGCCTCTTATTCTCCGTCACGGTCAATGATCATTTTCACCATTATCCAAGGTCCTTCCTCTTGTCACCGAAGTTCTTGTCACCCCTTTTTCTTCCCCAGCATGTGTTCTTCCAGAGCCAGTCATTTTCCATCTCTCCAGCCTTTGAGGCCCACCTCTGGCTCTTCTCTAGGAAACCAACCCAGGCCCAAATCCAGAGTGAGTTCTCTATTCCCCTACGGAACGACTCGGTCCCAATACATACTCCCCTGGATATTGCTTTTCTTGTCGATCTTGGCGAGTCAATTCCATTCCTGCCCAGGGCAACCCCGGTGTGCAGATACCGGCTCCTTCATAGTGGTTTCAGAGCTGTGACCTTTCCGAAGCCGGTCATCACATCTGTCCCCCGTGGGCTCCAGTCTTTCAGCTAGAAGTGCAGCTCAAAGCTTAATTGTGTTCATCATTTCTCCCTTTAAAATTGTGTCGACTCCCTCCTTTTCAAAACCATCTTCTTCTTCCTCGAGACCCCAAATCTCTGAGAGGCTGGGTGAAGAGTCCTGAATTCAGAGGGATAAAGATTTGCTCGGAACCTTAATGCGACTTCTTCCTATTTGTAGCAGCTTGTACACTCGGGAATAATAATAGTCATCACTTCATTCAGCTGGTGAAAGGGTTAAATGAGGCCACCTATGTGCAGCAGACAGCGCGTAATAGAAACTCAGTGATTCTTCTCCCAGATCCTTCTCCATGCAAAGCTGTCTCTCAGCGGTAAAGGAGGGGAGGAGCTACCTCTATTGTGACCAAGGACACATCTCCCCAGGTGTCCTTCAAATACAGGACCTTTGAAAGAATGGCCCTACTATGAGACATGATGCCCCTCAGTGACTAAGGGCGATACAGGGGACAGCACCGGAGACACAGTGTGGGAATTGCACCTGACCTGATCCCACCACACCGAGGCAATGCACTGGGGGAGTGCAGCGGAACAGCAAGGGAATGGAGTGGCAAGGTCCCCAGGGAATGCTGAAAGTGGACTTTGGGGCCAGGGCGTGGTGCCCCAACAGACTGGACTGGAAAACGCTCCTAAGGGCCAGCAAAGATCCCTGAACTAACTACAAGCTTTTCTCTTGTGAACTGTTTTGTTCTGTTCTTTTTCAGTGGTTTGTTTTGGTTGTTTTGTTGTCCGGTTATATACTGTTGCTTTGTGTTCCTCTGTCTAGTTTTCGTGCATGTTAGTGACTCCACAGGTCTGTCGGAATAGGACAGGCTGGATGAACTATCTGGAGGAAAAACAACGGGACCGACAGTTCCGGGGGGACTTGGGGTGGGGGGTAGGGGGGGTAAGGAAGTGGTGTTAACAAACCCAGGGACAAGTGAAAAACATGGGACCCCAAAGGGTAGAGAAGGGGGAGTGGCAGGCCTGGTGGGAAATGATCAAGGGTAAGGTTGCTTAGAGAAGAGGTATACTCTAGCCCAGGTGGCAATGAAGCATGGTAGTAGGGCAGGAGGAAGGTCAAGGGAGATGGAGGAAAGAGCTAGAAGTCAAAGGGCATTCATGGAGGTCTAGACAACGACATGTACATGCAAATATATATAGGAGGTTGGGGAAATAGATCTTAGTGTCTATATTTATAGGTCAAGTATTAAGGTGGCAGAAGGACCTTGGGCCTCTACTCAAACACTCCCTCTATGCATGAATACCTTCTTTTATTAAATTGGAACTCTATGATGCTCACTCTCCCGACACAACAGCTGGAGCCAATATGGGTGAACAAGTAAATGTGGTGAAGAAAGCTGATGGTGCCCGGCTATCAAAAGAGATAGTGACTGGGGTCTTAAAGGCTTGAAGATAAACAAGCGGCCATCTAGCTCAGAAGCAACAAAGTCCACATGGAAGAACACACCAGCCTGTGTGATCGAGTGGTCCCAAAGGGATCAGTTACCAGGCATCAAAGAACAAAAAATCATATCATTGACTGCACACCTCCATGATAGGATCGCTGAAGACAAATGGGTGCATAAGCGAATGTGGTGAAGAAAGCTGATGGTGCCCGGCTATCAAAAGAGATAGTGTCTGGGGTCTTAAAGGCTTGAAGGTGAACAAGCGGCCATCTCGCTCAGAAACAAATAAGCCCACATGGAAGAAGCACACCGGCCAGTGCGATCACGAGGTGCCCAAGGGACCAGATATAAGGCATCATGCAAAAAAAAAAAAAAAAGATATAAGTGTGTGTATTTATGTGTATTTATGTGTATATGTATATATGTATGTGTATATATATATTATATTAAATGAAGGGGGAAGTGCAGAGTGGAGACCCAAGGCCCAAGTGTCAGCCAATGGAGATCCCCTCACAGAGGGGCTTAGGAGAGGAGATGGGTTAATTAGGGTGTGAGGTAGTATCGATGAAGAACACAGCTTTCCCCCAGATCCTGGATGCTTCCTCCCCCCAACTACCATGATCCGAATTCTACCTTGCAGGGTTGGATAGGACAGAGGCTGTACACTGGTACATAGGAGGGTTGGAGATACAGGGAATCCAGGGTGGATGATACCTCCAGGACCAAGGGCGTGAGGGACGATGCTGGGAGAGTGGAGGGTGAGTGGGTTGGAAAGGGGGAACTGATTACAAGGAGCCACATGTGACCTCTTCCCTGGGAGAGGGACAGCAGAGAAGGGGGGAAGGGAGACCCCGAATAGGGCAAGATATGACAAAATAACGAGGTATAAATTACCAAGGGCATATGAGGGAGGGGGGAAAAGGGAGGGAGGGGGGGAAAAAAAGGAGGACCTGATGCAAGGGGCTTAGGTGAAGAGCAAATGCCTTGAGAGTGATTGGGACAGGGAGTGTATGGGTGTGCTTTGTACAATTGATGTATGTATATGTATGGATTGTGGTAAGAGTTGTTGGAGTCCCTAATAAAATGTAAAAGAAGGAAAAAAAAATGTAAAAAAAAAAAAAAAAAGAAAAGAAGAGAAAACAAGAGAAAATGATTAGGGCAAAGAATGTACAGATGTGCTTTATACAATTGATGTATGTATATGCATGGACTGTGATAAGAGTTGTATGAGCCCCTAATAAATTGTTTAAAAAAAAAAAAAAAAAAAAAAAAAAGAAAGAATCACAGATTCTGAGAATTGTCATGCAATCTCAGCCATGCAGCACAGCCAAACCTATATTGCTTTTGGTTCATTTCTTTTTCTTCAGCAAACATTAACTGAGCCTCTACTAGGTTCCAGATACTGTATTTTAACTCATCAAGAACGTGTCTATTCATTTCCCAAGTCCCTGTGTGCAGATTCATTAAATATTGCATATTCAATTTCTACAGTGACACTCTCCGGTCCCATCTGGAGATTTAAACCCACCCCCCACCCCCATTGAGAAAGTGGCTCTGCTAGAAATCAGGCCATGCTGGCACTCAAGGCCGCTTTCAAAGGCTGGATGGCTGGGCTGCTGTGTCTCCACCCTTGCCTGCCTGGGTTTGGGGGCCTGCGTTGACTGCATCTTGCTTTCCATGATTTCAGATATTTTGCTCATTTTAATGTGGCTCACCATTGTCACATCACACAATTTTGATTTGCTTACCGAAATCTGTTTCAAAAGCAATATTTAACTAGTCGAACGATCATTGACAACCCACCGATAAAGCCTCCTGGACGCACTGAATTTTTTAAAAATCTTCTTAATAGGGGCTCATACAACTCTTATCACAATCCATCCATACATCAATTGTGTGAAGCACATTTGTACATTCATTGCCCTCATCATTCTCAAAACATTTGCTCTCCACTTAAGCCCTTGGCATCAGCGCCTCATTTTTCCCCTCCCTCCCTGCTACCCCATCCCTCATGAACCTTTGATAATTTATAAATTATTATTTTGTCATATCTTGCCCTGTCTGGCATCTTCCTTCACCTACTTTTTTGTTGTCTGTCCCCCAGGGAGGAGGTCACATGTAGATCCTTATAATCGGTTCCTCCTTTCCAATCCACTCTCCCTCTATGCTCTGAGTATCGCCACTTACACCACTGGTCCTGAAGGAACCATCCTCCCTGGATTCCCTGTGTTTCTAGTTCCTATCTGTACCAGTGTACATCCTCTGTTCTAGCCAGATTTGCAAAGTAGAATTTGGATCATGATAGTGGGGTGGGGGAGCATTTTGGAACTAGAGGAAAGTTGTATTTTTCATCGTTGCTGCATTGCACCCTGACTGGCTCATCTCTTCCCCAAGACAGCTCTACAGTGGGATCTCCAGTGACCTACAAATGGGCTTCGAGTCTCCACTCTGCACCACCACCCCTCATTCACTATGGTAAGATTTTTTGTTCTGATGATGCCTTTCTACCTGATCCCTTCAACACTTCTTGATCACATAGGCTGGTATGCTTCTTCCATGTGCGCTTTGTTGCTTCTGAGCTAAGCAGCTGCTTGTTCACCTTCAAGCCTTAAAAACCCCAGACGCTTTATCTTTTGGTAGCCAGGCACCATCAGCTTTCTTTGCCACATTTGCTTATGCACCCATTTGTCTTCAGCGATCATATCATGGAGGTGAGTACACATTGATATGATTTTTTGTTCTTTGATGCCTGATAACTGATCCCTTCAGCACCTCATGATCAAACAGGCTGGTGTGCTTCTTCCATGTCGGCTTTGTTGCTTCTGAGCTAGATGGCCGAATTTTTAAAATGACTGTAAATAGTTTTCTAAATAGGATTAAGCAGGTTATTTCAACCTAAAATACAAAAGAAGGAAAAGGATTTTGCATTGATGATGTCTGAAGTTCAGGAATGCCACAGTCCTCCCTGCTTTGAGTAACAATCAGCTACAACAGAATAGTACACTGGTAGCCTCATGAATCCTCGGGGGATGGGTGGAGGGGATTCTTATCTTGTCATTTACACCACTCCCTCTGGTTCCTGGGCCCGCAGCTTTGACATTGCCTGAGAGCTTGTTAGAAATGCTGGTTCTCAGGCCCGTCCCAGCCAAGGAAACCAGGACCTGGATGTTGGCACATTCCCAGGGGATTCCACTATGTCTATATCCTCCGAGAGTTTCTGGTGTGATCATTTCCTCACCTCTGTCATCCCTCTGAGAGATGAGGAAGTTCAACCACAGTGAGTGGATGGGAGGGTTCAGCACTCCTCTGGGTGCAGATGGGCTCAAGAGCTCCCTCACTCTGAGGGTGTGAAGTAAGTAGCAATGGGCTTATTGTTCGCCAGAGGCCTCGCCTTACCCTGCCTTCCTTTCCAGGTTGATATTTGATGGTTTGACTAAGTACCTGGAAAGACTGGGGAGAGATCCCTGTCTTTACTCCCATCCTTCTGCTGTGGCAGCATGTGATACGGGAATCAAATGTCCTTAAAAACAGGGAACCCTGAAGGAGGCCAGACCTTTATGCTGTCCTGGATGCGTTTCAGCATCAGACTGCCCAACACACAGCTCACGATCCGGTCACGCATCTCCACCCAGACAAGGAGGATGGAAAAGGCTGAGCCAAGTCCTGTTAACAAAAGAGTCCTCCAAAGGGCTATAATGTTGCTCAGTGGTGATCTCATCCCTGTGCATTTTATCTTGTACACGAAGTCTGCACTAATTATCATTTTCTCATCTAGTACATTTTAGACCCTTGTGTTTTTGTGTCCCTGCCGAGTTCATTAAGCAGGGTTTTACAGCTCCTCCAGTAATAGGGTTGTTATTGACACATTCATTAGACCCATAATTCAAATGCTTGTCTGCCTTCCAAATGGAAGCCTCTGAGTCCAGACCCACAATCTGGCCACCGACCGTATGTTGGCTTTTAGAACTGTCATAAACTCATCATCACTTCCAAGCTCCGGAAGGGTCAAAATCTGCTTTCTTGGTGAACTGTCTCCATCCAGCAAACCGTCAACGTGTTCTCCAAGGGTCGTCAGCCAGGCTCGCTCCACCACCCCATGACAGCCACTCCGCAGAGTTCTCAGTGCCGTGTGGCTGTCGCACAAATCAGCACTGACCATGGTAAATATTCATCTTTGGCCTCATTTGTTTGTTCATCCAGTGAAGTCTCTCACCTCACTGCCCAAAGCCAGCACACAAAGTGTCAGGGCCGGCGCTGCAGTTACTTCAAGATAGATAGGACGACCCCTGCCTGGAAGTATCTGAGTCTAGGCGATGTGTATATAAATTATTACACAAGGGAGTGGGAGGTGGGACATTTTTACCACTAGTATCATCTCAGATGATACTTGATGGTAGATTCCTATACTCTAACTAATGTGATTTTTCAACACAAGTTTCTCAACAACAGTTCAAATGGAAATACCCCCAACCAATCTAAATAAAACCGTGTTTATGCCCCGGGCCATCCCCAGTAGCAGATAAAACAGTCTCCAGAAACCACTGTGAGGAGCGACTGAGAGATGATAGGAGTGGGTCAGCGGCAATCTTTTCTCAAATGATCATGAAAATAATCTCTCTCTCTCTCTCTCTCTCTCTCTCTCTCTCTCTCTCTCTCTCTCTCTTTCTCTCTCTCTCTTTTCTCTTCCCTCTGCCGTCCCCCCCCTACTTCTCTTTCTCTCTTTTTGACAAGGATCAAGAAGTTTTAATGCAAATATTTAATTTAAAATCAATATTTTTAGAAGTGCCTACTCAAATCAAACCACACTCCCTGTCATCGGGACCCATTAGGACAGTAGAATAGCCCCTGTGGGTTTCTGAGATGATAAATCTCTGGGCAAGAAGAAAGCCGCATCTTTCTCCCAAGATGGGTTCAAACTGCTGACCTTGTGATTAGCAGCCCGACAGAGCCTGCACTCTGCAGTGCCTTAAAGACATCAGCTGCCGCTGTTTGAGAGACAAGACCCTGGATGGTACAGGCAGGTCATTGTTGGGTTACTGATGAAAATGTCCACAGCATCCATACCCAGAGGTATATTGAAAGAACGGCCTGGTGGCCTCCTTCTGACATCAGCCCTTCGCGTTTCTGTCGAGTGCAGATTCACTGCGACACACAGGTGCTGCCCGGAGCAGCAGGCAACTGGAGAGCAACTCTTCTCCTGTTTGTTTCTCTCTCTTTATTTTTGTGTAAGTCACTACCTTAGGCCTTCTTGAGAAGCAGGAAGTCCGAGCAGGCCTCAGTCTGCAACTGAGGTTTTTCACTTCTAGAAACGACTTTGAGCTGTTTGATTAAACATACGATCGCAGGCCGTATATTGCAATGCGTAGCTAATTGTGCTTGAATTTTTTTTCATTTATAACAGTTTTTTTAAATACTTTTATTGGGGGTTCTTACATCTCTTATCACAATCCATACATTCATTCATCTATTGTGTCAGGCACATTTGCACCTATGCTGCCAGCATCATTTTCAAAGCATTCTCTTCCTACTTGCGCCCCTGGTATCAACTCTCCATTTCTTCCCCCACAGTCCCCCACCCGCCCTCCGTGTTTGATTTTTAAAAACTGCTGATGGAGTACTTGGCTTGTTGGAAAGTCAACTCTCAAAGAGAGCACGTCGTTTGGGATAGTTTTCATCTTCTTGATATGTTTGCCTTGAAGAAGACAGAGAATCTAGGGGACGGTCCAAAGGGATCGCCGTGGACCCTTTCTTCACGTCCTTTCTTGATTCTCAGCCTTACCTGAGTACACACCTCGGGATACGCACCTCGCTTGGTTTCCTCCAGCCAGACCTCGCATGGCCGCACAAGGCTTGGCAGAGGGCAGGGTAGGAGTTGGCCTCTGTCGGTCGGGGAAACGCAGCGACGCTCTCTCGCAGTGCTGCCGGCTGTTGGAAAATGACTCCCCAGTGCCCTGCCTTCTATGGTGTGCGCCCCATCAACATGTGTCACCGCGTGCGGGAGCTCAGCGGCGGGGTAGGGCTTAGAAACGGTTGCTTGGAAATCACTGAAATGCCCGAGTCTGTCTGTCCGCTGGGCCATAGCTTGTTTGACGCTGTGCGGAAGAGTGATTTGCAATGTCCTTGCTTTTGTTTTCAAGTAGCATCACTCACTTTAAGCCAGATATTCAGGCCTCTTCAGAAGCCCCTAGGGTGAAGGACAAGTACGAAGAAGCTGATCCAATCGTTCACGACGACGGGGCCCGACTGCATCGCCTCCTGCGTCAAACCCTTTACATCTTTCTCTGATCGTTTATTTGAAAATCACACCTTCCTCTTTTCATGTGACAAATAATGGGGGCTGTGCCACATGATTTCACGATCCAGATGGCTCTTTTGTGGTTCTATACATTTAATTGGTCACTCTCCAGGTTGAAAGCTGGTGCAGAATGTGTGGGTTGGAGGAGAGGAGAGCATGTGTATGTTCGGAAAGTCTGCCCCCCTGAGTTATCTTCCCCACTCTGAGAAACTCAGGCGGCATAGCCTCGTTCTATTGGCATCGGGGTGCTGAGGGTGGGGTGGGGGGTCGTGGGGAGGTGGTGTTTTCTTCCTTCACTCCCAAGGACTTAACAATTCGATATTCTTCCAGGAGTTGAACTCCAATTACAAATATGAAACAAATTTCACTACCGGACTTAACAATACATTAAAACAAACAAAAAAATCCCTGAAAAACAAAATACCAACAAGCTCCTCAAAATAATTGAAAAAGCTCCTCACTGGGGTAGCTGCAAGGAGAAGGGCACCACATCACGGCAGCAAGCGGTAAATGGGGAGGGGACATGACCTTGCTCGGTGGCGAGTGACCTAGAAAGTGTGCCTCAGGATAAAGCTCATGTTTTCCCTCAGCAAAAAGCCTGAGAAACTCCTCCAATCGACCAAGCACCCTGGATGCTCCTGGCCTTTATCTGCTGGCCCTGCTGGCTCCTGGATGGCACAAACCGTGAACATGTTTGGTCATGCATAAAAGGCCTTCAAAGTTATCCAGAGGCGCCGCCCAAGGAAGGCCCAGACATCCTCTGCTTCCAGAAACTCACCGAGGGACAGCACCCACCACCACCCAGCACAATTTTGCTCTGACACACTTGGGTTTCCATGAATAATAATCTACTCCGTGGCAACAGTTTTTGCTTTGAAACTGCCTGGCTATTAATTATAGGAATATTTCTGGGATGCTGGACTCTTTTGTTTGGGGGGAGGTGCACAGGTAAAGGAAAGGACAGGCGCCCATCAAAACTCTCATGGTAACATTTGAGAACTTCCCACAGTTTAGGAATGGTGGCGTGACCTCTTGACGATCTAGTTCCAGAATCAAGAGTGATCCGATCAGGGTCAAAATGGAATAAAACACTTAAACCCTGCTTCTCTTGAGGTTGTGGGCAGGGGTGGGGGTGGGGAAGAGAGGCAAAAACATTGGTGGATTTCTCAACATAGACAAGTGTTCTCTGCTGTTTTGGTTTAACCTGGTGTGAAACAGAAAACCCAGAGTTGAACTGTAAAACAGTCCCCATCGTTCCTTTCTTCTTCCGGTCAAGGAAATGTTTCTGGCTTTCTTTATTCACAGACCCTCCCAGAAAGGGTCTATGAGTTGCCAAATGAGTTACTTGGGCTTCTGTGAAGCAGAATTTGACCAGGTCTCCGGAGGAAAGTGGAGATCATAGAACACAGAGCGTGAAGGCTTTTATCACCCAGAGAGAAGAGGTATGGATGCCATGGTGGGATTCAAACAATTCAACCCCCAGTTCATGGCCCCAATGAGCTTTTCCAGGATTAACAAGCAATAGATAAAAGATATACCAAAATTCAGTGCATTATTTCCTACAGATAATACTTAAATAAGAACACTCAAAGAGTTCATAAGAAAATGTGGTAAAGAAAGACGACAGTGCCCAGCTATCCAAAGATATAGTGTCTGGTATTAAAGGCTTGAAGATAAACAAGCAGCCATCTAGCTAAGAAGCATCAGAGCCCACATGGATGAAGCACACCAGGTTGTCTGACCACAAGGTGCAGAAGGGACCAGCTATCAGACATCAAAGAACTAAAAATTATACCAATGGGTGCTCATCTCCCTGATATGATCAATGACGACAAACATGTACATAAGCAAATGTGGTGAAGAAAGCTGATGGTGCCCGGCTATCAAAAGATACAGCATCTGGGGTCTTAAAGGCTTGAAGATAAACAAGCGGCCTTCTAGTTCAGAAGCAACAAAGCCCACATGGAAGAAACACACCAGCCTGTGTGACCATGAGCTGTCGAAAGGATCAGGTATCAAGCATCAAGGAACAAAAAATCATATCATTGTAAATGTCGGTGAGTGCAGAATGGAGCCTGAAAGCCCATTGGTAGCCAACCGGACATCCCCTTACTGAAGGGTTGTGGGGAGGAGATGAGCCAGTCAGGGTGCAGGGTAGCAACGATGTAATATATAACTTTCCTCTAGATCTTAAATGTTCCCCCCCCCCCACTATCATGATCCCAATTCTGCCTTACAAATCTGGCTAGACAAGAGGATGTATATAGTTACAAATAGCAAATGGAAACACAGGGAATCCAGGACAGATGACTCCTTCAGGACCAGTGGTATGAGTGGTGATGCCTGGAGGGTGGAGAGATTGTGGAGTAGAAAGGGGGAACTGATTACAAGAATCTATGTATAGCTTCCTCCCTGGGGGATGGATAACAGAAAAGTCGGTGATGGGAGACATCAGACAGTGCAAGATATGACAAAATAATCATTCATAAATTATCAAGGGTTCATGAGCGAGAGGGAGTGGGGAGGGAGGGTAAAAACGAGGAGCTGATGCTAGGGGCTTAAGTGGAGAGCAAAAGTTTTGAGAATGATGAGGGCGATGAATGTACAAGTGTGCTTTACACAACTTATATATGTGTGGATTGTGATAAGAGTTGTATGAGCCCCTAAATAAAATGATTTAAAAATTTTTAAAGAAATTATGTCCTTTATAAAGATGAAGATTGCAGAAGCAGGTGTACCGACCTTTAACCATGGAGGGACAATTTACTAGTTGCATAGCTCTGAGTTATTAGACTAAGGCCGTCCTAGGCAGTCGTTGTGAACAGGGCAGTGGAGTCACACAGGTTTTGCACATGTAACATAACCTCTTTTATACACTGTTTCCTGTATCTCAAATGTTAGCTATATTACATGAGCATCTCAACTATGGGCTTTCAAAGGAGATGATGTGTGTTGAACTTGACAAGAGTGAGTTCAATAGATATTAGCCACCATTGCTATTGACATTGATGCTATTATTATTCATCTCTGGCCCTCAGTTTCCTCATCTATAACATGAGATGAAAGATCACATATTACCCCTTCTGTATCCCCTTCTGGCTCTAGAACTAATATCTCCAATTCCTGAGTTTAGGGAAGCATCCCCCAAGAACAGGCCTGGGATGATAAGACTACTTTATTCCCCTTGGTCTCTTACAAATAATTGGGTTCTTTGAAACCAAAAGACTTTCTTTCCCATGTGCTCCATCGACATCAGAAGCTTGCCTGATACAACTCACATACTTGTGTTAATGAAGAAGAAAAATAATTGGATTCCCTCTCCACCTATAAGCTTAATTCAACATGAACTGTGCATATGATTTACTCGGTGGATATGGAAACTCTAGTTAGTGAGGCTGCCTTTTCCTGAGAACATAGATGGTCTGAATAGTGTGTTTTCCTTTCGAGTTTTACTCCTCTCCCTTCTGCTGTATTTAATGATATTAAACCTGCTTTTTCGTGATAGGAAACAGACTGTGCCTTTCAAAGAGCTGTTTCTTCTTTTTACTTGCTTTACTTGGGAGCATCTTGAGCACAGGAAGGTGATACTGATAGAGTTGTTGGTTGGTCTTAGAATAGACCATAGTCCCTACGTACATGAAATTTAAAAAGTTAAAAAAAAAAACAAGAAGGAAAGAAACGAAAAGAAAGAAATCAACATTCATCTGAAAGGAAGGTAGTTAAAATTCAGAAAGAGAGATTCTTTAATTAACTTAATAAAATTACTAATGGAAGCATTTTAACTGCTAAATTTAATTTACTTGTCAAGATATCAGGCTACAAAGAGGAGGGAAGAGAAGGAACACTGCTTTCCATTATGATGTACTCCATTGTAGAAGAAATTTGCTTAAAATGAAATATATCACCAAAAGCCATCAATGACATCTTAATTTGGAACAGCCAGTTGAAAAGTAATTAGACTATGAAGCAATCAGTTCTAGTGAATCAGTGTTTCCCTTTACATAAACATACTTCTCTCCCGGCCCTCCTCCTTTGTACTATTTATACCCAGGAAAGACTTTCAGGTAGTAGACAGGCAAAGATGCCGATTCTTTTGGCTGTCGGTGTTTCTACTTGACGCTACCACACTGTCAAAACAATATGTTTTAGGATGGGATGAAAAAAATGTATAAGCATCTGATTTGATTTAGTGTTTATATTAATATGTTGCACCGAGGAGAATTTGCTGCTCATAGAGCCATAAGAGATTTACATTTTGCCTGCGTCTTACTTCCAAAATGCTTTCCAGATCCACAGCCGCCCCCCCCCCCCCCCCCCCCCCCGGACTTCAGTGAATGAGGCTCAGGCAGAAGTCAAGCAGGAGCCCTGGTTCTCCTCTCAGCTGGTATAAGTAAAAGGTGGAGACGGTACTGGCCAATGAGACCAGGTTGGGGACGGAGGTGGGAGTGGTTGAAATCATCCTCTTGTTTTGCATCTGCAAATCCACCATTGGGAATTTCTCATGTTGTCTCTGGTCTTCTAGGGAGCCTGTTTGTTGATTGATTTGTATGGGAAAACAAAACAAAACAAAAATCCTTTAAACTAGTGAAGAAGATGGGTGAAAGAGAAAATAATGTCTATTTAAACTGATTTTTGAAGAGTTCACATGATTTAGCTAAGCATCAAGAATCCAAGTCTCACACTGGTTCTGTTAGGAAGCACTTTGGTGGACATCATTTGGATCGCCTCTGAAGAAGAGGTGTTCATCTTCCGTCTGCAGACACGCCACCGGGCCCAGACCGGCTGAGTGACTGGTGGCAATCTCAGAAACAGTTCCTGGGAGATGGTCTAGCATGAGGGCTGGTGAGCCCCTGCTACCTTCCCCACCACATCTGCTTCTGATGAGGGAGTCCCATCTGCTGCATACCAGAGGGGAAGAGGTGGGCGAGAAAAAGAACTAGAGGAGTTATCAATCACTCCGCAAAATATTTATAAAGGAGTTCCTTCAGATATTAGGGGAGTCACCATTGTCACCAGCCCTGAAAACTCTGCGAGGATGATGAATGATGCCGTGGAAAACATCAGCCTGCGACGCAGAGACTACCTGGCTGAGATGAGGAAGGGGGGCAGGAACATGAAGGAATTTCCCAGAGGGGGTAAAAATTAAAGTGCATCTTGTTATTCAGTGGAGAAGATGTGGAAGCACCGTTCTAGGGTCTGCCAGCATGCAAATCACTGAACAGTATGCAAATGACCTAACCTTCCTAGAGTAAATCATTTCCATTCCTTCCTCTGCTTATTTAGAAGTGTGATCATTGATAACAACACGACAAGGTATTATTCCTAATTGAAAAACATATTGAAAGGATATCTAATGTGCAGGATGCGGTGAGCATAAGGATTGGGGCTCAGAACTGTAGGTAGGCGTGGAGTAGTCTAACACAATCTAATTAAAATGCAAACACCTCCCTGGCACTGTGGAATCCAGGGAACAGGGCAGAGCACCAGGCTGCCTCGCTCTCTCCCTCCCTAAGTCTGGTAAAAAGACAGTCTATCAGCCCCTATGGTTGCTCCACATCCGTGCGTAACAGGACGATTGCCCTGGGAGTGGAGAAGCCAGGAACTATATAAAAATAGAAAGAGCAACTTTAAATTAGCAAAGAAAAGATAAGAGTGGCCAAAGTGGGACGTGAGATAGTGCTTGTGAAAGAGGTTTCCGGGAATAAGGAGGCCTTTCATAAATGTATCCAGGGACAGGGAAGTGAGCCTCAAGAGGGAAAAACCGGAGCCTAAATGAGAAGAGGAGGGCGTGGAATTAATGCTGGCTGAGATATTGACCTCCTGCTTGAAGTCAGTTTCTAAGGGGAAAAATGAGCAGACACTCGGACAGCTGGAAGGCAATAATGACTTTTAAAAATAGGTATCGACAGAGACGATGAAGGAAATTTAGAAAAGAATTAAACGTTGTGGCATATACAGATTGCCAGTTTCAGATAATATGCTTCCGAGGGAATTAGATTTCCAGCCTACTCACTACGCACTAGTTGGGGGAAGAACAATAAACCAGAAAGATGTCCGAAATACCTCAGCACAAGCGTGCTTCTTTTCACACGAGAGTAATGGCTGGGACACATGGCGGGTGCAGACTTGGGGCAGGCTTTCAGGGTTGTCTAATGTTTGGATCGATTTGTTTAAGTGCATAGGACAATTTCAAATTTTAAAAATCTGGAGGGAAGTGTCCCTACAATTTTCAGTGAGAAATAAAGTGTTGCATGGGATACCCCATGTAACCAGAGCATCCTGTGAACGGTTCACAGAG
The DNA here is from genome assembly GCF_050624435.1 of Tenrec ecaudatus. Taxonomy (NCBI): domain Eukaryota; kingdom Metazoa; phylum Chordata; class Mammalia; order Afrosoricida; family Tenrecidae; genus Tenrec; species Tenrec ecaudatus. The sequence continues at coordinate 4,950,312 of NC_134546.1, forward strand.
TAAGACAGGCTCAAGTGCTCGTGCTGGTGATGAAAATTGGGGAGGAAATGACTCACTCCCTTGAAAATTATATGGTATGAAAATACTGAGAGATTGGTACATATAGGTCTGGTTATATATTTTGGAAAATTCAGAGGATAATGAGAACAATCTTAACTGATGTTTCAGATCCCAATAAAAATTTGAGGTCAAATTTGTAGAAATCTACCTCATTAGTGAGGTGGCAGATTCTCGGGAAGAATCCTTTGGAAATATTTTTGTCAACAGTGTGTAACATATTTTGGTCAGATCGAGATGCAAGCCTTAAGAATTGGGATTTCACATAGAGAATAACTTACTGGAAATTAATTTTTAAAGGAAGATCCTGCCTTAGGATATCTGACACAAATCACCCCCCACCCCAGCAATCTTACTGATGGACGGACTTGGTTATCAGATTGTACGCAGTGAAACAGCTGGTACCTACCATCTTCTCACATGCTTCTCTTCAATGACTAGACCATCTTCAGATATGTCGTGTCAGGCTCCACTGAGCCCATTGCCACTCCACTGTTCAAGGAACCCTGCCGCCCTGCCCTCGAGGTACCAGGCAATCACAATCCCAATGTGTGCATATCGCCAATGGGACACAACCAGTATGAGAGCTTGAGGTAACGAGGGAATTGCACAACCAATTGCACAACCAATGGAGAGACTTCGTGGCAGAGGTGGGAGTTGGCATTCCCGCTGAACAAAGTGTGGGATTTAGATCCATGGGAGAAAGTGGGGAGAGAGCATTCCAGAAGGAACAGCCGTGAGACCACAAATCCAGAGGCTAAGAAGTAGGCCTGCACGCAGGGGTCAGGGACCGATCTTTCAGGGGAGCAGATTGCTGAACGGCAGCAGGGTACAGCTATGATGTAATGGGCATGAACTGTACAGGGGCCTAAAGCCCCGGACACAGCCATGCTCTGACTTTTCATCTCCTTTATAGTCAACATTGTTTACTTGGGAAATGGGTTCCATCCCTTCCTCCCAGGTGGCTGGTTCAGGTGCTGGTCCATCGTGGAGTTGTGAGACCATCACTGATCAGTTTTCTGCTCTTTACCCAAGCTTTGCATTCATGGGGTTTCTTCTGGTCCCCACTTTCACAGGCCTTATTTTTAGGCCTCGAGATGTCTGATTCTCTGTCACATTGTAGTCTACCAGTTTCATTTTGTTAACCTATTCTATTAGAGCTTTGTTGGGATTTGGAAAGCAGTTTAAATGTTTTGAATTCTTTCCATACTGTGTAATAATCAATCCAGGAGAAGTTGGGGTGGGGTTATCTGCTTCCTAATATTGTTAAAATAAAATCATGTTGAGAAAAGGAGAGATTCCATTTTCGGTCACAAGAATGCTGGAGGTTCTGTTTGTCATGGTCAGAATAAGGACCCATGTGAGTGAGAAGTGGGGTGACTCAGCTGGTTCTTTGACATAACTCAGACCCCACATTCCAGTAACAAATGCCAGCGCCTTCCCTGAGCAGAGCTTTCTGAGCATTGTAGAAGGAGATGAGGGGGCAGAGCGGGAAGAAGGAAGGGGAAGGATGGTGGTAGAGGCAGGACACCAAGCCACACGCAAGAGCTCCTAGAGTCGCCATGCGAACTTCTGGGACTCCTTTCTGGAGCTGCATCTTTGGCAGTTGAGCGGCACTCCCTACAGGGACTCCCTACAGGGCAGAGGGCCTGCATGGAGCTGTTTGATTTGCTTTGTTTCTTACTGCTGCACTCATCAAGGAGCCATGAGAACAAAACAACTAAACCAGACAAAACTCGACTGCCCTTGAGTGGATTCCAACTCGCTGTGACCCGCTTGGGCAGAGTAGATCTGCCCCTGGGGCTGTTTCAAGGCTGGAAATCCTGGTAGGTGCAGAAAAGCTCATCTTTTTAGACACAGGCAGAGCAGCTGCTGGGCTCCAGCTGCTGACCTTGACGTTAGTAATGCACGGCATACCCCGCTGTGCCACCAGAACTCAGTAGGGGAAACGGCACCTTCCGTTACTAACTGTGATAGGGACCATCATGGGTCCAATCTCCAAAGTGTTGACTCTTCACCTTTGCACTTCCCAGTCCCTGTCCCCAGCCGCATGAGTATGCACGCCACACACCCTGCTCATATGCAGCAGAGGTTACCTCTTAGACCAGCGGTTCTTAACCTGCAGGTTGTGATCCCTTTGGGAGTCCAAAGACCCTATCACAGGGGTCGCCTAAGACCATTGGAAAACACATATTACCAATGGTCTTAGTAACCAAGACACTGCTCCTCTATCCATCTCCAGGCGGTTCATGCAGATATGGTGATTGGTGAGAAAGAAGCTATCTCAGCCTTCCCACTGATGTTGGCTTTTATATACACTGTCGCAAAATGTAGCAATGTAGTTTACTGTTGTTTTTTTAAAACGGTTTGTTACCCATGCTACACCATGCTTCAAGACAAAAATCCATTTACTTGTCATTAGAAATAAATATTTCACAATATATAATTACACATTGTTTTTGTGATTAATCACTATACCCTGATTATGTTCAATTCGTAACAAGGAAAGTATATCCTGCATATCAGATATTTACATGATGATTCATAACAGTAGCAAAATTACAGTGATGAAGTAGCAACAAAAAATTTTATGGTTGGGGTCACCACAACACGAGGAACTGTATTAAAGGGTCACAGCATTAGGAACGTTGAGAACCACTGTCTTAGAGGGACATTTTATTTCAGAAGACCACGCTGGGAGATCACAGCCCCTGATCATTCTCACTGCCCCTGTCTGTGAGTTAGTTACTTTGCTGGAATGGCTCTCACAGAATTCACGGAGAGTAAACCCTAGTACAACTCCATCTTCATCATAACCGAAAAGGAAGCAAAGGGAGAGAAAGACAGTTATTTCTGGGAGGAATGAAGGAGCAGAGAGTTTGTTATGTCCCAAATGGGGGAGCTCTACCTGCTCCTCTGCATTGCCCCTACCAGGGAAGCTACTGCAGCCTCAAGACGTGGCCAAGGGACATTACCCTGCGGCTCAGTCGGCATTTAGGGCCCCAACTGGTCCCTCTTGACTTGCTCAGTTCCCACTCATTGTCCCCAGTTGTTGGTCCATTTCAGAAGAAGGAGATAAAGGCCTAATTGCTGCTTTCTGAAAAGTGATTTCACACGTCACAGATGCCCTTATTTATATGGTGTTTTTTTTTGTTATCTTTATCAAGTACTTTTTTGACTCAACCTACCCCATGCACAACAAAGGAAAACACTGCTAGTCTGGCACTATCCTCATCATTGTTTGCAGACCAGCTATAGGGATAGATATGATTTTCTTTTGCTGATTTCCAGAAGTACATGGTGAGGCCTTTGCACCTCTTTGAAAAATAGCCTTTGAGGTATAGTAGCTGAGGTTCAATTGCTAACCAAAAGGTCTGGTGGCTTGAACCCTGTCCACAGGAGAACCCATCCATCATGACACAGTAATCTGTCCCCACAACTATCACAAAGATGAGGCTTTCTACTTCTGTAGTTAAAGTCTCAGAAATGCACAGTTCTACCCTGTTCTATAGGGTTGATATAAGTTGACATTGACTCAAAGACAGTGAGTTTGCAGTTTGGGTTGGTAACATTAGGAGTCAGATTCAACTCATTGGTAACATAGATTAGGCCTGGTGACAGAGTGGGTAAGAGTTGGGCTGCTAACTGCAAGGTTAGCAGTTTGAAACCACTAGGGACTCCCCAGGAGAAAAATGAGACTTTCTACTCCTAGAAAGAGTGAGGGTCTCAGGAACTCATAGAGGCAATTATACCCTGTCTAACAGGGTCACAGTGAGTTGGCACCAACTCGATGATATCAGCTTGCTTTATTTGTTTCAGAAATAATATATGGATATTATTTATCCTTTGTTTACTTTGGGGTAGTTTTAGTAAATAAACTGTAGCAAAATTCTCTTTGAAGTCTTTGGTTCCCTAGTGTCTATTCTCTAGAATGTAGTCCTAGAAGAAAAATCATGTTTGCCAACGGGATTGTGGGCAGAACTGAAGACTAGCTGACTGAAAAATGGAGACATTGATGAGTACTTGATACTGGTACAAAGTATCCTATGTTCTTACACAGTGTTGAATAGCCTTCTTCTCAGAGTTTTGTGCCTAATTAACATTTCAAAAGACATGAAAAAGTAAAATTGTGAACTACTTAGTAAACAACTGACTCTTGGGAGAATACTCTATATCAACACTTTAAAGTGTCAAAATTAAAGTTGTCACTGAAGGCTCATGTGCGCCTGAACGAAGTCATGGCATTTGCCTCATATTTATGTGAAATCTGGGTAACGGATGATGGAGACTGGAGGAGCAGGGATGCCTGGGAAGTGGTGCTGGCGGACAGTTCCGAGCCTTGTGTAATGGGCAGCCAGAACACATTTGCTTTTCAAGTAGTACAGTAAGAATGCACCTTAAAAACCAAGATGGTGAGACTTTGAGTTTGTTTGTTTTTTGAGTTATATTTTCATTTTCTTCTTTAAAAAAATCATTTCAATGGGGGCTCTTACAGCTTTTATCACAATGCCTACACTCTTCCATTATGTCAATCACATTTGTACCGTTGTTGCCATCATCATTTTCTTTTTCTTATTTGAAAAAATCATTTTATTGGGGGCTCATACAGCTCTTATCACAATCCATCCATCCATCCATTGTGTCAAGCAAGTCTGTACATTTGTTGCCATCATCATTTTCAAAACATTTTCTTTCTACTTGAGCCCTTGGTATCAGCTCCTCATTTTTCTGCCCTCCTTCTTCCACCCTCCCTCCCTCATGAACCCTTGATCATTTATAAATGATTACTTTTTCATGTCTTAGATTGACTGATGACTCCCTCTCACATATTTTTAGTATGATTTCTAAAGGGATCAGTCCCTAGAGAAAAACGTCATGCTTGGTAAAGCAGAGGTCAGCAAAGAGAGAGAGAGAGAGTGAGCTCCTTGGCAGATGGATTGACACAGTGGCTGCATTGAGTTCAAACACAGCAATGGTTGCACTTCAGTCTGCTGTACGGAGAGTCACAGTCAAACTCAGGGGCACCAAACAACAACACAATACCAAAAGCTTATGAGTGCCAGACAAAGTTGTCATTGTAGGTCAAATAATAGCCTTGAACGGTCTTTTTCTGGGACTGGGTAGACAGAAATTAAAATGGAAGTATGGAAATTAGAAGTTAAACAAATACATAAGCAAGCATAGAACTGTAAGGAGGAAGTATAGGATAAAGGCAGCAATAAAGGAATTAGAAACCCTTAAACTGTAAATTGTACGTATGAAGAAAAGCTTAATTAAGTGGGATGTCCCAGCAGTATTCAAAATCGAAGACTCGATGTTAGAACCAATTCAGGAGCAATAAGAGTTATAAGACTTGTGTAAATCAAATATAAGGCCATTTAAACTCTAAGTGAAATTGAAATATTGACAAAACTCATAAATTACCCCAAAAAAGTTTGAGGATACTTTAATAGTGTTTAGAGCTGCAACCCAGATGAAACTAAGTAAAGGCAATCAAAGTATTAACACAATCACTTCTAAAAATAATACTGGAACTTTCCAATTTGAATTAACCTTCAACTGTTCTTAGGATAGAAAACTATTAAAACTAATCTAATTCATTTTTGTAATGATGGCATTATTCTGATATCCAAAATAGAGAAAGATGAAGTTTTTTTAATCCGCAGACTTCTACTTACAAACATTGTTGTACAAGATGAACTGAAATGATCCCATGGTTCGTTGTATGAATAATCTTCCCGTCACAGCAGATAGGCTTAGGGAGCATTTGCGAGGGTGACAAGGAGGCCGTTGCGTTTTCCTATTTTGGAGCAGAAGCAGACTCACTCCTGGGAGGTGCCGGGAGCTGGCGCAGCTTCATCCACTCTGACAGAATAGAAATAAATGATTGCACAGACTGTCTTTTTGGGAAATGACTTGATTCTGGATACATTTGCTGGACTATAGGGACTGAAGTCACGATATAGTCGAACTTTAGTTTCCATTGCTGGTAGAATTTTCGATGTTCACGTTGACTTCACAAGCACTTACAGATGAGTCTTCTGTTTCACCCCCACAGAGGCAGCCTGCAAAACTGATAGAAACCAGCTGTCATGATGTCTAACATGAACAGATGAGGCTCAGGCACTGCACCTTGCCCAATGGTCTTCATCCACCTCTTCCACAGTGTTGTATTTATTGATGGCCTGACACATGTCAATCCTGTTCCCACGGTGCATTATAACCACTGCAAAGGCCAGCCTTTCTCTCTTTCCCCCCCTCCTTTTTTTCTTTGATTCTTTGTATTGCTTGGGGTTGGGGTGGGATGGGGGGATGGGGGCTTAACAGGGCCTTTGTCAAGAGAAATCAGAATGACATCCTTACAAAGAGGAAAAAGAAAACTAAATGCCATCCTTAATTTATGGGGAAGAGCTGCTACTGTACCTGAGTGAGGTTCCCAGGAGAGTTTCACTAAATGTTTCTCTGCCAATACCAATGACCGAAAGAGACCTTCCATTAACTTCTGAATTAGCCAAATGGGACAGAGCTTAATCTAATATGTGTTATTTCATTTTCTAGGTTACTTGTTTTAAAGGAAATAAAGTATACTCATAGGCTGTCTAAAAGTGTCTTGGGAGATGTGCATGGACGGATTTCATCTAAACAGGATTGGCTTCTGAGAAAGCTGGGTGTGTGCCTGAGGGCCCGATTGAGCTTGGCAAAGGCCTTTCTCACGGTAGGCAAAGCAAGCCCCTCACTCCAAAGAGCGTTGAAAAAAATTGCACATTAGCGAAAATGATGAGTGCCTGCTCTGATGTCTTCAACACCCCAGAAGAAGGGACTTTTCCCCTGTTGATATTTCTGCCACTGCCTGCTTGCCCTCCACTTGATCTCTCTCGCCACCGTCATCCTCTCTTGTCTTCCTCTTGGCATAACCAGTGATAAGGACAATCTCACCAGTGCTGACAACCATCTTGCCATCTTTGGAAGCTGCATAAACACTGGTGGACTGAAGCTTAAAGCCTCTGAGGGTGGTGCCCTGACAAGGCAACCAAACCCAGTGACCGGAGACTTTGTTTCCTCCTTGGCTCAGTCATTAATGAGCGGGAGCATCTTGGGCCTAACTGCCTCTGCACCACAGAGGGAATGAGACTTGTTCTATAGGCAATAGCTATTGTATTTATTGATCACAAGAGGTAATGAATATGTGTTTTCCAAATCTGAAAGCACGCTACAGATTACATTATTATTTGAAGTGTGAAATGGCATGTGCAATGCGGCAGCCGATCATTTAGATCGTGTGGGTCTCTTAGCATTATCTTCTTGACTGTAAGATTTTCATGAAAGCAGAATTTTCTAAACAGAGCTAAATGCACGCAGTCCTCTCTCTTTATAGTTATCCTTCCCACTGCCAACCCTATTCATGGGACGTGGGATGTGCCAAGGTTAGAAGACACAGACAGGGGCATGTGCCTTATCTTCTAAATCAGTTTTGGAAGGATGCCAGATCCTTAGTTTAGAAAAACGGTTTGAGTGTCTTCATGAGGACAAAGACTTACTTACAAGAGTCTATCTCTCAAAAACATGTTACTGAACTTGGAAAAAAGAGAGTTTTAAAACCTGAGAACACTGGTATTAAAGGCACTCTAAACCAATTATAGTGTATTTACTGGATTTCAATGGTGGGGAAGACCCCTTTCATTATTTGCAAGCTTCAAGAACATTAAAAACACTTCAGTGAAGACAATGTAATACACAAATATGAAGTAGGTTGTTGTTTGTCCATTTAATCCACTCTCTTGCTTTTACCTTCTCCCTGAAGGCACAAGAGCCCTTGTGTGCTTTCAGAATGCATAAGGCACCCAGAGTAGGCAGTGTACTTTTGGATACTTAGAACCCTTCTTCCCCTGAAAACCATGAAACTTTACTGACTCTACCTTAGGGTCTCATGGAAATTCTGTGTCCAAATAGGTACAGATTTGAGGGGACAGATTAGTACAGAAAGCCTAGTGTGCAGAAAGCCCTTAGTACAGAAAGGCCTAGTGATTTCAAAAGGTTTAAGGACCATTCCACATACTTCAATAAGAGTTGGGTTTTTTGAGTCCATGGATGAAGAATGGGGATGAAAAGCTGAAAAACCCACAGGACATCAGGAGTTTAGAGGTGCCTGGGCTCGTAAAGACTTGTTCTCCAGGAGACACCGGCTCCTTTCGGTAAAGACTAAGTGTGCGTTTCAGTACCTTTTAGTCTGATGGTAATTGCAAGAGAGAGAACATCTTTTATTAAAAATCATTTTATTAGGGACTCATACAACTCTTATCACAATCCATACATACATTAGTTTTGTAAAGCACATTTGTACATTCATTGCCCTCATTCTCAAAACATTTGCTCTCCACTTAAGCCCCTGGCATCAGCTTCTCATTTTCCCCCTCCCTCCCCGCTCCCGCCTCCTTCCTGAACCCTTGTTAATTTATAAATTATTATTATTTTGTCATATCTTGCCCTGTGTGACGTCTCCCTTAACCCACTTTTCTGTTGTCCACCCCCAGGGAGGAGTTCACATGTAGATCCCTGTAATCGGTTCCCCCTTTCCAACCCACCCTCCTTCTACCCTCCCAGTATCACCACTCACACCACTGGTCCTGAAGGGATCATCTGCCCTGGATTCCCTTTGTTTCTAGTTTCTATGTGTACCAGTGTACATTGTCTGGTCTAGCTAGACTTGAAAGGGAGAATTCGGATTGTGATGGGGGGCAGGGGGGGTCAAGGAAGCATTTAGGAACTAGAGGAAAGTTGTATTTTTCATTGTTGCTACATCGCACCCTGTCTGGCTCATTTCCTCTCTGAGACCCTTCTGCCAGAGGATCTCCAGTGGCCTACCAATGGGCTTTAGGTCTCCACTCCAAACACACACACACACACACACACACACACACACATTTTTTTTCCCTAGTAGCTTCCCTTGGTGTTTTCAATGGGTTTGGGAACTCTCAAGTGACTTGATGATCCCTGGACATCAATCTACCCACTAAACAGCAGCCATTCCCACATGCCAATTATGGCTTCAGTCTATTTTTCTTCCACTTCCTAGTGTTACAAGACTCTGCCTTCTCTGACTTTCTCCCTTAGATGAGACCTAACCATTTGTCAACCCAATAGAATAAGGTCATGGTCCTATTTCCATTTTATGCCAGCTACCCCAGTCTGGCCAGTTCCTGTACCCTGTTTCAGTCTAGAGAGGTTTACCCTGCCCGTCAACCCTGGCTTCTGGACATTGGTGCAGAGTCTTCTGGGTCCCAGTTACTAGACTAGCTCCACAGAGACCACCGTCAGATTACAAGGTTCTCTGCCAGGACTTTTCAGATTGCCTCCTTTACTGCTTCTCTTCTGCTTGCTGGTGTCTTCTGCTCAGTGCAATGCTACAAACAAGAGTGTTGTCATTAAAGAGATTTTCATTTGATCCCAGGTCTGCAATTACTATTCATGAAACTTAAAGCCGGTTAGGATACATCACTGTAGAATTACAGTTGGTCTCACTGTGGTACCTTATGCTTTGCCATGATGCTGTAAGCTATGCCCCGAGTAGTTCATCTGCCAGCAGGGTCACCCATGGTGTACAGGTTTCAGCAGAGCTTCTAGACTAAGACCAGACCTGGAAGACAAAACAGACTCTCAACTTCAGAGGGATTAGCCATTAGAAACCTTGTGAACACCAGTGGATCATTGTCAGATTAAGGGCCAGCAGTTGAGTCCCTCAGGCTGGAAGGCCCTCAAAATATAAAGGCACGTTGGCTCTAAGGATGGACTCTGGCATAAGAACAATTGTCATGGTGGCACAGGACCAGGGAGTGCATTGCTCTATGGCGCATGGGGTTGACAAGGACAGCAGCACACGGAGGCACCTCCCTGCCCCATAGAGAAGAGAGTGGTAACTACTAAAGTACAGACCCCACCATTATAACAACTCCAAACAATAAGATAGCAAGTTCAAGTTCGTTTCAAATTAGTAAGGAGATTTTGTTCCACAAAGATATTTAGGGACCTAGACTAACCATTTGCAACGTGTGAGTTCCAAGAACTGTCAACGGCTCTAGCCCATGAAAGAGAAAAGTCCTGGTGAGCCTGCACTATCTACCAGGCCAGGCATGACCCACCTAATTCCCTCTCATGGTCTATTGACAAATGCCTGCAGTAAGCACATGGTAGAGGTGCTGAGAAAGCTACCGGCATTCGGTATCTCAAGCTAAAGTATTTTGGTTACTGAAAATGTGCTACGGAGATGGACTGATTTTGAATTCTAGCTTTGAGCTTCTTGTGATCGGTGATGGGCACTAAAACTTAAACAATCTGACTTCGGCGTCATCATCTTTCCATGGAGACAAGTTTCTACTTCCCTGAGAGGATTCGTGTGAGGAGTGGGGAGGGCTCAGCACAGGTCGTAGAACGTATGACCACTCAGTAAATGTCAGTGGTTTTTATTTCTCCTGTAACTTTCTTGGGTTCCTTTTGAGTCAAGACGGAGGCTTATAGAAAAACAAGACATTTATTTCTTATTTAATGACTTTTAAAAGAGAATGCTTCTTCACTGAATGGGGACTTTAAAGATAACTCTGTCCACTTCCTAATGTTATCGACGTAAGTTTTCATCCATGGAGTCAAGAGAGAGGGGGATGAGGTAGAGAGGCAGTCATCGATACAGTGACGTAAAATCACTATTATGTGATAGGAGCAGCAAAGCAAAGGGGGAATCCCCTTCCCTCCCTCCAGTGTCCCTTGGACCCCAGTGAAAGATCCAGGAAGGAAGGTGGTCTCACCTGTTTTCTTCACACCTGTAGAGCACCTGCTTCCCATCAACCTTTGCTTCTCTGTTTCCAATTATTGATTGAAAAATGAGTGATGTCATAGACAGCTTGCAATAGAAGTGTTGGTTACTGACACTGATGTGGCTTGCCCTTCATGATGTCAGGATGTTCAGGGAATTTGCATTTTAGGCCACTGCATGCCCTCCTGTGGCACGTTTGGCCATGCAGTGTCAGAGCCAACTTGATGACACCTAACAGCAAAGACAAAAGCAGTGCCAACTGAAATATTCCTCAGTGGAAGAAAACACGCGCACACAAACACACACACACACATTTTGATAGTTAGGTCTCATCTGTTTTATGCTTTGGGAAAGTGCCCCACTTAGATGCCCCACTGAGAGGAGCATCACTAGGCGCTGGCGCTGCTGCTACCCTCTGGGGCTACCATTGCACTCTTGTCGAAGTTATGCTTTCTCAAGGCTGCTGCTTGCCAGTGGTTGAGCATGACAGAAATACTCCTGTAGACACACCCTGTAAGCATCAGCCACCCCGAGGGACATCTTGCTCTCAGAGACTCCTCCATGGCCTGGGTAACCCTTCTGTAGATGCCTGCTGCAGCCAAGACTCTTTTACCTGGTCAGGCTTTATGAACTTCCTCCTCTTTGTCATCCTCAGGCATTCCCCCGCCCCCTCCATAACTCTTACATTTCTTCCCATCGGGTGTCTGCTTCTTCAAACAGCAATGAAGTGAGGAATTCATGCTTATGTACTCAACCCAACATGACGCGTTCTCCACTTGCCCCTGCTTAACCACAAGAGACCTTCCCTGATGGTTTGTGTGACCTACTTGAAAGAAAGCCTGTGAAGAAACGGTATGTGGACAGCAGCCACTTTTAGACTATTTAGGCGCAGCCTGTCTCAGAGCACGCTCTCTAAAGCACATGCAAGGAACATGCAAAACCCTGCCATCCCATTGGGCTTGATACGTCTGGAACATAAAAATGGTCAACTGATGTAAGCCCGTGACTAGAGTTTTGTGGGGTCCTCTGTGGCAACCTGGAGTCCTGACGGCTGCAGGTGGAGTGGTGACGCACTGAGCTACTAGCTACAAGGTTAGCAGTTTGCAACCACCAGCTGCTCCTCGGGATCAAGATGAGGCATTTTCTCCCGATAGAGAGTTCTGGACTTCATAGAGAAAGGGCTATTCCTGTGCTCACAGGCAATTAAACCAATAGTTGTCATTCTGTCCGATGGATGTGAGGCAGGAATGGATTCTAGGCCCTGAACAAATGCAGGAGAAATCTGTTTACAAGGAGGCAGTCATGGAAGGCCACCTCTGAAAGGTGACAGGCAAAGCCGCAGTTGCTCATAGGCAGAAAAGAGGGAAGACGTTACTTGTCTAGTTTAGAGGGCAGGAGAGCACAGAGACCATCCAGTCCTGTTGCCCAGGGGACCCATGGGCCTAGAGGAGCTGGGGAGACGGGCAGCAGGCCATGAGCATGACCCTGCCATGAACACTGCGAGCGCAGCCACAAGGCAGTGTAATTGATGCCATCACAGGCCCTGATGAAGCAGGCGGCCATTGTTCTCATGAGAATGGAGTTGGGTGCCGATTCCCTGCAATGACTCTTAGAACCTACAATGGGTATAAATCAGCAATGAACTCATGGAAATTTTTTAAGATAGACACTAAAAATTTTTTTTCCACTTCAGTCAGCTACCTCTTGGTGGCTCAGTTCTCTGCCTTCTATAAGAAAATGCAGTCTTTCCTTTTATTTGTTCTGAAAATATAGCCATTAAGCTCAAGGAATGGAATGAGGTGCAGGCAGATGATAATCGCATCCTGGACTTTATTAATCAGGTCTCATTCAACACTTCCTTCCGAAGCGGATCATGATGGAAGGATGCAGACGACATTTCTCACCACCATGGCTGGGGCTCCCTGGGGTCTGTGTCACTCTCAAGGGTATGTGGCAGGTTCTATCGTGATAAAGGAAGAGCCCCGTTTCTCTGCCTCCTCTCCTGATTCGGGTTCCTCTTTGTTCACTTCCTTGTGTTCTGCTGACTTCTTAGCTGGCCTTCCGCCAGGCCTTGCTCCTTTCCACAGAGCCTCTGGCCTGTCCCTCAGCTGATGCCCTCTGCCTGTGTGAGAAGGCCCTTCCCTCCATCTGTGATTTCCACAAGGGCGCTACCCACCAGGTCTGTGGTTCAAACTTACCTGATGCTCCATGGGAGAAAGATGAGGCTTTCTGCTCCCAGAAAGATTTGTGGATTCAGAATCCACCAGGGGCTGCTTCTGGCCATCCTCTGGCCCATAGAGTTGCTACTAATCAGAATGAACTTAATGGCCATGGGTTAACACCTTCTAACCATGCCCGTCAGTGTCTATGTAGAAACGTGAAGCAACTCACATCTGAGGACTCAGGAGCCCTGCCCTTGGTACTGGTTGAACATGCCATCCTCACAGTACCCATCTGGTCCCACTGCTTGGTCCCTAACAGGTCTGCATGGTTCCATGAACCAGCTAAGAGGTCCTAGCTGCCTTGACCCACTGAGGCTGGATGCGTTGCTGGCTCCTCCCTTCCTGGCCTTTTTGATGGAGATAGCCCAGAACAGCTTTAGCATCTTCTCTGTTGGAACTTTCTGTGATAAAAGTGCAACAGGGGACTCAGATTCTTCAAGTTGAACAAACTTTACTAATCCAACCTTGAAATAGGAAATGTGGTGTTTACCTGCCAAAACATAGAGATCGCTGGCTTTTCAGTGACATGCTTTTAAAATGTCATGCACTTTAAGTGTTTTGATATTGCGATGCTCACCTATACCTATATGCTCAGGGCTATATGCATTATGCTAAGCTCAGCCCAGCTATGTAGTTTCCCAAAGATAGCAGGTCCACTTACTCCAGTGACTGCTTCCTTCTTCCACCACCAAAAACAAATGTGTAAAGATTTGCCATCTAGCTGGAAATTTGTTTTAATCTAATTGGACACAAATGCTTTCATCTGGGTTCTGAGCTAAGTGGAGCACTAAGTCAACTCATTTTTGAGCCAAATCTCTAAGTGGACCCACTGATACATGTTTTTTATTATTATTATGTTCTGCCATTGAAGAATATGCTCCTTCTCACCCTTTTACATTCCACGAGCACAGACATTCTACTTTAAAAAAAACAGGTAGGCTTCTCCCATCTATGTGGTTCTTCTTTGTCTGCCCGGTGCTGTTGAAGGGCAAAGGGCATTTGAAAGCATTGGTCTCCTCATAATGCTGCCACCTTGCTCTGAGCTTCTTCCATCACCACATAAAAGTTGCAGTTAAAAAACACACATCAAAGAGCAAGTCCCATTGAAAAGGCCAGCGCTGCCTGCTGAGCTGGCATTCAGAGCCTGGCCTTTTGTTTCAGTGGCAAGTCTGACTCTCTTCCACCTAGTTGCCTGTTAAGTCTGGCGTGGGCTCTGACTTGCTCTTGGTGGTATTGGAGTGCGTGTTTGCGGCACCCACTTTTAATCAGCACATTTGAGTTTCGGCAGTTAGAACTTCTTTCTCCCACGAGTCGAAATTGTTGAGTGGAAACATGTTTGGTCCGATGTGTGGATGTCCACATCTTCATCTGAGTCCCAAGTCTACCACCATTTCAGGAAGGGATTTTGATCTTGGCTTGGGTTTTATAACCTTGTTTGATTGGTTAGGTCCCTGGGGTGGCACAGGCAGCTTGCAGTGGACGACTAGCCTAAACATTGGTGGTTCCCACACACTCCCCTCCCCCTCCAGGGTCCTCAGAAGAAACCCCTGGTGGTCTGCTTTCATAATGACTCCAGCCAAAAAGGATCAAGGGGGACGATCAATGCTTCCACATAGGGGAGAACCAGGTGCCAGAGTCAACTCCGCAGCAGTGGGTGGCTCTGTGTTTTGTTGTTATTGATTATCTAGTAAATACACTCAGCTTTTGGAGAGAGATGTTCCTTTGAAAGGGACTTTCTATGAATTAGAAGACCCCTTTCTGACTCTCTGCTTCCAGTGTGAGTCCGCCTTCCTTGTCCTCTGCCCTCCCGCTCTTTCTGCAGAGCAGCACTGTGTATCCGAATACCTCTCCACTAGCCATGCCCTCGATCCACAGTCAGGGGGCACCTCCTGCGGATTTGGAGGCCTGCTGCAAGGTAGCCCTTACACTGGACACAGAGCATCTAAGTGTTAGTAAGTGCCGTACTTACCAGTTCCCAGCAAGTCATAGCTGATCAACAGCATGGGCATCTGCTATATCCCTGCTAAAGGGCCGTTCTGTTCTGCCTTCCATATCTAGAATTCCAAATCCTTATTTTCTTAAGTGACAGACCCAACATTAGGCCCAGTTGTAGATTAAATAAAGTATTCTTTCTCAAAAATATTCGTTTCCCCCCTTATTTACTCTACTGGTATTCACTTTCAGACTTTTCAGTATCTCTCACTGCAAACAAACCCAGTTCTAAACTTTAGAATTTCATGGAGCTCAGTGATGAGATGAACTTCTAGTCCAAAGCTTTCTGCAGTCGTCTACAGAGACATTCCTGCCGGATCCCAGCCTTGCCCTTGTGCTCCAAATGCCACGGCATACCTGCCATGATTTGCTTTCATGTGGTTAGCATGTATGCAGAGTTAAGGGAAACTTATGGGAAGAAATCTATTGCTAGACTGTGTTTGGCATTCATCCATTGTAACCCAACACCTTTAATGTGGAGATAACTCTTATTTCTACTCAAGTTCTACTCAAGGAGTCCTGGTGGTCCTTCTGCTTTCTACCAAGTTCTAGGACCCTGTGTTGAACTGCTAAGCACAAGACAGATTGTGAGAAGCCAGTCATTCTTTGAAAGACAGAGCACTCTAATTCCATAAAGAGTCATGGTCTGAGAAACCCACAGGGACAGTTCTGCCCCATCTTGTAGGGTGTCCAGGAGTGGGGAAACAATGCGCCGGCTGTGAGTTTAAAGTTGGAGAGTCGGGTGCTGATTCTTGATCATGTCCATTTGATGGCAGTGTCCAGATTAGAACCTTGCTTTCCCAAGTTTCCGCTGCAATATTTTCAAATCGCCTTGCACAAAACAGCCCCTCTCCTTGCGATTTTCATATGCATTTGGAAATAAATCAGACTTTAAGTCTAGGTTTAATGCTAGACTTAAGACACTCGACACCTGAACTGTGGACATGAGCCATCAAATAGAGAGTTCCATTGCTATGTGTGTCTCAGAGGTGTGAAAAGCTTCAGTGACCAGAATCACAAAGCATAGACCCTTCTCTCACACTTTCCCTCATAGTGGCCCCTCTGGTACGTTTGCTGCTTCTCTGTATCTTCGTCTTGCCAAGCTGGATATCGCCTCTACCAAATCAGAAGACGCTTTTGGTTGCAGGGCTTGGTAGGGGCATCATGGGAAAACCAAGGAGCATATTGAAAACTCGATGTACTCTCCAATCCAACCAGCATCTTACACCCTTTGTTTCTTTAGAGGCAGGATGTTCTCCAGAAAATTCTAAGCCAACCACACCATAGCAAGTTGAAGGAGTGTATACAAAGCTTCTTGGAGATTTCTGTGTGAATTCTCATTACCTTAGTGATACCTCTATGAAACTTTCTACCTCCGCTCTTACAGAGCAGACCATCTGATTCCTCCTTGTGAGAGAGAAGTCAGCATTCCATCGTTTGCTACACTCATGCCTTGCTTTGCAGAATGACATGCTGCTTGTGTCTGAGACAGAGGTCTTCTTCTGACGGCTTTGTTGCAATTCTGAATGGGAATTGTTGTGCTGGTTACATAATCTCACGTCAACTTGAGGATATTAAGTGTGAAGGGGTGGAGTCTATCCTGTCAATCAGGTCACAGCCTGCTGATGCCTCCTTGTGGGCATGGCCTTCTCATGAGGATTCTGGGAACTTGCTCCCTTTCTTTTTGGAAGCAGGAGTCGCGCTCTCCCTGCTTCACCTTCCTGCTGACAAGCCACATGGAGTCAAACTGATAGCAGCCAGATTCCTGGAGATATGTCCACTGCTATTGGATCCACAGAACTTTCTACCTACCAGCTCAGATGATTGCGACCCTGGGCATTAAGCACAGGTGTCCCTTATCTTGAACTAAAAGGCAAGTCAAGATGTGGGTGAATACTATTCATAGGTCACTTAGGTGCAAAATGTGTGTTAAAGTGCTTTATACCATGATCTCATTTAAAGAGCAAGCATTGGCTCTCCCCGTTACAACCACCGGTGTGATCTCCCTGTGTGTCTCATCATACCTGTCCATCAGACACAGGACAGCACTTGAACATAAATTGGGGATTTGAAGAAGCAAAGTGAAGCCCTGGAGCTGAGCCTCATTTATCTGCCACAGGCCAAACTGTATTTCCACCCCCTCCTGAAGTGCAGCCCCCTGGTGGATAAAGATTTATTCTACAGCCAAGATTCAGCTGCCCCGTTGAGACAGAGACATTAACGGAGAATTAAGAATAAAGACAAGTATATTGATCTCTCCCACCAATCTCCTCCAACCAATATCTCTTAATCACAGAACAAATTGGAGTCCTGGTAAAACTACTTTAATGAGCATCCGTCTCTTTCTCTGTCCTCATGATTGGAAGGACCGCTATCTTCCTGCACCCCCACCCCCACCCCAAACTGGCTCCTCTTTATTTTGCTTGTGATTCATTCTCTCCGCCACATCTATATTTCATTTTGTGTATACATGCATATTTTTCACATTTTTATCTGTGTTTTGCTGTAACACTAGAGGTTTATTATTATAGATCATCTTGAAGCACCGGAATATTTTGCAAGACAATGAAGCTCTCGAATCCCAGCAGCCGAGGAACTAATTTTGTGCAGCAAAAGATGGGGGCATAAAAAAAGGAAAGAGACAATAGTAACCATACATGTGGTTTCTGGACAGTATTAGGATGGCACAGCTTGTTCCGTCTGAATGAATTCAGTGGGTTTGTATGATACAGGACCTGCTTAAAATGTGTCGCCAAATCACAGCTACACTTTAAATTAAAAACAACCCCCGCAGCTTTCTCAGCCGTGAGTGCGTGTCTCCTACTTGCGCCTCTGCCCAGGTGAGACAACTCCTATCCCAAGAGGACGGGCAGACAGGAGAGTTCCTAGTGCACAAGCCCAAATGTGATCCTCCTTCCAAATGATATTTTATAAAAGAGCGAAGGAAATTGATACCCTAAAGTGCCTGGGCTATGCTGTGTCATAAACGTCGCATTGTGAATCAGAGAGCTGGGGGAGGCTTGTGTTCGGAGGGGTGGCTGCGTACCTGGATCCTGGGTCCACGCTCCCAGGTCTGGCTCTGGCTTTGTGTCACCCAGGGGAAATCAGTACCTCCATCAGGCCCGGGATTGTTCAACTCCAAACTGTGGATAGACACTTTTCTCTCCCTCCCTTTCTCCCGCCCTCCCCAGCGACCCTCCCTTGCATTGTTGGTATTCAGAAAATAGAGGAGCCCATGTTTATGAAACACTTTGAAATCCTGAAGTAAGATAATCTTGTACAAGCCTAAATTGTTATCAACTGGATTGTTCTCCTTGTTGCCATGTACACGCTGGTATGTATTTGCAAATTACATATAGTAATTACCTGAGCACATACAGTAATTCAAGTGCCATCACCAGTACTTGACATTAGTATTCCACAGCAACTTGCGGGGCAATACATCGTGCAGTGATGCTTTTCCTTGACAGTTGTTGATTATTTATGGAGGCCCCAAGATTCCTTAGACACTAATTAAGAGAATTTTCCACTGGCGCTGCCAGGTCCTTCATAATCTCTGACACCCCACCTGGCGATAGCCCTGCGCTATAAGACATGCCCAGGACAGCGAAGCTACCAGAGATCAAGAGATGACAGGAGATTCACCCCTTCAGCGCTTTCGTTTTGCAGGTGAGGAAACTGAGGAGCAGAAGGAGCCAACGAGTCCTGCACAGTTGTGTAGTTAGTTCAGGTGTCCAATCTGGGACCCATGCCTTGACTGATATAGACGGATGATATAGATATAGATATAGATATAGATATAGATATAGATGATATAGATATAGATAGTGGTCAAAAGATGGGCTATTGACTTAGTGATGGACTTAATGAAGAATGGCAGAGAACCAGTTTTTTAAGGGTTTATCTTCCCTCCCCCCATGGGTGCCCTGGAGCAGTGATTGGGCTTGATGGTAAAAAGGGAAATCAGAGTGTCCCTCATGGGTTAGGACATAGATGGTGTGCTTGGAAGACCGGGATGAGTTTCCCGAGGCTGGTATGGCACTGTCTTCTGTCATGACAGTCTAGAGCAGTGGTTCTCAACCTTCCTAATGCCGTGAACCTTTAGCACAGTTCCTCATGGTGTGGTGACCCCCAACCATAAAATGATTTTTGTTGCTACTTCATAACTGTCATTTTGCGACTGTTATGAATCGGGTGACCCCTGTGACAAGGTCGTTTGACCCCCCAAAGGGGTCATGACTCACAGGTTGAGAACCACTGGCCTAGAGTGTGTGATGGAACCCCATCTTTCTGAGAGAGAAGAAGCCAGACAACAATGTCAATGACTGTTAATAGCTGGAATGTAAGTGGCAATAATGACGACGCAGCCAAGTAGGCTGTGGGTGACAGTGGACATGGTGGCTTGGGTGGGTCACTGAGGAGGGGTATGGCAGCTGCATCCACGCCCTGCTTCCTCGTTACCATGTGCAAACACTTCTTGTTGGCAGATATTACCCAGGTGGCCTGGTGGCTGGTCTTTCATTATGTTAATTCATTCTTTATTATAATACAGAATTGTTTCTGGCAATAATGAATCGTTTGCTCATGATTTTTCCTACAACTCTGACACTCCTGATTTGATTCATTATCAAATGCAGTGCGTCTTACCACTTCTGCTTTTTTGCTTTTTTTTTACAGTATGGCTAAAAATATATATATACACCAAAGGATTTACTAATTCAAAAATCTCTCTCTATAAAATTCAGTGACACTGATTACAAATCTTTGTATTGCACAACTGTTTTTGCTATTCTTTCTAAAAGTATTCTGCAGTCGCTAACTTAACTCAGTATCCCCCAGCAGAAATCCTTTTCATTTCTTCTTGTAGAGGATTTTTTTTTACACCCAGAGGGTCATCAGAGACCACTCCTGCTGAGATTTAAAAAGAACGACTGATTTTTTTTTTTTAGAGAGATCCATTTTGTTTCTCAGAACATTGAAGATTAATAGTATAACATGACACTGGGGTCTGGTAAGTGTAAAGAATTAGAAGTCGGGAGACCAGGAATCTCATCCTGACTTACCTACCAAGTCGTTCTATCGGATAACAACTCACTTAACATTTCGGGCCTCACCTTTCTCTCCTGTAAAATGACGGAATTTGATTGAATCAACTCTAAAACCCCCCTCTAGTCATAAAATTATAGGAATCTAACTGAATTGAAAATTGATGACACAATTTAAGGGGAAATTTCCTGGGTTATGGAACTTCTACAATATATGATTGCAATTTGTCTGAAACATATAAATTACAGAAAATGACCCAAGAGCCAAGGCCCTGGAGCATTGAAGTTTCCAATGTCAAGAAGAATGTTTTATTTGCACTCTCTACCCAAACCACTCTTTCTTCCCAAATTCATAAGAATTGTTGATAAGGATGTTACCAATTCTAGGTGTGCATAAGGAGGCCTTTTGATGTCGGGGTTACAAGATGGGCTGCTGACTGCAAGGCCAGCAGTGGGAACCCCCCGCTGTTCCATGGGGGAAAGTTGAGACTTTCTGCACCAGTCAAGATTTATAGCCTCAGAAACTCAATGGGGGCAATTTTCTTTACTCTATAGGGCTGCTCTGAGTTGGAATCAATTCAATAGCAATGAGTGAACCCAACTATGAATAAAGACATTCCCATACATTGATCATCAGAAGCTATTGCAATGATTCTTAAACCATTCTTTAGAACAATAAACCAAAAAAACAAACAAACAAACAAACTTAAACTCACTGCCATTGACTCCATGCTGACTCATAGTGACCTCCTGTGGGTTTCAGAGACTATAACTGTTGACAGGAGTAGAAAGCCCAGTCTTTCTCCCACAGAGCTGCTGGTGGTCTTGAACTGCCAACCACGCAGATCACAGCCCAACAGGTCACCACTGTGCCATTAGGTATTAGCTGCGGGTGATGTAATCAAGAAGCTAGAGAAGTCAGAGACAAGGCCTACGTGCCAGCTTCATCAGGTGGGTGCTTGTTGTCAGAATCTCATGTAAGTAGCAGCTACCTAGCGTGACTTACAAGTAATAAAACGAATTCTCCTGTGGCTTAAAGAAATCCATCTTATTTTGCCACTGTCCCGCTCTGCATTTAAAATCACACCCACAGTACTGAGATGAACATGGGAGGAAGAAACCCATGCGCACGAGAATGGATAAAGATATTTTGCATGTCCCCAGTAGAAGATTATACAGTGCTCAGAAACAACGACGAAGCCACGAAACACCCCGAGACATGTGTAGACCTGGAGAACTTGATGCGGAGGGAAGTTAGCTTCTCACCGAAATATCAGCGTCTGAGACCTCTGCTAGCAGGATAAAACCAGCAGCAAAGACTGGCATGCCAAAGAGACCAGCCTGTGGAGCTTGCCGAGGGAGGGAAGGAGGGAGGGAGGGCGAAGGTGGGGAGATGAATCCATCAATGGGCTCTCCGGTTCACAGGTATAGGTTTGGGTCTAAGGGAAGATGGAGATTCCACAGGAAGGGAGACCTCAAGGGAGGGCGGTAGAATGAAATTCAGGGTAGAGACTTAGGAGTGGTTTGAACTGTTGAATGCAGGAGTGATCTTCTGACAGGTAAAGCCCCCTCACCTAATCCATAACTTTAAGATATAAAGCGCACTTTTTCACACACAACCACACACACACACACAGACACACAGAGTCCACAGAGCAGGGCAGCACTTTGCCCTCTCGGGAACCTGACCATGCATGGGTTTGCCCCTCGTGGCAAATGGGCACACCGTGCCCCCTTTCACTGCGGCATGGGGATCCTGGAGGAAAGATGTTCCCTGTTCCAGTGCAGCCAAGCCTGAAGGTCCGTGGTGCGTGTGCCTCCCGCGTGGAGGGTTGAAGAACTAAAGCAGTTTAGGGAAAAGTTGTCTCTCGAAGCTTGCCTCCTTTCTGCAGAGCCATCTCACCCCTGCCTGCCTCTTTTCTTCGGGTTGATTTACATAGCAGCGTGACATTTCATCATTAAGGAAGCGGGTCCCAATCTTCTGTGTCTTTTTCTTGGCTTGTCTGGCAAGCAATTCTCTTTTGCAAGCTATGAAATCCTTAAGGAGGGCTTCCTGGCGAGGGGAAAATCCTCAGTCATCCAACAGTCTCTCACTTTTCTATTTTCGATCTTGGCCATGCACATATGGCTGAGCATGTGTGTCTAAAAATTTCTTCCACATTGACTAACTCGAGCTCTTTAATAGATTGTGCTGGCTGGGGGCCTCCGCAGCAAGCCCTGGGATGCTCATCTCCCTCCTCTGGGAGGCGGAGGCTGCCTCCCTCACGCGGCTGTCTTTGTGCTGTGCCTGTAATCCCCTCTCCTACCCTGGTAGAGCATGGCAGTTAGAACTTGCTTCTTTGCTCATTTTCTTGCAATTAACATTGTCCCTGAACTCCTTCTTGCAGCAGAACAGAGAGCTCTCCAAATACCTTGGTTAATGTCCCAGCAACTGCTCTTCCCCCGGGACTTTGCTGCAAAGGATGTTCTAAGGCATTGCTGAGGACAGGACAGTGGGAGGGCTTTCCACCCTCTACTCTTACCGTCTCATCGTGTGTGTGTGTGTGTGTGTGTGTGTGTATGTTTCATCTATAACCACCCCACCCCCACATTTGGATCCTCTTCTCCCCAACAGTACCAGGCACAGGCCTGGACCCAATTAGGTTCTCAACAATGATGGCTCAAGACAGGTGAAGGCAAAGCTGGGTTCTGGCGGTGCTGCTCCCTCCTCCATGTGGTGAGTAGGATATGGGGCCAGAGGGACCCAGGAGAATGGTGGAGACATGCACAACCTCATCTGCCCCCTGCTGTGCCTGCTCTACAGCAGGAAGCTCTAGTGCCTGTGGTTTTCCCAGCTAAACATTTAGCCACCCAGAGAAGCCAGCGAAATGATACCCAATGATCCAACATAATGCCTGCCCTGACAGAAGGTGAAGGTCACTGTCTTCTGGCCATCAGTCCGTCCATCCGTCCGTCCGTCTGTCAGTGACTCAGATGAAGCCATTCCAAAGAAGATAAAGGACGATAGTAACAGCAGCGGTCGCTACACCGGGAGCATAAGCTGGGGAGGTGGGGAGGTGAGCAGCTGCAGAGCACTCGTGCGCGCGCACGCGGCTTAGAAATTCACCGAAGTTACCCACCCCGCCAACCCCAGGTTGTCACGTTCCCTGCTTGGACTGTTCCGCATAATCTTAAAGCTCAGCACTGCTCTAAGAGTTGGATATTATGCCCCTGCTGGGGTGGCCCGAGAAATTTCATTCTTCGTTGAATGTTAAATATGTCCCCTGAAGTTTACCACCAACAGCAGGAAGGCATAAAGCTCCCACCACGTGCCTGGTATTCGGCAGCTCTTCCGCCACTGAAACAGCAAGCCCGCCCGTGAAAAGACGTCAGAGGGGTATGCCATCGATGGGGACCCTGGGCTTACCTTCTTGCAGGGGCGCCCGGGCAGCACCCACGGCCTCTGACGCCTTAGGGAGATAATGGTGCTGCCAGAAACGGGAAGAAGATGTTGTCATCTTGGACTTCGGACAAACATACATGAAAAGGGGATCTCTATTTGTCACTCACCTTTCTCTTTCTAGAAATCACATCAAAGGCAGACAGCACAGAATGCTGCAAACCTCTCAGGGTGTAGTTCACAGAATCCTGACTTTCCCTGCTGCTCATCCGGAGGTGCGATGTTTGAAGGCACCACCACCGGCTTCGGGTTGACTCCGAGAGCACACCTGTGTTGGTCCTGCCTTGAACATGCGTTAGCTTCCCTTGTCATCTCCAAGGTGGGTGTGTTTAAGGGGTGCAGCCCCTTCGCCTCACTGCATGTCCCCACCGACGAACCCACCCTGAGAGGTTTGCAGCATTCTGTGCCATCTGTCTTTGATGTGATTTCTAGAAAGAGAAAGGTGGGTGGCAAATAGAGATCCCCTTTTCGCGCATGTTTACTCTTGCCTTTGTCTGAAGTCCAAGACAACGGCATGTTCTTCCCGTGTCCTGGCGCACCATTGTCTCCATATGAAGTCAGAGGCCATGTGTGCTTCCCAGGCACCCCTCCGAGAAGGTATGCACAAGGCCCCCATCGATCACATACTCTTCTGACTTCTTTTGACATCAGGAAACTTTGTCTTCCTTTTGCCTCTCCTGTTTTGCTTTTTGTTTGGTGCTATCAAAATCCAGGCGTGCGAAGTCAGGCCATTGGCACCAAGAGCCTCAGAAGCCCAGGGCACCACAGGAAGCGGATGTGAGCACTGGTGAACCTGATTCTAAAGGCACCAGAAGCACTGCAGAATGGACTTTGGGAAATGAGGGCTGGAGGGCTCCTCCTACCCATCCTCACTTGCTGCGAGACTGAGAAGAAGGAAGTGGTGAGTGCGCCCAGTATTGGGACTCCTCAGCACGTGCTTGGGGTGTGCTCCTTATGAAGGAGCAGAGAGATGAGTGGAAGATGGAACACCAAGCAAAATCCTTCTGAGGCTGGGGAAGGCCGCCTTGTCAATGGCCAGTCCTTGCACAGCCCCCATGCTGGACCACACACTGGTCATGGCTTTCTGTGCATTGGCTTCTCTGTTCCGCTTGACCATGCTGTGTGGAGGCTGAGGCAGAGACGACCTGTAGAGCCAGCCCAGATGACAGAGCAAAGTCACGAGCACTGTACTCTGACAGCTTCCTGCCTCTGTGCAGCCATAGGGAGGAGTTGGAAAAATAAATGTGAACTGCTAACATGCCCTGCCTTTTGATTATGGATACAGGGGACCATCTTCCACAGGCGTGCAGGGAGCTTATTCTTTTTGTTTTGTTTTAGATTGATGGCACTCACTTCCCCAACCCATCTTGGATTAGCAGCAAAGCTTTTTAACACTTGTCCAGCGATACTGGGGTACAGCCTGTGGGCATACAAAAGTTCCCCTGGCAAAATAAGCAGTCCCCCTCAGTGGGATGCTCTCAACACGGTGGCTCCTCACGGTTGCCTAATAAAGTCCCTGAGTGGGGCTAACAGTTACTGTGCTGCTGTTTGTTGAAAGGTTTCCAGTTCAAATCTACCTTGAGGCTTGGAGGTCTGCTTCTGAGACAGCAGTCATTGAAACACAGCTCTTTATACATACGGCGTCTCTGTGAGTCAGAGTCTACTTGGCAGCTACTTGTTTCTTATCCAATAGAGCTAGTCAGCTCAAATGATGGGAAATAACCTGGAATCGTGGAGTTTATGCCCCCCCCCACACACAGTGAAAGGTATGTGAATTTAATCATGCATGGGCAGTCCCTGGGTTATGGCAAAGATCTGTTTCTAACTGCGTCTGTAAGAATTTTTAGGTAATTCAGGACAGGTCTATATAGAACAGATGTGTATGGTTCTTCTTGAGCTTTGCTTCAGTGCACCCAAAGGCTCAGAGGCTCTCAGTGACTTCAAAACTGCAGGCACAGTAAGTGAAGGCGATTGTGATGGAGCATTTGTTGCCAGCACCTCTTGGTCCAGTCACTTCAAAGTGAGGGCAAATTTACATTGCACTGAGGATCCAGTGGGAGTGGTACTTAAGTCTGAAGTCCTTAAGCTGCGGGTGGGGCAGGGGTGATGGGGAAGGGGTGGGCTGCCTGTACAGGGAATAGAAAGCTAGAATGTTGTATTAAGAATTGGGGGCTTTTGTATTATGAAATTGAACATCCCTCAAGCATTAGAGAAAGTGACTAATACCTATTCTTCGAATAAAATTATATTGATTCTAACTGCATAAAACCATGCTAGATTAGGGAGGGACTGTGATGACCTATTAATAAGGGAGCCTTCCTTGGGGTGGGATGGGGGCTTATTGGAAAAAAATAATGATGGCGAATGAGGGCCCACAAATCACCACCACCACCAAAACAGCCAACAGGAAAATCACAAGAACATAAACACAGCAAATGGCGCTCTGATGGTGTAGGTGTGCAATTCTCTGGTCCCAAAGGGAGAGAAAGCGCAATGTAGGACATATAAAATGATATGCTTCTGGAAGCTTCATTATGCATTTTTTTCCTTCACGTAATCATCACCATTGCCTTATAAGACAGGCATGATTAACTCTTCATTTTACAGATGAGGAGGCCAATAGAGATAAGGTTTTTTCTCAGCAGGGTTTAACTAAATGTTTAGAGGTAGGTTTCCATTTGAAAGCCAAACTAGCCTGAGACTAGAGTGGTCCATGAAGGCTTCCTAGAGTCGGTGGCTTTTAGATGATCAACCTAGAACATGCCATGGGTAAGGAGAACCAGAAGATTCTGGTGATCATCAGCACAAACAGTGATGGAGCGAAGGCAGGACCTCCATTCAAAGTAAAGCCTGAAAAGCCTGCATGGTGATAAGACCTTACTGTGGGGAAGAGTTGCTGATCATGACGTTTGTGTCCATGTGAACTCAGGACAGCGAAGGGAACCACAGCAGGTGTGCAGGCACACATGCCCACCATCCCTTCCCTCATGCTGGATCTACTTTGATCACTAATAACACTTCAGCTCTACATTTGAAAAAAAGAAAGAAAAGCTCATTGCTACTGAATCTACCCCCTATCAAAACCCCATTTCATATCAAGATTTACAGACTACATTAGGAATCAGCTCGACTGCTTCCTGCCATCAATAAAACACGTCCTTTGTTGTGCTTTGAAGTCAATGTGCTGTGCAGACCCCAGTGTCGGCCTCCCACCTCGCCCTCCTGGCCATCGCTGGCTTCTTCTGGATATGCAGGAAAGCATCCCTGTGGGCCCATATGCATGAGCTGCCTCTGCTGCATGTTCCAAGGGGCGTTGAATGGGAGAATAGCAACTGCATAACCTCCTCTCTGGGACACCCATAACTTTTTAAAAATCCCCTCTGCTTGACTTTATAATGTCACGGTCTAAAATATTCAGGTTGCTTTTGTTGTTCTCTCCATGAAAAATTAATGATCATGAAAGTATTATCATGTTTATTTCAAAGCTACTAGTTTCTACATTTTAATTAAAAGTTGTAATTCACCATCTTTTGACCAAGTTATCTTAAATCTTCATCTTATTGGTAATGGGTATAGCGCTGGATTCAGAGAGAAATACAAGCGTTACTTAATGCAAACAGTAAAATTCTCAGCATTTCGAGAGATATGCTTCTGTTCATTTCATGTGCTGTGCTAACTCTGCCTTTTTAATTAGAAATATCCTCCTGCTTATGCAAGAATGCCGGGAGAGGGGCATTGTCTTATTCATTATGTATTCCATGAGAATCACAAGTGGACAAAACCAGGCATAATGCGAGGAGGGCTGTGCTATTTAGGCACTCTAATAAGGTTGCTCCCTCAGTAGAGAGCACTTTTCAAATACCCATTTCTTTTTCCAGAGGTGTGTCTCAGGAAGGAAGACATTCGGCTCTCCTCTGGGTATGCCTGAGGAGGCCTTTTGTATGTGTTTTATGGATTTCCTTGGGTAGACTACTCACATCAATTTCTCTTCCTTTATTTTTTTTCCCGTGATTGGGAAGTGATGTGCTAGAAAGTATTGGATTTTCTATTTTAGTTCTTTGATCTATAAGAAAAAAATTAAAATAATGATATGGGAAGAATAGATTACAGTTAACAAAGATTTACTACAATTTGAGTCTTCATTAAAATTGCCCTGGTGGGACAATGGTTAAGAGTTCAGCTACTAACCAAAATGTTGTCAGTTCAAGTCCATTAGTGGCTCAGCAGAAAAGAGGGCAATATGCTTCCATACAAAGTCAAGCCCAATCCTGCTGGTGTCGAGGAATTCCCAAATCACAGGAACCCCTATATCAGGCTCCAAGGCTGCACGTCTTTATGAGAGCAGACGGCCTCCTCTTTCTCCCGCAGAGCGGCTGTGGAACTTGTGGTCCAAAGCCTAATCCACAGGGCCACCAGTCTTAAAAACTTTGAGGGAAAGTTAGACTCTACTCGTTAGAGTTGCCATGGATGGGACTCAAGTTAATAGCAGTGGTTTTCACTTTCTCCTGTCACGTCTATTCCTCTGCCCACCTCGCGCTCACCTCCAAACTGAAAAACATCATGGCTTGGATGGGTAACTCTTTCCATTAAATAAAAAGATCCACTGATACTAAAGGTGTCTTTTAAGAAATGAAAGGATGGCAGGTTGGAAAGGAGGGGGGAGAAGGGAGGAAGGAAGGGGGACACAGGAAGAGCATCCAAGGAGAGAAAGAAGGCAGGAGAAGGGAGGAGGGGCAGGCAGAAGGCGAACAGGAAGGAAGAAAGCCCCTCCCACTTGCAGCAGAGCAAGGGCTTAGCTATATGCATTACTTTGATTTCAAATTATTTTTAGCATGGCTTTTATTGTACTCATTGTTACATACATAAATCTTTAAAGTAATACGTTTTGTAAGAAATGGTCATAAAAATTTACAGCCAGTAACTTTTCCCCTGTCCCTTACAATGATATTCTACTAAAACCATTAAATGGTTCTCATTAATGCCCTTTAAATGATTGTGTAATGACCCACAATCGCTTGTAAGTGAACAACCATTAAAGAATTACCAGTTCTTAGCAGTTCTTAGCATGCTTTTAAGTACAGCTTAAATACATGGGAGGTAACATATAATATATTAGAAAAGTGTTAAATTTGAAATAGTGAAAACATGATCATCACAAAAGAACGAGTAGGTGTGCAATGCCACCCTGCAATGACCGCAGTTCCCAGTGAACACATCGTCACACTGGCTTGTCCTGCATGTCTGTGGTGAGTCTTTTCCTTTTTCTCTGGGATTAAAGAGTAATCATCATCATAATAATAAAATCCTGCCACAACAGGAGTGAAAGAGCTTATAAAAGCAAATGGGGAGGAATAATTAAACCCCTCTATAAGGGACAGCAACCTATCTAAACAAAAAGTGAACAATCCATCCCCAAGATATTCTCTCCATGAAGGTACACATTCATTTTTTTCCCCTCCTAAACACATATATTGAGCACAGAATAGTTTGAGCACGTGGGTGATTGCAATTTTTATACTTCAAAGTATTCTGCATCACAGGGATATGACCAAGGAGAGTAATAAAGAAGCACTCTTTAGGAAAGGCGTGGGCTCAGATTAATCCCCCGCTATGTCTTGTCGCAAGCTTCTCCACCCCTGTAGAATTGAGAGTTTGATTTGCCCTAAACTAAAAATGTCAAATAAATGTTAGAAGAAATACAAGGGTGGGTCAAATAGTACTGCTACTGGCATTCTCGTTCACACATTCACGGGTTTGTGCCAAAGAAAACATTTCTGAACACATCTCTGTGATCAGTAGATAGCTGTAGACATGTCCTCTGGGCAACATACTTGTCCGAGTCTCCTTCAACCGTACCCAAACCCATTGCCATTGGGTCATTCTGACTCTCAGCAACCTTCTATAGTGTTTCTGATGCTGTACAGCTTTTCTGGGAGCACATAGCCTGCTATGTCTCCTGTGGAATGACTGTCGGTGGGTTTGAACCACCAGCCTTGCAGCCAGCAGCTCAGCACTTAACTGGCAGCACTGTCAGGGCTCTACACAGTTTCGTTGAGTAGAGGCTGACCCACATCAGCCCCTGAGTTTCATTAAGTTGCCTTAAAAGAAACGTCCACTCCCAACACTGGCTTCCGAGGGAACCTGCTGGGCCAGGTAATTACAAGGCAGAGCACTGGGCCCAGAAGATTGTGGTCACTCTCTCCTGGGATTCCACAGGGATAATTTTGATAGATTGCCTCAAAGGACACAAGATGAGCATAGTTTCTTCTTAGAGAGAAACTTTAAGTACAACATGCACCGGTGAGGAAAAGGCCAGGAACGTTGTACAGAGGAAATTGTCGTCTTTTCTGTACGACAGTGCATCTGCTCATTCTCTGAGGCATAAGAGCGGTCCTATGAGAATTGTGGTGGGCACATTTACCCTCACAGCTCTGGTTCCCCCGCACCTAGATTTCACTCAGAGAACATTGACCAGAAAGATGAGTTTGTTCCCTTGAGGCTTCCAAAGCTGCCTTTTGGACATGCTGTAACTCAGAGTGCTTATGTCCGGAAAGGGCTCGGGAAGTGGAAACTCGAAGGGTATGAAGCTAGGAGGAGGCTATGTCCATCAACAGCAGCTTCTCAGTGATACACTGTTGTTTACTAAACATTTCTATGGTTCTGAAACGATACACATTTTTCCTTTCTCTTTTTAAAAAATCCTTTTTGGGGAGCTTTTACATATATTATAACAATCCATAATTCAATTAGATCAAGCATCATTGTACAATTGCTGCCAGCATCATTTTCAAAACATTCTCTCTCTTCTTGAACTCCTTGATATCAGGCCCTCTTTATCCCCTTCCTCTCCACCCTACCCCCAGAAACTTATTATTATATTATGTTACATATTATATATTAAATATTATTATGTTTTATTTTTGCCATATCTTACAACACCAATGTAGCCATTCACCTAAAACTCTGTTATTCATTTTCCTCGAGTGGGGTTATATAGTTATTTTTCCTATTGGTTCTCCCTTCCTCTCTTCCTATACCCTCAGGTAATCATTATTCCCATGAATATTTCTCAAGGTTTTATCTATTTTGGATTTCATGTATTGAGCGATCTTAATTATTATATAGGTATAAATGTAGAAATGCATATATGTAAATGTATGACAATATCTATATAGGTGTATTGGTATATGTATGCATTTATATACATGTATATATTTACATATATGTATATGTAAATACAATAAGGAAGCAGATGCACTCTGTACCTCTACATAATCTTATCTCAGTACAAAAATGGTTTGGTCTAACAATGTTGCAATGCATCCTGCTCGTCTTCCCGACAGGATCACTGAATACAATATGAGTGTATAAACAAATATGGTGAAGAAAGCTGATGGTGACTGGCTATTAAAAGATAAGTGTTTGGGGTCTTAAAGGCTTGACATTATCAAGTGGCCATCTAGCAGGGAAGCAACAAAGCCCACATGGAAGAAGCACACCCACCTGTGTGATCATGAGGTGTCGATAGGAAGACGTATCAGAAGTTCAAAAACAAGCATTCAAATTGACACGATGGAGCATAATCTAAGTGAAGATCCAAAACCCACCTGTAAGACAAGTGGACAGCACCTCCCAGAAGGGCCAACAGAAGGGATGATATCCCCAGGGTTCAGTCCAGCACTGACGGCACACACAACCATCCTCTAGCTCTTTAGGATTTCCTTCCCCTCCTGTTATGGTCTTATGAGATCGGTGTATATTCATTTGTAGCAATATTTTTGACATACTCTTGTACAATGGAGCCTTCCTTAGAGATGAGAAAAAGGAGATGTTGACTTGTCTACATTGACTACTTGCTAGAAAAAGACATCACAGGTGGTAAAGTGGGAAGGCCAGTGAAAGGAAGGGCACTTTAGCCAGATGAGTTGACACAGCGCCACGACCATGAAGATGTGCTGCACTGACCTTCTGTCATCAGAGATTCTCAGTACGAATTGGAGCTAAATAGACTGCAACTAACAGCAAGAACGATTTAAAACAAAAAGAAACTTTGGTGGCATCACCCACAGCCCTGCGTTGTCCTCCAGGACTGTTTTGGGAGATGCGACAGGGCAATGGGTACATGGGCTGCTACCACAAGACAGACCAAGGCCATGGAGCATTACACAGGAGAGAAGAGAAAAGAAAAATCATGACCCACCATTTGGATCTTATTTGAAGGCTTGATCTTCTGACACAAGGGGGAGCAGGTACACGAACCCAGCTGATTGACTCTAGAGCAGCGGTTCTCAACCTTCCTCACGCTGCAGCCCTTTAGTACAGTTCCTCATGTGGTGGTGACGCCCCCCACCATAAAATTATTTTCATTGCTAATTCATCACTGCAATTTTGATACTGTTATGAATCGGGCTACTCCTGTGAAAGGGTTGTTTGACCCCCCCCCCCAAGGGGGTTGAGAACCGCTGCTCTAGAGTTAGCAGGCAGAGCCCCAAGTTTTGCATGGTCATTTTACAAACTCAAATGCTGATTGGCATCATCTTTGCCTTCTAGGAATGAGGACAAACTATATTGTCTGCCTTCCAACATGCTTTGAGGACCCCCACGTCTATAACCACATTTTCTTCACCGCCTTTGCATGATGCAGTGAGGCAGTAGCAGGGAAAGATATCTAACTTAACAGTTGGCGAGAATCACAAAGATGACTGGATTGGCTTCTCTGTGTCTTTTAAGTCTCAGCTTAGCTCTCAGTACTCCCAGTGACCCTCTTCTGACTCTCCCCGCTGTGTTCCCACCATGCCTGTCACGTTCTATTGCAGCAGCATGAGGTCAGGGAGGAAAGAACCCTGGCTCTCTCCTACATGCACGGGTTCTGTGTTCCTCACACAGCGCTCAGCGTGCTGGAAACCTAGCTAAATACCAGGTAATGAAGTGTAGCCACAAAAAGCCTGTCTGCTTTGGTCACTTGGTTGATCAAGGCTGAGTCATTGTAAGTAGATCTCTAGTCAAAATCCAAGCAAAGTTGGGTATTTTGAGATCGTCATTAGACAACACACTGTGGGCTGTCAGCAATAAAATGAGCCGAGGGCCTTCCCCCTTTCTTGCTTGGCCTTGCTCAGTCTCCATTCTCTTTCAAGCAATTCTGCTTCCATGTCTTCTTTCCTCCCGTCTTCTCCACAGCTGACCTCAGAGCTGTGCTTGCTCGTTACCCCCACTTGCCACCAGTCCACGGTGGCCCTTGTGCTCTGAACCTTTTCC
Source organism: Tenrec ecaudatus (assembly GCF_050624435.1). Lineage (NCBI taxonomy): Eukaryota > Metazoa > Chordata > Mammalia > Afrosoricida > Tenrecidae > Tenrec > Tenrec ecaudatus. The sequence continues at coordinate 4,983,126 of NC_134546.1, forward strand.
GTAACATAAACAAAGACATTTTACCTGCAGTGACTCTTTGGGGCACCGGTGGTCTTGTGGGCAGCATTCTCAATTCCCCGGATGCTGTTGACGTGGTCGGAGGGAGGAGGGTGGAAGAAGAGGGAGGATTTGTATCACCTTGAAGGTCGACCTGGTTAATAATGCTCCCTTTAACTCATAGGTAAGCACAGGTGTTCAAGCAAAGATAAAAATGGAGACAGTGAAGAGAAATCCTTTATCTGCCAAATCTTTTCTTAGCTCCATGCCACCTGACCTCCTTTCTGCATGTCAGGGACCATTCCTCGTCTCCATTGTGGGGTCACCTGACCTGTGTGCTTCATTGCTGCAGGCCCGGCAGTAGCCGCCACACTGTGCGCTATCTGAGAGATTCCATTCATCTCCCTGCTGTACAGAGGACAGGACCATATGGTCTTGACTGGTAAAAGTATTCGTGAATCATGTTACCAACTGCCAAAGTACAGCCACCTCCAAGGCAATTTTCCAGCAGCTCAGATTGGTTACAGCATGGAATGCAGGCCAGATGAAGTTCCAGGAGGTGCTCAGAGTACTCAGAATACAGTGACTCAAGTTGGAGTTCAGTCGGTCTGCTGCGTGGCATGTCCCTTCTGGCAAGAGGCATGCAGGGTTGACAGATCATTAAAGTGAGCCATCTTACTCCACAGACCTTTCCACCGAGCTGAACTTCTGTGAAGCTCTCCTGTGATGAGAACCGGAGTGGGTTTGAAAGCGAGAGTCCTTTGCTCAGCATCTCTCTCAGCTACCTTTCCCCTTTCTCCATGGCTGCAGAGAAGGCACCCTGCCTCCAAGCCATTGCTTGCCCCAAGCTCTTCAACAGCCATCCGTCTACCGGGAGGTGCTTCTGATTACAGAATCCTGGAAGGGGTGGGGGGATGGTAGCAGGACACACACACACACACACACACACACACCCCACCCCCCCCAATGACGGCTTTTAGGAAACTGCTTACAAAATTCCCACTGTCTTTTGCCAGCTTTATTGTTTGTGGTCTTCACTTTAACAGGAAGTGTTTACCAGAAGTGATGGGGAGTTCGTTTGGCTTTCTGATGGCATTTGGTGTGTCGGGGTGCACACCTGCATTGAAGTTGCCTTGGAGCAAGACGAGGGTGGCATGGCTTGGCTCTCCTGGTCTGAGAGGAGGCAGCCAGGAGGGCTCCAATCGTTTCATCATTTAGACTGCAATGTGCGACTGGTCCTCTTCCTTCTTTCTGTTGTAAATTCATCATTAGAGGTCTCGTCTGAAGCCATTTTATTTCCTTCCCCTTTTACATTGTATTCCGTTTCAACCTGCCCCACGCGGGCGACTGCACCTGACTGTAATTTGGGGACCACAGATTGCACTTAGTGACTCCTCTAATAAGCTAATGCCGCTGCTCTCTTCTGGCACGATTCAATTCAGAAAGGCCGCAGCATATCATTAATGAATTACAATATGTTGTGTTTTTAGAGTGAATATCTGGAATTAGTTCGGATCGTGACAATCCAAAACAGACTTTATGGAGAGTTTGGGAGCCACAAGGCAGCGGCTCTTGTTTGAGTACCGGCGCTATCAGAGCAGCCTGGATTGTTCAAAGGTCTGGGCTGGATGCTCAAAATAGGCGCCTTGCCAAACAGAAATGGAAACACACATACATGTGACACTATTTGCCTTACAGATATTAATTTTCTGCCAGCAGCACGTAGGATGATTTAATATTTACCTCTTGCAGCAGGAAGATGAATCCATTATTTTATAAGTTGACTTTGTCATCTCACCTGCGTGTTTCAGTCAGTCATTCCCTCCAGTAGGAGGTATCAGAGACTCGCCGAGGCTTTGGCTCCTCAGAAGGGTTTCAGAGCGTAATTCACAGAAGTAGATGTCCAGGCCTTTCTTCTCATTATTTCTGCTAACTCAGTGGGAGCTGACAACAACCTCATGCCAAGCCTACATCCCTCGCATCCTCCCCACCCCACCCCTACCTCTTTAAGTATTCTGAACCAAGGGGGAATGCATTTTTCCCTAATTCCATTTCCCCAGTTGTTTCCTGGGAGGAAATGATCAGGGCCTTTCGGTGATCCCGGCAAGCGTTAAAGTCTGGTATCCTTTTGGTTGAATGGACTCGGAGGTGCCAATAGGTGTTGAAGAAACCCTTCTGGGTTGAAAATCCAACCATCTGCATTCCAGAGTCCTCCTGTACCTTCGTGACCTGGCCTTCCCCAAATCATCTGTACCGGAGGAGTTCAGAGTGAGCAGTCAAGAGAGCCCTCCCAGAAGTACTTTCTGTCACTGCAATTTGCCAACCAGGTGCCACAGCTCCTCCTGCTGCTGCTGGGACTCTGGTGGGCTGCGTGCTGTGTCGATGGTTTGTGCCCCGAATAAGGAATCCATCACTGTGTTGTATGACACATGATGGATGGAGTATGAGGGGGACTGGAGTGTATAAGAAGCCACAGGATTGCTGCGTACCTTGAAGAGGGAAACCGTTAAATAGCAATGGAGCATTGCTGTGTCTGCATCGTCAGCAGACTTCCCCTGACCACAGTAAGAGAGATGCTAAAATGTCATTTCATGGACCACATTAGGTGCTGCTTACGATGAATATTCTGGCCATGGTTTATTACATTTTTGATAAATTGTAACTTCTTGGACCCAAATTTGGTTAGCTTATCTCTAGTTCCATTTAAATATCTTAAAAGACTGAATTTGCCCCAAAGATTTAATCATCATTCAGCAGTGATCTGTAACCATGTGGTACTAATGTAAATTACTGTAGCAATGGACAAGTCTCTATCCAGAAATTAATAAATGCAATTTATAAGGAATGTTAAGTAACAACTAACAATTTAATGCTTTGTGAGTTTCAGCCAAACTGATTAAATAATTAAAACAGATTTCTAGGGATAGGGGAAGAGATTTTACCATAAAAGAGATAAACAGTGTGGGAATTGTTTGCATTCTTTTAGACATTTAAGATAATTAAATCCGAAACCTATGTTAAAATAACGCTAAAGGTCTGGTTTAAATCAGTAGTGGGAATTGCTGGGATAAGTTGGACGCCATGCTCAGTGGCTGCCCCGTTGCTTTAAATAAGGCATTCGGGGACTCTCAGCGCATGCGGTCAATTTATAGACCATGCTATTGTTGGGACACTATTGGTCTCAAGCACAAGCAAATGAATTCAGTGAAACTTACTCCTGACAGGGGTCTTTCTAGCCTTTCCTAAGCGAAGCTGGATGTTGAAAAGACTGCTAGGTGTGTAAAGTATCCCTTCATATAGTTTACTTATTATTATTCAAATAGCAGATGATGATGATGATGAAGGAAAGAAAGCATGGTTATTTAGGCTTAATGTGCAATACATAGAATAGGTACATTGCTGAGCTTAATCTGATTCATTCTTGCAGAAAACTACTGCGTGCCTCTCCCTGCCATTGAGTAGATTCTGACTTGTGTCAACCCCATAGGACAGAGTAGACCTGCTTCTGTGGCTTAGGGAGGCTGTAATGCTTAGTGGGAGGAGGGAGCCTCATCTGTTTCCTGAGGAGTGGCTCAGGGATTCCAACTGCTGACCTTCTGATATGCAGCTCAGTGCCACCAGGATTCCTTTGGTGGGTCTCTGTATGTTTATGAGGGAGTACCTCCCCCCCCAAAAAAACCCCACAGAAAAAACAGAATTTTATTTTCAAAGCTATGTATTTAAATTGTTTTTTGTTTACAAAACAACGTTATCACCTTCAAAGTACCTTGGTCAAACCTGTGATTCCATTCAAAATCATTTTTCAAACTCAAATGTTTGGATGGCTGCCTGACAACACCTCCTTTGTTTTTTCCTTAATTTCTTCTACATTGTCAAATATTTGTCCTTTCATGTACCCCTGCACTCTCAGAAACATTAAGAAGTTGCAAGGAGCGAGGTCAGGAGAGTAAGGCACATGGGGCAAGTGAGGCATGCTGTTCTTTGCCAGAAACTGGTGCCCTGGCTGCATGAGCAGGGACATTGTTCTTGTGGCTAAACCAGCCTCCCGTCTGCTACAAATAAGGCCTTTTTCATTGCACACTGTTCTTCAATTTTTGCAGAACCTCTAAATAGAAAGCTTGATTAGCAGTCTGACCTGGTGGAATGAACTCCAAATGCACTCCCCCTCACATTAAAAAAAAAAAAAAAGCAAATGAGCATCATCTTGGTCTTTGATTTCACTTGAACTGTTGTTGGGTGAGATGACAATGGCATTTTCCACTGACTTGTTTGAGGTTTGCACTCAGGGGTGTAAGAACAGCCCCATGTCCTGTCACCCGCAATAACCTTGGGAAAAAAGTCGGGTCTCTCTCTCACACCTGTTCTTTCAAAGCATGGCATGTTTCCACGTGACACTCTTTGTTCTGGTCACTCAGAACCTAGGCACACATTTCTCAGTGAGCCTTCCCATTCCCAAATTTTCTGTTAAAAGTCTCTGAATTGAGCTACAAGGTAGTCCAGAGAACTTCCCCATATCTTCAATGATCCATCGTCGTCGGTCTTTAAGCATAAGTGCACACATTTTGTTGATATTTTTCTCCATTTGGGAAGTTGATCGACATCCAGCATGAGGTTTGTCATCAATTGACATTTCAACTTTTTTTGAAACGAGAAAACTATTCATACACTTAAGTTTTTCCCATAGTGCTGTCCTTGTGAACTATTTCAACATCCCAACAGTTTCTGGGTCATTCCCACCCCCCACTCCTGAGCAGGAAACAAAATTTCACAGCTGTACTGCTGTTCTCTTAAGTCAGCTGTCAAAAACAAAACAAAACAAAAAAACGATGTTAGAGCAAAACTGCTTGTATGAAAAAATTCACTGTGACCACAGAGAACCTTCCCAGATGAGGTCCCTGGGTGCACTAACAGAGCAAGTTGCTTGATGCACACCTAGCAGGGACGGGTGGGAGATGCGTGCTCCTGGGTAGAGCCTTTTTCTGTTTCTTTTGGGGTACCTCCTTGTATATACATATAGATGTGTGTATGTGTTTGTGTGCATACATACACACATGGTAAATATATGTACATGCTATATATGTGAAACACATAGCAGATAGATGATATATACATATTTATACACATATATGCATGTATATATAAGACATATACATATATAAATAAAAAACAGAGCTTTGTGATACAAAAGTTAACATGGCTTGCTTAAATTCTGTTTTTGGATGAACAATGATTTTTTTTAGGTAACACAAATAGGTAATAGCCTCTTTAAAAAATGGAATTGTTACAGCAAGCAAAATCCTTTTGAGGAATAATTTTTCTCTCACCTTTTGTAGGCATTTCACAAAAGTGCACCTCCATCATTTTACATATTGTAGCTGCAGTTCACTGAAATCCAGTGGTTTCACCTGCCCTGGTGATGTGGTGGTTATGCGTTGGACAGCTGACTGAACGGTCAGCATTTGGAAACCACCAGCAGCTCCCTAGGACAAAGAAGAAGCTTCCGAGGGCTTCAAACATGATGGCTTGGGAAACTCACAGGGGAAATTCGACTCTGCCCTACAGGATCACCATGAGTCAGAATTAACTCAGCGGCAGTGAGTTTGGTTTGGTTTTGAACATCACTTGTGTTTTGTGGAAGCTGGATGGTGGAATCTACAGGTTGGAGTGAAAGAATGGACAATTATTTTAAAACCATTCTGCTGGGGGCACATAGTCATGAGTGCTAGCTGGTTGAATGTTTGCATGACTGGCCAGCTATTTTGGGGTGTCAACTTTCAATGAACGGTATGCATTATTCAGGGACTCCACCAGAAAGGTACCCAGAAAGAAGCAGTGTTTTCTTCTCTGGGTGTTGGTCTTTGTATACTTAAGCTGTGGCAGCCACCCAATGACACTGAAGGTACCCAGTGTTTGGATGAAATGAACAGAGGTAACATAGTAGAAGGACAAAAGGGGTCTGTCTAGTCCTTGATCTCAGAAGGAGCTCCTAATCCACTCACTGCGTTAGCTCTCTTTCCCCTTCGTTGGCACTCATTACCTGCTGTGTGGTTGAAAGCCTCCTACGTGACACAGACAAGCTTTAGCATTGTCATCTGAGAGGGTCAAAGGCTATCATTTAACAAATACCTCAAAAGTAAGGATAGAAATATGTCAAGACCCCTGGAATTAAGGCCTTAGCCAGCATGGCCACCGGAAGCAGATTGAGAGTCCAACAACAGTTCAGTTAATCTATCGAGAGAGTGGATGCCTGGATGGATCCATCAAGTTCAATAGTTAGTATTCTATGCAAGTAGCTATTAAGTTTTTATAAAGAACACAAAACAACCTACATGAGCTAATGGCCAAATATGTGTGCTGAATTAGGACACTGAAAATCTCAAAGGATAAAAGAGATGAAATTGTCACTATCCTACTGATAACCACCTAATATTTACCGAGCACTTTCTGTGCCCCAAGCAAAGCTCCAAGCCCTTGCCAAGGACTCTTGGTGAATGAATATGCTTTCTTCTCTCAAGTATTTTCCCCACATATCATTTCTTATATGTAAGTGCACTTCTATATCACTCTTACTCTAAAAGAGGGAGAAAGGACAAAACAAAATGAAACACTATGTTTCCTGACCTTGCGTTTCCTTCAAAATACCACCTTGTTTACCTCTTACTTTTCCTCTTGCCAAGATTTAAAAATAAATGAGTAAATGAATGGCACCTGCCTCTAGCAAGTGGATTTCGCATGATGCATCTACACGTTGATCAAATAAAATTGTTATCTGTTATCCCATTTTTCTGAAACTAACCTAAAAAAGGTTACCATTGACCATGCTCTTGACAATTCATGCACCAACCCCTGCTAGCTGCTGCTTCTGTCTTCCTATGAACAGCATCACCAGGTGTCTGCTTTTGACCTCTCCTTTTCTCTCATCTGCTCTCAAACCACAGCACTTCTTTTACACAAAGTCCACACAATTCCCTGCCCTACCTTTGGTCTCACATGCTCTGGACAGGTTGTCAAGAGAGACCGGTCCCTGGAAATGCACATCATGCTTGGTGAAGTAGAGGCAGTGAAAAAGAGGAAGGCCCTCAACAAGATGGATTGACACAGCGGCTGCAACCATTGGCTCGGACATAGAGTGATTGTGAGGATGGTGCAGGACCGGGCAGTGCTTCATTCTGTGGTGAACAGGACCGCTATGTGTGTGAACCAGCTCGATGGCACCTAACAGCAACAATCAAAAGTACTTGTGTGTGGCAGTCACATAGTCTCCTGTCAACTTGAGAGAAGGGGTGGAGTCTAGCCTGCCAATCAGATCATAGTCAATGAGGCCTCTGGGTGGGCATGACCTGCTCTTGAGGATTATGGGAACTTCTGTCTTCCTCCTTAGAGGTGGGAAAAACACACTCTCTGCTCCTTTTTCCTGCTGACAAGACACATGGAGTCATGCTAATGGAGCCAGAGCCCTGGAGCTAGAGGAGCCACGTGGAGATTCACGTTAGTGCTGAGATGCTTCCACTGCCACTGGATCCACAAGACTTTCTACCCACTGGCCCGTGATCATCCTGATTCTGCATCATTGCATGTACTGCATGAGTCTGAAGAGGAATTTCTAGACTGGTATCAGACATATGGCCTAATATCTGGATTATAGACTTGATCTGTACTGGTCTGGGTTTTTTCTTAATATACAATTACTCTTTGATATAAAGCTCTTCCTCATACACATATGTGTGTCTATGAATTTGTTTCTCTCGTCCACCCAGACTAACACGCTGTATGCTCAGCAAAAACCAGCTTTGTGCTTGTTCAAAGGTCAAGCAAGAAGAACTCAAAGGAGGCAAAGGCACACGGGCTGTCTCAGACCTGCTTGAGGATGTTTCCTTTGTGAAAAATCTTTCTTCTCCCATCATGCTCTCTAGAGGATGGAAGAACAAAAGTCTGTGCCATGAATATGTGTGGTTGTCTTTAAATGTCAGACACTTAAACTCATAAAGTGTAAACCCTGAAAAAGTATTTAAAGCTCATCCTAGGTCTACCCCTTCAGTTTTGGATATATATATATATATATATATATATATATATATATATATATATATATCCCCAAAATTAAACATTTTTCAAAGCTATATTTATATATATATACATTACAAAACAACATTATCACCTTCAAAGTGCTGTCCATTACACTTAATACATTTATAAAATCTGCAATTCCATTATTGGAACATTTTTCAGACTCCTTTGTTTGGATGGCTGGCAGCACCTCCTTTGTCTTTAATCTTCACCTCATCTATGTCCTTACATTACTGTGCTTTCGTGTCTCTCCTCTTCATTCATGGAAACAAAAAGAAGTCACACAGAGAGAGATCAGGTGAGTAAGGTGCAGGGGGCAAGATGGGCATGCTGGTGCACTGAGATGGCTGTGTGAGCAGAGGCATTGCCATGGTGGCAAAACCAGTCCCCTGTCTGCCACAGATCAGGGCTTTTTGTCGCACACTGTTATGCAATCTTTTCAGAACCTCTAAATAGAAAGCTTGTTTAACAGTCTGTCCTGGTCGAATGAACACCAGGTGCGCTATCCACCTCACAACAACAATAAAAACCCCAAAAGAGCATCGTCTTGATCTTCGATTTTACTCACTGAACTTTTGGGGGGCAAGATGACGATGGCATCTTCCACTGGCTTCGTTGGTTTTTTTTATTTCAGTGCCATAAGAATACTACCATGTCTTGTCACCAGTAATGACCTAGGGAAAAAGTCTGGGTCGCTTTGGACCTGTTCTTTCATAGTTTGGCATGTTTCCACTTGACACTCTTCTTCCTGGTCAGATAAAATCTGAAGCACAAATTTCAAAGTGACCCTTCTCATTCCTAAATTTTCCATTAAAATTTGCTGAACCAAGTTCCAGGATAGTTCAAATAACTTCCCCATCTTTTCAATGGTCCATAGTCACTCTTGGAGAACAAGTGCATGGGTTTTGTGGACATTTTGCCCATTCTGGAAGTTGACAGGTATCCAGAACGAGATTTGTCATCAATCCGCATGCCACCTTTTTTAAACCAGAAAACCACTCATACACTTGAGTTTTTCCCATAGCACTGTCCTTTTAAGCTGTGTTCAAGATCCCAAAGTTTCTGCCTCATTTTCCCCAGGCAGGAAACAACATTTCATAGCCACATGCTATTCCCTTAAATCCTCCATAGAAAACAAAACAAAAAACTGAGGCTTGAGTGAAGATGCTTTCATGAAAAAACTTCACTGTAACCAAAGAGAGCCTTCCCAGGTGACACCTCTGGGAGCACTAAGAGCAAGTTGCTCAATGCTCGCTGATTGGGAAAAATGTGCACCGTGAAAGCTCTGCCCAGTGGAGCTATTTTCCATTTTTTTGGGGGGGGTACCTCTTCTTTATATGTATATATATAAAGACAATGGAGCTCAAGAGTTAGTGGCTTACCCTTATTCATGCAATGGAATATTATTATAGCCAATGTAACCATTGGCCATCTAGGTCCCATACTGTGGTAGTTACATAATCTGGTGTCAATTTGAGGATTAAGAGTGTAGGACTGGAGTCTCGCCTGTCAAGCAAGGATATAACCACTGAGGCCTCTGTGTGGGCATGGCCATCTTCTGAGGATTCTGGGAACTCTTGTATTTCCTCCTTGGAGGTGAGAGACACTCTTTCTCTGTTCAGTCCTCGTTGACAAGCCAGATGGAGACATGCTGACGGCAGTCAGAGCCTCGGAGCTGAAGGAACCATGTGGTGATCCCTGGCAGGGCTGAGATGCCTCCACTGCCACTAGATCTACAAGACTTTCCATCTACTGGTGGAAAGTGTGATCTTCCTGCATTTGGGCATCATGCATGTGTTGCATGAGTCTGGAGAGGACTTTATAGACTGGTGTCAGACATATAGGCTAATATCGGACTTATTGATCTGGACTGGGCTGGAATGTTTTCTTAATGCATAATTATTCTTTATATAAAGCTCTTTCTTATACACATGTGGGTGTCTATGGATTTGTTTCTCTAGTCTCCCCGGACTAACACACACACACACACACACACACACACACACACACACACACACCTGTCAGTAGCTATAGTTTCCAGATAAGCAGAATGGACTGAAGAGCTTTCCATTGAGGCTGATCTTACAAATTGCTGTAGCCTCCTTAATCCTCGTGTCCGGGGCAGGAGAACTATGGCAGAGGGAGCTGAGATGAATGGTCATGGATGTGATCTTGTGAGGATGTTGCCTGGCATGTGTTTAATGCCAGCCTAATAAATACAGCTTGTTCTTCAAATGGCAGGGCAGAGTTCACTTCCAATGGTGCCTTGGAAAATTGTCCTTCTTTATGTAAGCATTCATTCCTTCATTTGTTGACGGACTTCTTTTAGTTGGCACTTTTCCTCCTAGCTTTCTTCCTGCGCTAAAAAGCTCTCAGCCCCATAGGTGACCAGATTTTAACATTGGTAAAGCGGAACACCAGAGGGACACCATTGATAAAACTCATATCACGGTGAAATAGCCACATGGCAGTCGAAAACCGTATACCCTAGCTTGTCGTGCACTCTTTCTAAAAAGCGGGACTTTATTAAAATGCCGCGGGACGTGGGAAAATTGTTGAAAATCGGACTGTCCCGCCCAAAGCGGGACGTCTGGTCACCGTTAGGGCACCAACCAGGCAGGCAGGAAAATCCTCGCTAGTCTCCCAGTGCTGTCCGAACCTTGATGCTTACTCCTCAACCAAGGGAGAGCCCAGCTGGACTCTGAAGCGAGCTGGTTCCAAGTCTGTTGCCACATTAAGAATCCTTTACTGTGCCCCCCCCCCCCAACCATTGTCTCAGTGCCAGCTGCGCACTGATTGGCTTCTCAAGACCCTTTCCCCCTCCCGCAGAAGGGATCCCGCTTAGGAGAGGTGATGGAGAGGTTTTCCGCTTCTTTCAAAGCTACGGTATGCTCCCAGGGATGTAGCCTACTTTCTGTTCTGCCGTTCCCCTGGAAAGACAAGGCTCCTGAGTCATAAGATGGAAGCCATCCCCTGCAGCCGTTGGCTCCTGCCGAGCAGGCGTTGCCTCGTCGGCAAAGAGAAGAGGGGTTCGCTGCTTGCTTGGATCTGCCGTATGTGTGTTGGTTGCGAGCTGCTAGGAGACATACCCCTGACAAGTGCCGCGCTGCCCGGCCAGCCTCCCTTTATCCAATGGACCAGTGCCAATCATGATTGTTCTCACAAGGTGAAAGCAGGAGTTGGTCCCCGTTAGAAGATGGTGGCATTCTGGCAGGGTCAGCGTGGTGTTAAGATGCATAGCATTTATCAGGTTTGCCTAGGACTTCTGGAGCTTTAGTTATGAAACTTGTTAATTGAGCTATAAATATAGCTGCAGCCTTTGCCTTCCAGTAAGGCAGTGTGTTAATTTGGGTTTGGCAGGGGGATGGTGCAAGCTGCCAGTGTTATGTTAGGATTAGTAACGTGCAGTACATTTTAACTCTGCCTCCCCATGTGCCTCGCCTCGCTCGTCTGTTTGCTGTCTTTGTGAGGGAAGGCAGGCTTCTCTCGCGGGCCTCTTACGTTGGGGATCTCGATCTCCGGGCCTGCTTTTCCACCTAGAGGTCTCCACTTCCAGAGAGCTTTAAAGCAAATGACAGTAAGCGGGAGCCCTGCTCCAGAGGGCTCGACCACCCCCTCCCTCCAGGCAGGAGATTTTTCATATTCTAAGGAGGAAGTACACCTCACAAATATCTGTTCCTCATTCTCCAGATAGGTTCCGAGAAAGTTTGGGGTTTATTTGTCTTTTGTATTCTTGGAATTACATACAGAAGGAAGTGAGTTATTTGGTTCGTTTGCTCATTTCTTCCTCACATACCAGGAGGCTTCAAACATTAGTGGAACATTTCCATTAGCTTTCCGTTTTCTTTTTGCATGGACTTTTGGAAGCTCCCCTGCCCCCCGACCCCCAGCCTACATAATAAAGGGTGAAAGTGTTTCTTCCTCATCTCACTGAGAAAGAATGTGGTGATTTTATAGAACCATCACAGTTCCTTACAGAGAGGGTTAGCCAGTTCCACTGCTAACAACAGAGAGGGTTAGCCAGCTCCACTGCTAACAACATAGAGGGTTAGCCAGCTCCAGTGCTAACAGGAGGGTTAGCCAGCTCCACTGCTAACAACATAGAGGGTTAGCCAGCTCCACTGCTAACAGGAGGGTTAGCCAGCTCCACTGCTAACAGGAGGGTCCGTGTTCGGAATCCACCACGAGGACCTTGGGAAAGAGCCGCTGGCAGCCCCGGGAGTATGGTTCTGCTCTGACACACAAGGGTGCACCAGGAGCTGATGGCAACTTGAAGGCCACTTGGCTGGTAGCGTGCATGGTGTGCGTAAAGGCAAGGTGGGAGTGCCTGGCAGTGCCATGCCTGATTCAGAGATGCTTAGCAAGTAATTAGTAGGATACATGAGTGAATTGGTGGGTGGGTTGCCATTGAGCTGAGTTTGGGAAGTGTGTCCTTCCCACATCCCACTGGCCCTGTCTCCTTCCTTCCTTTTAAACACATCCAAGCCCAGGTCCATTGCTCTATAGCAGTGGTTCTCTACCTGTGGGTCACGAACCCTTTGGGGGTTGAATGATCCTTTTCCAGGGGTCGCCTAAAACCATCAGAAAACACATATTTCCCGTGGTGTTAGGAACTGAGACACCGCTTCTCTACCCACCTCCAGGCAGATATACACCCACATAGGAGTACCTGACTGTAACCCATGCTGCACCATGCTTCAAGACAACATTTCATTTATTTGTCATTAGAAATAAATATTTCACGATATGTTATATTACAGATTGTTTTTGTGATTAATCGCTATGCTTTAATTATGTTCAATTTGTAACAATGAAAACACATCCTGCCTATCAGATATTTACATGACAATTCATAACAGTAGCAAAATTACAGATATGAAGTAGCAATGGAAATAATTTTATAGTTTGGGTCAGTGCTCAAACCATCGACCATATAGTTAGCAGTCAAGTGCTTAACCCACTATGCTACCATGGCCGCTTTGCAAACCCCTCTGTGACATTTCAAGGTACTAGCAAATACAGAGCATTCAATTTGTTGGTAATGTGGCCGAGGCAAGAACTGACATCCAGGTGGAGAGTACTGAACGCTTATGTATTTATTTTCTGAAGCGCCTGGCTTGAGTCACAATCTGTAGGCATCCAGCATCCTGTGTGGGTCTCTAGAGACAGTGCTGATTGTGTTTCTCTGCTTAGGGAATGTTCGGAAAAGACTGCTGGAGCAAAATGCTCTTTGTTTTTCTGCCTGTGTGTCCCTTCATGGGCTTGTCTGTTACCTTTGATCTGTAGATATTTCTCTTTCTTTACTTTTAAAAAATGTCCACTTATTTGTTCCTCTGAGCCCCTGTGTCTTCCTTCTTGCTTGATTTAAGGACTGAAAATGAGCATGTTATAGCGTGGACAGAGAAATATGTCCAGTTTTAATGAAGGGAGCAGTATGGTTATTATTACTGTGCAATGGAACGATAGCTTGCCTCAACGACATCAGCTGTGAATTGTATTTTGAAGACCTTTTTGATATTCATTTGAAATACATTTTATAACCCATCTGATAACCTTGCTGCTAACCAACAATTACATTCTGACATCTTAATACAAAGAATTTGGGACAAGCCACAGTTGTACATGGAAAATTTTAAAACAATGTCTCCTTTAATACGCTCTTTACTAAAAAACATTGTGAAGAAATGATTATAGCCTCACCAGGTTCTGACATGCTGAAAAAGTGGCTGTTCATTCCTTGAAAATTCGTACCAACTTAGTGCTTGTGAAATGGAGAGAATAATAATAATAATTAATAACAACAACAACCTCCAGGCTCTGCCAGGCACTCAACCTTTCTTCCACTCCACCCTGTTCCCATGCTGGATACAGGCTGGACTCCCAGTCATTCCAGTGGTGGGAGCGGACAGAAAGCGGGTGCTTTTCACAACGTGGCTGCTTTCAAGACGGAGGAATCTGGAATCTCAGTGACGGGATTATTAAAGTCTGAAGGCTGCCTATACGGACAGTTGTGGGTTTTTGTACTTAGGCAACCGGCCCAGTAGGCAAGTGTGGGCTGGAATCTCGCCCGGGCACTGCCGGCCAAGCTGTGAGCTGCAGCCGGGGCTGCACTGGCCTGTAGGAAGGGGCCCTTCTGCAATTCCTCTGCCTTTTTGATAATTTGCACAAAGATGCACTGAGTGCTAGAAGGAACTTGGCTGGAAAGAACTCCTTAGGGGATCTTGTTTCCCCTCCACCACTGTGTGCTTTTGGAAGGACAGATTTCCATTCTCAGAAACACCCCTGGAGTCTATGAACCCTTTCCTTCACCTACCTACTGTCTCCACCCACCCTACTGTGGTCTCCGTCCCTCACCTACCTCCTGTCTGCTCATTGTTGGGAGGAGCAGTGAATTATCCGAGGGAAGGATCCAGATGTAGAAGCTGCACACTTGGTTGTCTCATGTCCTTTGTCTTTTTTTTTTCTGCTGTCCTCAGAGAAGCAATCCATCCAGCTAAGAGGTAAGAGGAGGCAAGAAAATACCTTGCCCAGGCCAGCACACTGGGAAATGAGAGTTTGTAATTGTAGGATGCTCACTGGCCCTTCCTTCCCATTTTTGTTTTATTCCATAAGACAAGTTGTAACTTGGCCCCCATTGATCATTCTTTTATTTTTCAGTTGCTTCAGGATTTCAGGGGATGATGGAGGTGGGGGTAGGGCTAGGTACTATAGCTACTAACCACATTGAACCCACTGGCTACTTGCCAGAAGAAAGTTGAGGCTGCCCACTCCTGTGAAGATTGAAGGCCTTGGGGACCCAAAGGGGCAGTTCTACTCTGCTCTGTCAGGTGACTCTGAGTTGGATTCGATTTGATGACTGTGAGCTTTGTAGAGCTCTCATGACTGGTTTCCAACAGGATCTCAAAGCCAAACAGTGCCCCACTCCCCCACACGCCCCCACTGGAAACCGGGCCTTTCCTTCCAGCAGAAGTCACGGACTGGTGGTTAGTTGGCCAGCCTCAGCCAACCTCAGGTTGGACTTGGCCCACAGAGAGTCTTTTCAGGAGGACTGTGCCAGCATTTAAGAAGAGGAGTTTGCCTACTCCACACGTCAAGCTTCTAGGTCTTCCTTATAAGATGAAATAAAAAATCTGGCCATTTTGGAACTCTTCTCTTATGGCAGGAAGAGGCAGAATTGTCCTCCCTTTTCTGGGGACAAACACTCCAGCTTTCCTCTGTCCCCTCTCCTCTCCATTGGCTCCTGGGCCAAGGCCAAATATCCACTGCTCTTTACCGCTCCTCTCCAAGGGCTTTACTCTGAGGTACATGAACACCCTTCTCTTCTTTATCCCATTCTGGAGCTGATTGGAAGGCTCTGAGGAAGAACCGTGGTAGAGCATGAATATCATGGCGGAACCATAGAGGATTCTTTATGTTCAACACAGAGAGTAGGTCTGTTAAGACTTGTGGATGATTTGCGCATTATGCTACCTCCTGATTTCTGTAGACATTTTTTTGTGGATAAAATCTTCATATCTTGGTGTTTCTTTTAAACTCCAGCCAAATGAAAAGGAACTTGCTGCTTCTCCTGCAAGTCTCTCCTATCCTGAAGAGGCTCATCTTTACAGCGGGACCCTGGCTCTTGCATTCAAAGGCATCAGCTCCACCATCCTGAGTGGAATAAGCAAATATCCGCTGGTAGTTCTCACAGATGCTCACGAATACTATCTGTTTTCCTTCTTCCAAATGAGGTAGACAGTTTCATTGCCCCAAGCCTTTGAAAGTAATCATGACATAGTCACTTCTGTTGGCCAGATTGTCACAGAAGAGATGAGTGTCACTTCCACAAACTAGCCTTGAAGATCAGTATAAAATCAAACATGTTTCCTTGCAATTCACCTCTCTACTTCTTGCCAATGGCCAGATGGAGCACCCATCAGACTGTTCTTAAGAGACAGCTACTGGTACAGAGTATCGCAGACCCCGCCACCACTTCAGACTAGAGACGGGCATGTAGTGTGAGGGAGGAGAAAAGACACAAGAGACAAACTCTTTTATTTAAAAGCCTCCAAGGTTAATGTTCTTTGCTAGTGCAACCTACCCCAGGCGATCTTGACTGATACACTGTAATTCCACTCGGCAGTTTCTTGTAGCACATGCAGATCATTCCTTTGTCTTTGTTTCATATTTCTCAGGGATACAGTTCCATTTAATGCTCTTGTGAGATGTTTTCTAAACAGGCAGCAAGTTCCCATCCCACTCAACTGTAAGAGAATCTCTCTCAAGATGATTGTTCCTCCTGCCCGCTCTGCCAACAGCTGTAGAACACTCCAGAACACGGAGTGCAATCTGCTTTGAGGTCAGACAAAAGGACAATATGACCCATTCCTCATTTAACAAAATGTCACATTGGGCCTGTGTGCTGAGTTATTCGGCAGATCGATCTGGCCCTGGGTTGTCTCTGGTAGGGACACCAGGAAACATTTCATGGAGAGCACAGTGGCTTGGACAAAGTATGTGTAGTCTGAAAACCTCCCAGCATCCTATTCAATTCCTGCTATGCTTAAAAGTACCCAGCTTCTCCTTGAACTTGCTGGCATACGTACCCTTTATTTGTCAGCCTGGAATTATTTGGTCGAGCGACTTCTGAGGGCTGATTGACTAGTGTGCAAACAAGCAGTCTCTTTGTTGGGTCTGAACAATGCCTTCCCAAATTCAGGAAACACTTCGTGACTCTAGCACTCTTTTATTGTATAGGCTTGAATTAGATAGCCTCTGTTGCAATCACTTTCCCTGGTCCACCAAGAAAAGAGTATATTTTCCATTTGTGATTATTTACAAGGATTTGTAAGTATTCTCGAAAATTCAACAGAATTGAAATAGTTGATTGTTGTTATTGTAGTCACAAGTCACTGAGTCAGTCCCAACTTATAGCCACATGTGTACAACAGAATAAAACACTGCAGGTCCTGAACCATCATCACAATTGTGTCTATATTTAGCTCCTTGTCCTAGCAGTGGGGTCAATGCATTTCATTCAGGGCCCTCCTCTCTTCGGCTGAGTCTCTACTTGCCCACGCCTGTCCTTCTGCAGGGGCTGAAGCCTTCTGATAGTTTGTCCACAGTGCAGGGGATGAAGCCGTGCCATCCTTCTTTCTAAGAACGGCCCAGCAGTCCTTCTCCCAGCGCTTCTTTGTTGACTCTCCTGGAAATTCATGCCATTCACTATTCTTTGCCAGCATCGTAAATCAGAGGTGTCAATTCTTTCCCCTATTCATTGTCGAGCTTACACACACACACACACACACACACACACACACACGAGGTGATTGCAAATAAGATGACCTGGATCAGGCAAACCTTAGTCCTCAAAGTGACATCTTCTTCTTCTCCCCCCCCCCCATCACTTTAAAGAGGTCTTTTGCAGAAGATATGATCAATGCAATATCCTGTTTTTCCCTTTGTTCCTTTTTTAAAAACTTTTTATCATTATCCAGGTAAAGGGTAACTGAACAAACCATCCGTTTTGTAGTCAACAGTTTGTATGCATTTTGTTTCCTCTCCTCCATTTCAACCACTTGGTCTGCCTTTGGCCCACATCTTCCCAGTGCTTTCTATTTCTGTTCTTCTCCTAATGTTTTGTCCTTGGATAAATTTTGCCCTTTTGATCTTCAATTGTTGGTTATTCTAGCATGGGGGGGGGGGGTAGGTTCAGTTCCAGATTGAAGGAGATTTAGGGGTCCAGCCCATTTCTATCAGACCAATAAATTTGGTCTCTTATGACGTTGAACTTGGCTCCACATTTCCCCCACTCTATGTAGGCCCGTCTAATGTGCTCTTCAGAGTGGTTGGGAGCGGCAGCCTGGCACCATCTGTTTCTTCTGCTCTCTGGGCTGTGAAGACTAATACCTGCATGGTTCCTTAGTCCACTGGACCAATTGGTTTTGTGTGTGTTTTGATTTTCATAACTCATCTCTGTCAGGGAGAGAGAGATAGTTATATCTTGGATGGCTATTCATGAGTTGTTAGGGCTTCAGGAAACTACTCACCAAAGCAGGGTGCACAACATGTCTTTGTGAACTCTTATGCCAGTGGACCTCAGTGTGCCCAGGACCATAAGCCTGATCCGCAGGCCCAGCGACGCATGTGTTCAAGGTGTTTGGTTATGCCCGGCAAGTTTTCATAGCATTGTTCCCTGTCGGCGTCACCATTGCTATGGATGTGTTTTCCTTACTATCCTCTGCCAAACCTACATCTATGTATGTGTGTGCTCTCACTCTCCCTCCTACCACTGTCGTGCCGATGTATTTCTCCAACCATCTACTAGCAGCATACAGCTCTTGCAAGATTATGAATATAACAGTATTTTCCTCCGTTACTTTTAATTCTTGTAGATCTCGTTTGATTTTTTGGCAATGGTTTCCATGGGCATCGATTGTGGCTCAATTAAAAACTGAACTTCTTCTCAATTTCAGATTTTTCTCTCTTTATGAGACTCTCGTTTATTGGTCCGGCTGTGAGGCTTTGGGTTCCCTTTAGGTGGAGGTGTACTCCCTGCCCAGGGCTGTGCTCTTTGAGCCTCATCAGGAAAGGCTTGAGGTCCTCTTCACTCTCCACAGGCAAGGGCGTCTCATTTGCATACAGCAGGCGGTTAACACATCATCCTCTAATTCTGATGCCGGATCCTTTTCATCTAGTCCAACTGCTTAGATTATTTGCTCAGAAAACAGATGGAATAGCACGGTCAAAGGATACAAACCCGGAACACACCTTTCTGAATTTTAAAGTAAAAGCTTCCATTTGTTTTGTTCAAAAAACAGCTTCTTGGTCTATGGACAGGTTCTGCGTGAGCACATGTAAGTGTTCTGAAAGCCCCATTCTTCATAATGTTACCCATGATTTGTCATGTTCCACACATTGAAGGCATACACAAAGAAACACCTTTCTGGTAGTCTGCTGTCAACCCAAATCTACCTGACATCAGAAATGGTATCACCAGGTCCTATTGTGAATCAACTTGAATCTCTGATAGCTTCCTACTGACGTACTACTCCAACAACTTTTGAATCACATTCAGCAAAATTTTACTTGCATGTGGTATTAATAGTATTGCTCAATCATGTCCATTTTTGTTGGATTGTCTTCCTTTGGAATGGGCTCAGATCTGGATCTCTTCCTGTAGGAACAGACAAACTGGTCACTGTCACTGGAGGGGGCAAGGGCATGGGAGAGGGTGTCTGATCTGCTCTGACTACACGAGGGAGGAGCAGAGTGAAGCTCAGCACAGCAACAGCGGCCCAAGGCTGATCCCTATGAGGCCAAGGCCAGCCCGGCCCCCACTCTCCACACTACCTCCCCATTCTGACACCAACACTCCCTCTCCAGCCACCTCGGCTTCTCTGTTGGGTAACAGCATTCACTGTAAGGACCATTCAGAGCTCCCAGGTCATATTCCTGATGAGGGGGTTTATTGGAGAATTCCTAGGTTCTGATGAGAGCTTAGAATTGGTCAGAAAACAATTGTTAGGCCAGGGTGGCCTCTTCTCAGCTGTATCCTCAGACACGCCTCTCTCAGCTCTTTGGCCTCTCAGCCATATGGCCCCATGGCCTGTGCTCTACTCGGAGAATTATGCAGTGTTCTTTTAGCTCTGAATGCCCATAAAACTCACTGCCATTGAGCCGATGCTGACTCTTAGTGACCCTGTAGCACAGGGTAGGACTGTCCCTGCGAGTTACCAAGAATGTAACTCTATGGCACTAGCAAACCTCTTCTTTCTCCTATGGAGCAGCTGGTGGTTTTGAACTGTAAAACTTGCAGTTGGCAATCCAATTTGTAACCACTACACCACTAGGGTTCTAAATGCCCATGGAGTGGACCAACCCATTATAAGCCACAGCCCAAAGGTGCTCAACTTCTTCTAAGCTTTTATAGACACAACTATGTGAAAAAAAACCCCACAAAGTTAAATCATATAATCCTCTTAAAATCTTCCTCAATATTCTATTACCCAGGCCCATCGGGAGAAAGTCATTTGGAGGGAGCTGCAAAGACAAAGATTAGAAAAGGCCTACTACATGTTCACTGTGCCACACTTCCACAGGTTTGGCCATATAGTTGTCTTCCAAACTTCTTGGCATAGAGGAATCAGTGCTTCTAACATAGTTCCTCTTTGTGGAAGCAGTTTAACTAGTAGTCGGTCAATTCCTAGAGCATTGTCAATGTCTGCAGTGTAGCTTGGGCATCTTCCTTCAAAACCATCAGTTCTTGATCAGATGCCTCCTTCTGAGATGGTTGAATTCGAACCAGTCCATTTTGGTACAGTGCCTTTGTGTATTCCTTCTTCTACTAATGGTTGCTGAGATGTTTGCATTTTGCACCTTGAGTCCTTCAACATTTCAACTTAAAGCCTAAATTAGTTTCTTTACTTCTTTCTATTTGAGAAACATGGACCTTGTTCTTTCATGCGTAATAGTTAGGATTTATGTAATTACGCTCAGTGGTTTGACAATTAAAGACCTACTAATGCCCCATGATGTGACCAGAAGCAACATAATTACCTCCCTAATGAGATCTGCTGTTTGCAGCAACTCAGATGAAAGAACATCGGAGTGGCAGGAAACATCGTTACTTAGATAACAGCCCTGATACAATCAATTCAAAGGAGGTTTCCTTGGGGATGTGCCTGCTTCCCTTATAAAAAGACTGTGGAAAAGCTTGCTTGCTTTTTGCTGGATCTAGATCCTGTGTCTGGCTCAACAACCTCCTGTTCTTTAAACTTGAGCCAACAGCAGCCTGCCATATTGCCTGTTATTCCTGGGAGTCTGCAGCTGCTTGCCGTCTGAACTTACCACCTTTCATTCTTTCTGCTTTGCAGCCACAAGCCTGGTGTCTTCCTGCCAAGCTGAAGCTCACCACTCCCTGCAGCTAGACGACTCAGGGAAAACCTCCAGCCCCACAGTTGACTCATGGAGTTTGGAACCTGCGGGACATGGACTTGTGTATTTCTACAACTGTGTGAGCCATTTTATTGATATCTATTTCTGCCGATGGGCGCATACGTACACTCTCCTGGTTTTGCTTCTCTAGAGAACTCAATGTAAGATGCCCTTTGTTTTCTGGTTTGTTTCTAGTTGCTTTATATAGTTATTTAAAGTACTTGTGCTTCTTAAACTGCCCCTCTTACTCTTCTATTTACCTCTTTTATGTCATCATTTCTTCTGTTCACTCAAGCATCTCCGTGTTCAAGAGTAAGTTTTAGAATCTCTTCTCACATCCACTTTGATTTTTCTTTATTGTTTTTTCAGTGACCCTTTACATTCTTCATGCACGCTATCCTGATTTCATCCCAAGTATACCTTGGTCTTCAGTATTAGTGTCCAGTGTGACAAATAGATCTTTGAGATAATCTCTAAATCCAGGCATTCAGTGTTTTGCCTTGGCTCTTGTGAACTTGCTTTTAATTGTCCTTTACCTTCAACTTGAACTTGCATGTAAACAATGGGGCATCTTTTCCACACTCAACCCTCAGCTTTTTCCTGAATGATGATTCCCGAAATTCTCCATCATCTCTCTCTCCACTGATGTAATTGAATTGATTCTTCTGTATTCCCAGTGATAAGATTGATAAGAATCAAATCAATTCCACTGATGTAATTGATTTGATTCTCATGTATCCCAGTGGTGCAAGTGGGGGAATACCAGCAGTGCGCACTGCATGGGTGACACTGTCAGAGCATGGCACTACAATGACTCTCTTCCAATATTCTGTGCAGTGTTTCAGCAGAAATGTATTACTTTTAGTTAAAATACCCCTGTAGTTAGATCTCATAACGAAAACATTTTTCATATGCCCAGCTTACATATACCAATGTAACTGCAACAAAATGTCTTTGCACTAGTTTACCTTTTGAAGCGTCTCATATGCTCCAGTCAACTCTATCAATATTAGCCATTACAACGAGGCTCAAACGTGCTTAGCTTCATGGGCAGGCAGTGCACATACATGCTGTGGGTTTTGTCCCCTTTGTTGTTTTTACAGTCACCAATAGAAACACATTTTCTGGTATTTTAGCTGTAATACTGTGGTAGTTAGTAATTTAAAACTAAATCAGTCACTTTTTCAGAAAGAAAAAAATTATGGAGAAAAATTTTAAAAAGAGCTTCCACTCAGTTACTAATAATGTTATAAATGATAATGTTGCAATCAATTGTAGAAAAAATTTGAAAAGAAATTGTATTATATATATATACATACACTCTAAGAAATAGCACATGGAGCAATTTTCAATTTGCAACTATATAACCTACTCTTCTAAAGTTAACATGAAGAAGAGACATGAAGTCTTCGGTGTGATCTGGTATGGGAGGGATTGATGGGAGAGCTCGTAGTAATACCGCGAGTTATTCACTGGGTAAAACCAACCCAACTGACATCGCCGTTTATTCTAACTGGGGAGGTCCGGGTTTATAGTTTCCCTTTATGCTATTGGTGGGGCAAAAAGTATTTTCTTTTTTTTTTAAACCTTTTTATTGGGGCTCATGAGGCTCTTATCACAATCTGTACATACATCAATTGAGCAAAGCACCCTTATACATTCATTGCACTCGTCATTCTCATAATTCACCTTCCACTTGGGTTCCTGGAATCAGCTCAGTTTCCCTTTTTTTGCAAAAAGTATTTTCAAATGATCTGTATGTTGTTTGTTTGGCAAAATTCTATCCTGCTTCTGGAGCCATATTTATCAACAAGACAAATACCTGTTGCCCCTTTTTACTTTTATTTCCTTCCTTTTCCTAATTTGATGTCTTGTTATATATTTTCTGGTGAAACTAAAGGTGAAATACAAAGTGGGCTGCCAGCTACAAGGTCAGCAGTTTGAAACCACCAGTCACTAAGGGAGAAAGATGAGGCTTTCTACTCCCAAGAAGATTTCCAGTCTCAAAAACCCAATCTACCTTGTCCTATGGGGTCACTATGAGTTGGAATTGACTCGATGGCAGTGACTTTGTTTGGGGGAAGAAATTCAGTCTGCCTATCCCCTACCTATAACAGTTTTCACACGTCATACGGCATATCCACGACATTTTCCAACCTAGATATCGGAGTTGGGAAGGACATTTTTATAACTTGGGGTTGTGCTTTGAGATCAGATCAGACCTTTCCCTGATTGTAGACGGTGAACAGCTGGTTGGTGAGAGGAAACCAAGTCTGCTGGAGACATGAAGGACATTGGAGGGATGGGGCAAAGTACACAGGGCACTGCAGGAAGGATTTCAAGAACCCAGTGTGGGCCACTGGGGTCCCATCGCACTAGCCCTATCTTCCATGACCAGAAAGGTATTTCTCCCTCAGAGTTAAGTTGAGATTCATGAGTTCAAGGCTAACAGGTAGGCACTGGGTCAGTGATATGGTCTTCGGATACAGACTAACAAATTTTCAGTTTACTGTTTGAATTCTCAGAACTGTCTAGCATGTGCTTCATAGTGGCCGTGGGAACCTGCTTGTGAGGGCCGTGCAGAATGACGTTTCCCCTGTGCAGCCTTGGTTTCCGAGCTGTGGGATCTCACGAACCGCTGCCGCCCTCTGAGTTCTCGGTCAGACCCAGCAGGCTCTAGTGTCCACGGAAGAGGCGATGAGAAAGAACACGGGGGTGGGGGGTGGAGATGCTTGCAGGTGATTCAGTCAGTCCTCTGTAGGAAAGCAGATGTGGGTGAAAAACACGCCTAGAGAGGAGTCACCATCGCTGAGACGGACAGATCTGCCCTCCCACCATCTGAGCACTCCGTGTCATAAGAATCTATAGGCCAGAGGGGAAGCCTTGGTGATCTCTGCCTCCCAGGTCACTGCCTCCCAACCTTGCTCAGCCCACACCATCCTTCACCCTGCCGAAGTAAATACATGGGGTTCTTCTCAGCGTTCTTTCTAGTTAGCTATCAAAATGAGGCGCCACCCAGACTTTGAAGGCCCCTCTGACACTGTGTTAAGAATGTGGGGGTCGCCCTATGGCCTTGACCAGCTCTGCTTCTCCCATGAATGCGGTGCACACGGGCTTCCTTTCTGCCTGGCTCCCACCACCAGGCTCAGCGATGCCGGGGCGCTTGGCCTCTGTGTGCATCTCGAGCTCTCTGCAATGCATGCGGGATCTCTTGAGGTGAAAAGAGTTACATCAACAGAGAATGTTATTATGGATTCTTACTACAGATGGAAATGACTGGGTATTCTCAAAATAAATAACATTTCACATTTTTATAGATATGTAACATAATATGTGTGTATATATTTATATTCTTTCCATCTTGAATACACAGCCTCTCCTTCCTCAGCACTTGGATAAGCCATTCACTTTGCCTCCTGCCTTTTGATTCTCTTCTTAAGAATTCATTTAATTGTTGCCAACATTTGGAGAGTGAAGATGAAGCGGTTATAGGCTTCCTGCTAGTGCCCGCCAGATAAGCCTGCCGCGGCTATAGCAGTTGGGAGAGCTGAATGCTGAAAACACTTAAGTTCTGTTTTTCCACTTCCCCTCTAAAGAGAGATCAATCAGCTTGTGGCTCAGCATAATTACAAATGGAAACTTCCTGGAAGAGGTGCCCAGAGGTAGCAGATTCTGTGTAAGGCCACTCGATTATAAAGTTGCTTGTTTGCAGAGTTTGGGGTCCCACTTTTGAAAATAATTCTGGATCTTTATTTTCTTTGGATTCACGTGGGGGATGGGCGATGGCTAAGCCTGCCATGTCTCAGTTACCTTGATCCCCGTTCAGTAAAACAAACAAGCAAGTGTAGGTAGTTGAATGATAGGCTTATCACTTTTCATAACAGTGCTGTTCCCATAAGGGAAATCCCAAATATTGAGCCCCCCACCGAGCCCCCCAAGGCACAGGGTTTGCAGAACAGGGCAGAGATGCCACAGACTTCTCCTGAGCCAGGGAGATGGCTGCCATCCACAAGTCCAGACAAAACGAAATGGACAACAGCTGCCTCTGCCAGTTCCACCTGGCTCCAGTAAAGGACTGGCGAGAGTCCTTGGCATGGGTTGGTGGGTGAGGCAGACAGAAGCCAACTGCCCCGAGGCCGGCCAGTTCTGGTGGAAGAAAGGTGGGGGAGGAGAGGAAGCAGGGTGAGAGGGCCTCAGGCCCTCAGTCTGGCGCAGAGAAAATGACTGACTGGGGGGAATTCAGGCCAATTAGATAGCGATCCTTTCACACCCCGCCATCTGGAGAACGCCTGTGAGGGAACTGTGCCTATAATTGGGAGGCTAACCCAACAACAACTTCCAAATTTTAAAGGGAGTCGATAAAAGTTTAAACTAAGATTTACTGAATACCTAATGGATAAATGGGCTCTTTGGTGCGTGCTGAGGTTAATAAAGACAATAATCATTAATGGCGATAATCATCGGATGGTGTTGTTAACTGGCAGTCTTTCATGAGCGCTTACTAGGGACTAGATTCTGTTCTGTCCCTTAGCCCAATGAATCCTGATGGTTGTTTATAAAGTGGGTAGCATTATTGTTCTCATTTTAAAAAGAGGGAATAGACATCTCACTGTCATCCAGTCAAAGCCAGCCTATAGCAACCCTGTAGGACAGACCAGAACTGTCGCTGTGGGCACCTGAGACAGTAACTCTATGAAAGCTCGTCTTTCTGCCATGGAAAGTTGCTGGCTTTGAACTGCTGCTCATATGGCCAGAGACCAATGCACACTTCACTAACAGTGCACCCCAACTCAAAAAGCCCACTGCCACTGAGTCAATTCCAACTCAGTGACATTCTATTGAGTTTCCAAGACTGCAAATCTTTACGGGAGCAGACAGCCTCATTTTCCTGCTATTGGGGTGGGTGGGGATTTAAACTGCCAACCTGGAGGTTAGCAGCCCTATTTCTCATCCATCCACAATACCACCAGACTTCCTTAATAATGTACCCAACAGCACAAAATTAGGTAATAAAGCTGGAATTCAATACCAAGCAACCAGGCTATGAGTCTCCATTCTATACTATTTAAACTTTATCTTAACTCTATTCTATACATTTAAATGCAAAGGTAACAGGGCTGGCTCTCATTTCTGCCTTCAAGTTTATCCATCCTCAAAGTTCAACCTTACCATATTTTGAGTATTTAATATTCGGGGCATCTGGAGGTCTAGGCTGGGTATTGGGAAGCTGACTGCAAGACTGGCGGGTCAAACACACCAGCTACATCTCAGGAGAAAGTTGGGGCTGACCACTCCCACAAAAAATGTACAGACTTGGAAACACTGTTTTGGGTCGCTCTCAATTTGAAGTGTTCGGTGGCTGTGAGTTGCTTGGGTTTTTTGTTCATCCATAGTGATGTGGAAGGGAGTGATTGCATAGTAATCATGATAGTCAAAAAACCAAAACCACTGCTATTGAGTCAATACTGACTCGTGGTGACCCCTGTGGGTTCCTGAGACTGTAACTGTCGACAGGAGTAGAATGCCCCGTCTTTCGCTCTAAGAGCTGCGGGTGGTTTGCACTGGCAGCCATGTGGCTCGCAGCCCGATGCTAATCAGTACACCACTGGGGCTCCTTACTGGTACGTGGTTTTTGTTGCTAATGTCCCAGGAAATTGTTCATTTGAATTCTCCCACTCATATGCACAAGTAAATAATTTCACCCCTGATGTACAGACAGAAGGCCAAGAAGGCTTAAGAGTCTGTTTAAAATCGTGGTTAGTCAAATGACAGAGTTGGGATCAGAAGGGAAATGAAATGGCTCCTAACCCAAAGGTTTCCTCATTCTTGTATTGGGAGATTTAGTGGGGGAAGCCCCTGCACATATTGTAATTGCACAAAGGAAAAAGAAGAATGCATTTCCTAGAAGGTTAGGGGGCCGTTAGGATTTATGGAATACTCACAATACTCTGGTCACTGTACTGACATGGACACTGTGATTTAATCTTTGTATAAATGAAGTTACGCTTCAGATATGGATAAGAAGGATCTTAAAGGACGGTAAGGGAGAGGGGCCTATTTCTAGTGTGTTAGTCTGGGTAGACTACAGAAACAATTCATAGACACTTGTATGTGTACAAGAAAGAGTTTTGTATACAGGTGCAATTGAATATTAAGAAAACATACCAGCCAAGTCCAGATCAAGTCCGTAAGTCTGGTATTAGCCCATATGTCTGATACCAATGTATAGATTCCTCTTCAGACTCACAAAGCACACACAATGATGCCGACTGCAGGAAGATCACAGCCCACTGGGTGGAAAGTGTTGTAGATCCAGTGGTGGTTGAAGCATCTCAGCACTGGGATGGGGCTCTGCATGGCTGGGCTCTGGCTACATCAGTGTCCCTCCATCAGGCTCCTTGTCATGAATGTCTCCCAGGGTGTGATCCTCTGTCCTGCCTCCAACGAGCTATTTATCTCCTTACTGTCTCCAAATGAAGTCATCAAACTGAAACCTGATTGACAGGCCAAACTCCACCCCTTCACTCTTAAGTCTCAAACTGACAGGAGATTATGTAACTACCTTTGCCAGCACAGGGAGAGCTGTGTGAATGGATGGGAAAGCATGAGTGTTAAAATGTGTTCAAGGGGAAACCAAGCCTCTATTAGAACGAACACGATGATCGTAGAGTTTGAGAAGAGCATTTTAGGAGCTCTGGTGGCACAGTGCTCTACATATTGGGCTATGAAACAAAAGGTCAGAAGTTCAAACCTACCAGCCACTTCACAAGAGAAAAATGAGGCTTTCTGCTCCCATAAAGATGTATAGCCTCGGATGCCCATGAGGGTGGTCAACTCTGGCCTCTAAGGTCACTGTGAATGGGAATCCACTTCAAGGCAGTGCGTTTGAGTTTGAGAAGGTAGTTTTGTTTCACTGAAGCACAAAGAGCAAAACAAAGGCTGACTGGAGGGTGATGGAGAGTGGGAGATCGTGGTTATTCAATTGAAGCTAGTTCCAGGGGAGCAGGGAGCTAAGAGAAGGAAGGCTTTCTTGTAGCCATCCTGTGGATGGCAGAGTGAAGGGAAAAAGCAAATCCACTGAGAGACTTCAATTTCCCCAAATCTCACAAAGGAGCACCCTTATCCCACAGGTTTTAATGAGTTTGGACACTGACATTCAGAGCAAAAGATGAAGTAATTTAACAAAGATTATGGTGCTTGGAAGTGGTAGAGCTGGGCTTGCAATGTACTTCTATCTGGCCCCCAAGCCCATATTAGTTCAACAATCCCAGGATAGCCATCGTTTCTTGGAGTAGCTCAGCTCCACAGAGGGAAAGGGAAAGCAGCAGACACAAGGCGTCTGTCCAGAAGGTGCTCAGCATTTTCGGTCTTGCTCATCCAGGATGGTCCTATTGCTTCCAGAAACTGCCTTCGTCTTATAGATGGTTATGAACATTCTCACCATTACCCTTGCCACTAGGATTTATCTAAGATGTCAATTGAGATAAACGACGTGGTAAGATGGAGTCATGCAAGAACAGGAATAGAGTGACCACTCTGAATAAAGGTGGGGCTTCCTTAGTGTCCTGCAGGAGGTGGGTTGCCACTCTTCTGAGTGAAAGTAGATGGACAAGGTCCGCCTTGCACTGTAATTAGCAATGAGGAATAAATCTTACTTAGACCCGACCTAGTCCCAGCAGGGAGCTGTGTCCAGCCAGAGGAGAGCATCCTTTTAAAATGTTGTTTTCCTTCACACACACAATGGTGATATGTCCATTAGCAGACGTCACCATGCTTTTGATCTAATCTCCAATTTGATAACAACTAGCACCACCTTCATCAACAGTGCATGCCAGATGCCTGTTGTGGTCGCAGTTCCCTTGAACGGTGTATTCCTCCTGAATTTGAAGCAGTGTCAGCCTCCCTGTGCATCTGACCTTCCTGAGGGCCCTTCCAGGTGATGGTTTCTGTTTGCTTGGTGTGCCTTGATGTCGCTTTGGTGCTGTCTGGAGCTATAGGACAAGAGCCTGATGATCGGCTTTTCAACTCAGAAGTGGTCTTACCTTTGCCAGGCTGACTACCTTCTTAGAGATCAAACACTTACCTCACTATCCTGTGGGATGGACACGGATTAGGAGCTAAAGAGTGATCGTGATTATTGATGCACTCCGTATGAACTGTGTCAAGATCCTCCAGGTGTACCCTCACCCAGCCTAGCTTGGAATTGTTACCAATCCAGCTCTTCCAGCTGAGAGGTTCACACCAGAAGCAGATGGGGCTGAAAGACAGGTAATGAATGGGTTATGGTCTCCACACTGGGAAGTCTAGATGGAGGAAGGTATAAGAACTATCTTCCAGGTGACCAGAGCCATATTGCCATATATATATATATTTTTTTCTCCTTAGTCTCTTCTTGAATATTTCTTGAAGTCCAACTCAACATGCACTTATGAATATAGCTTGTTTTTTCCTGTGCATATATTTACTATAAAAATTACATACAACATAATAAGAGTGTACCTTTGTATAAACCAAGCAAAACCAAGCCAAACAAACAAACTCACTCATTGCCATTGAGTAGCTATGAACACGGAACTGCCCCTGTGGGTATCTAAGGTGGTTGCACTTTACACGAGTACAATGCCTCTGCTTTCTCCCATGGAGTAACTGCTGGTGTCAAACTGCTGACCTTGTGGTTAACGGCCCAATGTGAACCACTACACTACAGCTCCATTGTATTAGTAAGCCTATCTAAACCATCTCCTTTGAATTTTTGCTCAAATTCATCTCAGTGGAACCATGACCATTTAATATAAACTCCCACTCACCTCACAGTACTTCTTCTCCTTCCTTTTTCTGCTTCATGGATTTATTGTAATCCTCGGTTATTGAGCCCTCTCTGAAATACACAGAAGGAGCCCTAGTCGAGCTGCTCAGTAAGTGCTGGACTGCTAACTTCAAGGTTGCTGGTTCAAGTCCACCAGCCACTCCTCCGGAAAACAGAGGAGACTCTCTTGCTCCAGGAAAGATTTATAGCCTTAGAAACCCTGAATAGCAGCAGTTCTCAACCTTCCTCATGCCATGACCCTCAAATATAGTTGCTCATGTTGTGGGGACTCCAACAATAAAATTATCTTCGTTGCTATGTCATAAATGTAATTTTGCTACTGTTATGAATCATAATGTAAATATCTGATATGCAGGATGTATTTTCAATGTTACAAATTGGGCATAATTGAAGCACAGTGATTAATCACAAAAATAATATGTAATTATATATTGTGAAATATTTATTTCTAATTACAAATAAATGGAATTTTGTCATGAAGCATAGTATAGCATGGGTAACAGTCTTAATATAAAAACAGTAAACTACATTGCTATATTTTGTGACAGTATGCATAAAAAGCCAACGTCAGTGTGAAACTTGAGATAGCTTCTTTCTCACTAGATCAGAAATCCTTGGGGCAGTCTTTGCAAGAGCACAACAAAGATCATTTTCCACAACAAGTCTACTTCTGTATTTAAACTTGATAATCAACAAGCTGGAAAACCCTGTTTCACAAAGTTATGTTGTTGGAAATGGAAGAAGAACACAGTCTCAGACAGAACAGGATAGGACTGCAAACACTTGATCCAGAATTTTGTAACTGGCATTGTAGAGAAATCAGTTCTCATTGCATTGCTGTTAATAAGTTCAATGAACTCCTCTTGTGCTGTCTCAGGAACACCTGCAACTTTGACTGTGGATGGGTTTCTGGCAAGTGTAAATGGGGCGTCAGATAGATTTGGAAAGTAACAAGAAATTTTGTCTGCAAGCATGTGCAAGTATGCTTTCACAGAAATTATCATTGTAATCCTTTTGTCTGGTTCAATGTCATATTCCTCAAAGAAAGCAGTTAAGGTAGGCAACATGTAAATTTTATTTTCATCCTTATTTTTTTTTTTTTTGCCAAAGCTGAAGTTTCATTTGGAATGATTGAATCTCTTCAGACAAATCAAGGCATGTTGCATTTGGTCCTTGCAGTGATAAATCTAACTCATTCAAGATGACAAAGATGCCAACGAGTAAGCTCTTTTCTGCAGTTCACTTTTATTTCTGAAAAGTGCTTCAAACTGATTTCTGATTTAAAATGGTTTGGATTCATCACAAAGCTCAAAAACACGTTTTAAAACTTTTCCTCTCAACAACCATCTCACTTCAGTGTGAAACAGCAGAGCATTATTCAGCACATCCAACTCATTGCACAGTTGCAAAAACAGTGCTCACCTTTACAAAATTGACAGAACTTATGACACTTTTCATTACTTCTTGTAACTCTTGTGGCAGTGTCTTCATTGCTAATATTTGCTGAGAATCATATAGTGAATTCTGATGACTTTTGGCGACTCATTCGATACCAAACATTTAAATCCAGATCTAGCATAGCTGGAGTATCATCTGTGCAAACGCCACAAATCTTTTCCCAAGAGATCTTATGCTCTTTCAGAAATGAACCAACTGTGTCAAAAACATCACATGCAGTAGTTGTTGGTTCAAGAGGTTTGCTTAAAAGAAACTCATTTTTAAAGTCACCATCATTAATATACCAAACGTAAATCAGTAACTGAGAACAGTTTGAAACATCTGTAGATTCATCAAACTGGATGCTAAATATTGGAGGTGAAGCAGATTTAATTTCCTGGATTACCTAATGAAGAATACCAGCCAACATGTCATTTATTCTTCTGCACACAGTGTTGTTAGATAAAGAAATTGCACTCAATTCCGTAACAAATTCATCTCTGATCATAACTGGAACAATGTCTTTGGCTACTGGCAATGGTATGAGGTTTCATAGCTCTGGCGACTCTGAGTGCCACCAACTATGAAGCTTTAATGACTGCTACATTTTGTTTGTGGTACTTGCCACCAGTGTCAAGTCTGGCTTTCTAGAGTCCGTTAGCTTTGCTTCTAAAATAGTTAGTATCCTTGCCAGCAAAGCTCAGATGCTTGCTATCAAAATGGCATTTTAGTTTGTTCGGCTTTATAGATTCAGTTTATAGAATTTCACAACAAATCATACATTGTGGTTTCTCAATCCCTGCTGTAATTATTGAGGTAGAACCATACTGTACAAAAATTCTCACTATATTTTCTTTTCTTCATTTTCTTCTCTACATGATCCATTGTCATGGGATAGTTTGCTAATGAAAATAATATATAACAATAGCTTTAATAATACAAAAGATGATACATGGCATAATTCAGTCAATACAGTTTATTCAAGTTTCCCATGATTTACCATGCTGTTGTTGTTGTTTTTTACTTACCTGTTACTATCACAAGGGGGCAGTATTCCCATCAACCACAGCTGAACACA
The DNA here is from genome assembly GCF_050624435.1 of Tenrec ecaudatus. NCBI lineage: Eukaryota > Metazoa > Chordata > Mammalia > Afrosoricida > Tenrecidae > Tenrec > Tenrec ecaudatus. The sequence continues at coordinate 5,015,447 of NC_134546.1, forward strand.
AAAAGACTGATCAGCCTCCAGATTAAATTCCCATGGAACAGATTATTTTTTTTGCAGTAGTTGATGATTTTACAATACATGCCTTTACATTTACCCCATAATTATAATTCATGAAGTCTTGTTTTACCTCCAATACTGCTGCTTTCAACACAGCAGCTGCTTTTAACAGAGTAGCTGCTTTCAACACAGCAGCTGCTTTCTACACAGTAACTTTTTTCTACAGTGTAGCTGCTCTCTACACACATGTGAGTGGTCCACATAAGTACATTATGGCTCCAACCCTGTCACATGCACTTGTATTTGGGGTGTATGTGATGGGGTTGACATGATGATGTCATCATGCCAGATACTCGTGTGTGGGCATATCTACATGTGGGTGGACACACCTGGAGATGGACAGAGGAGCGGTGTCTCGGTTCCTAAGACCATCGGAAATATGCATTTTACAATGATCTTAGGTGACCCCTGTGAAAGGGTCATTCCACCCCCAAAGGGGTCACCTACAGGTTGAGAACCTCTGCTCTATACGTTCACTATGAGCTGTAGTAGATTGGAGAGTAGTGGATGTGTCTTTTGGTAAAATACTATTTGTTGTTGTTACTTATATTGTTTTCATCTCATCTCCTCCCCTCAAAGAAAAGAATGCTAGCTCCATCAGGCCTTTTATCATAATAGACCTTTATTTGTTTTTGGCTTTATCTAGAACAGTACCTGAAATGTGGAAGATGGTCCATACTGGAGAAAGAAAATTAGGTTATTGTTATTTCTCTCCCTTAATATGCAGAACTGATCATGTGCTTGTTTTGCATAAGCTTTTGTCCATTAGAAGTATATATATGCATATATATTTTTATATACCTTGAAAATAATATATATATATATTCACAATACAATTCCATGCTCACAGTACCTAATTTGCACGCTTAAAAGTCCTACCTAGCCCATCATTTGGGAAAGCAATGTAATTTACCCGTTTGCCCAGAGTGATGCACACTCCACTGGGATGACAGGCCCTGTGGTCGTCTTTGTCCATTCGACAGAGGAACAGCATCTCTTCTCACCATATTACTAGGGGTTCCTAAAATTAAACGTCAGTCTGGGGCTTTGCCTAATGGATAGTAGTTAAAAGCCTAACTCTTGACTGAGAAAGTGCAGTGGCGTTCTTCTGAAAGGGAAAACAACAGCAATAAAGTCCGGCTGCTGCAAACCTCTTAATGAACGTGGAAACACTTGTTTAAAAATCTTCAAATGTGTATGTGTGTGTGGTGTGTGTGTGCATTTGTTTTTGAATAATGGTTATTTCAAGCCAGCAAAGAAATTTAATTTTGTCGTATGCATACCATTAGTATGGAAATAATGAGACTCTTTTTTTGTGTGTGTGAGACTTAATTGAGCCACTGAATTGTCTGATGCCAGTTGAGTGGCTAAAGCTGAATAATAGGATGAAAGTTTTTTTTAATCATTTAAAAAGAAAAAGCAATGTAATAGAAACACAAGCAAATAATAGTATATTGTTATCTTAAAGAAACATTTATCAAGACAATATACCAGAGGGCTTCAAGAAGTTCTTGGGAAGGTTCCATTATCTTGTAATTCCATTTTCCCATGAACTTCACTGTCTCCTCATAGATGTGTGTAGGTTGAGTGGGAAGATGAGAAGCTTTCTTATAGGGAAATACATTTTTAAAAGAAGCAAACAAAATCCACGGAGTCATTTCCAACTCATAAGCCCCTACACAGATTCTCCCAGGCTATATATCTTTACATAGACAGATTGTCTCATCTTTCTCCTGTGGAGTGACTGGTGGATTTGAACTACCGAGTTAGTGGTTGATAGTCCAATCCTTGCAGGACAGTGCCCTCAGGGCCCCTAGGTAAATGCAAAAGGGTACATAAGTCGACATCCCTGACAGTTTGACCACATAAACAGAGACAGCCATTTATTTTGTTGCCCTCTTGTGCTTACATTTTACTGGGAACTTTTTTCTGTTGAACCAACAATAATATTCCCTTCTCTCTGATTAACTGCACATCAGACTTAAATTGGGGGTGGGCTGGAGGGAGGATTTAAAACTCAATAAAGAAAAGGAGGAAAAGGGTAAAGTTATATCTTCAGTTGTGGGCTATGGTTTAAAGGTATGATTTCTTTAAGGGGTGTGATACAGCAGAAAGGGAATCTGAAGGCTAGGTCTATCGGCTAAGAAGCATGTCAGCCTGAGCACAGGGAACATCCTAAATGATCCCCTCGGCTGATGGAAGCTGAGCTTGTGTTGTAAGCAGTGCATATTATTGTATAAAATTTACTGTAACGGGGAGCGATATGAATAGAGAATGTATACAGTAGCTTACTGCGTGCTAGCAGGTCTTTTCTGGGCTCCTAAATGTTAACTGGATAGTAATGTAAGTTATTACACTCATTAAATTAGGCCACAAACAAGTCAACAGTGATTCAGCAAAATGGCTTTGTTTGTATAGTGCAAGGAAGTCTGATAGATATCCAGTCACACATTTATGGCTAAATGGATGAAGATTTTAACATTACAGCCTAATAAAAACCCCATACTGTGTGATTAAATAAGAGGGAAAGCAGTAAAAAAAGAGAACGCGTAATGACGGTAACATGTAGGTCAGTTACAATTTAATTGTCATTGCACTTCATTGCTAACATATCAATTCTCTGCTGCTTAGCTGAGCAGAAAACAACAACTTAACATGGACGCTGGGCCCACTGACGAGTCGTCAAAGCCCCACTTCCATCACCTGCTTTTGACTACTTCCTTAACGACCGCATGAAGTCTTCCTGCTTTAATAGGATAATCTTGCTGAAAGCTCCTGCTGATTGTTTCTTCCTATGCTCAATGCATCAGTGATCAGTAAATTTACTTCACACTCTGCATAGATGCTAAAATTAGATTGTTTGCATTACAACTTTCAATACTTCTGCAACAAGAAACACCTGCCTGCAGATTTATATTGTTTTGTTTAATGGTTTAAAATAAAGATAGCCTCACAGTGGCGATACCTTGATGTACTATATCAGAGGCACACAATGGCTGATCATTTTTCTTACTTATCCAATTTGTACTGTATTTCTTGCCATATAAGGTATAGCTTCATTATCATTAATTGCAGCTTTAGAAAAACCGAGGAAGTATTTATTCTTGCCAACTTTGCTGCAATTTTACTTATTCAGTGTAACTGGGGAAGTGTGTGTGTGGGGGGGAGCAGTAAAAAAAAAAAGCACTGTGTATTTAACTCTACCCCCACCCCCACCCCCAAATCTGGATAATTCACACAGATCTCAAAGGGGCTTTGGCACCTTTTAAAAATGTTAGCTCTAAAGAATTGTCTGTCTAGCACACTTACGCTGATCTATAGTAAAGACTTAACCGAGTACATAACCAAACTATTAATTCAGGTGCCTAAGGTGACATTTTTTATCCAGTTTAGCCTGGTCTATTCCATGTAGAATAGTGAACAGCTCCTGGTATAAAAAATGATCCAAGAGAAGAGAAATAATTTTATTAGAATGATTAGAAACATCAACAATTTTTTTCCTCAATCCAAATCTCATTTTAATTCAGGTTTCTGGGAATCAGGCCCATAGACTTCAAGTGCAGCTAAGATGCTCTAACTCACTGGAAGGATCGCCCAGTGCCTGCCATGGGGTTCTCCAGTGTGGGCATTCCCAAGCATGCGCTACAATCGAGAAGACATGGCAAAAAGATGGCAGGCTTTGTGCCCTTTTGCATCTCCTTGATCCTGTCTAGCAGGAATCCTGTGTCACTAAGGGACAGACTACGGACACGGGGGTCCATTATCACTGACAAATAAAGCAAAGGCCAAGAAATGAATTCTCTGTTTCCCTAGACTGATGCCTGGAGGCAGCCTCTCAGCCTTGGGGCTAATGGGTGGACCTTGGAGAATGGGGATGGGCTTCCTGGTGGATGCCAAGTCTGGCAGTGTATGGAGCTGCCAGCTCTCAAAGCTAATTTAGGGACGAGCTAAGGACAGCTAGGAGTCCCAGGCTGTAGTCATGAAAACACTATTGATCAGGGTCGCTTCTCCTGTGTTCAGTTCTTTCTCCTTTATTCAGCCCGGAATGGGAAGTCCTTTCTGAAGAGTTCAACTCGGGAGAAAACCAAAGTAGTACAGTACTTTTGGTTTCCATGGCGCTACTTATAAAGATTATGCAAAGTGCTTAATGAATAAGTAACTTCTCTCAACACTTTGCAGACGAGACACTTAAGAGATTTAGACAAAAATAACAATGTGAATAGAAAGTTCACGGTGGCTCTCCAAAGGCTGGGTTTCTGTATGCTCTTCAGTTTACTGGTCCTTACAGGAGGGGCTGGCTCCCTGGGACGCTATGCTTCTACGTGCTTGGCCATCAATCTTACAGGCCCGTTTGGCTCCGCATGTGTTAGTGGACTGGGAGCATCATGGTTCCTGGAGCTGGTGACACGCCCTCCCTTCTCGGATCTGAGTGCTGAGTGGGATGTGCTGGGGTTCTTCCAAGACTGCGCAAGTGCTCAGAGCGGTCCTGTCGGACGGGCATTTTGTTGGTGAGCATTCCCTTCCCCCTCTGATTTCGGCCCATTCGTTGAGTGCGCATACGCATTTCTCTCTGTCCTCCATGAAAATGAATTGTGAATAAAAGACTCATTGTTACAAGGAGCATATATTATCCACGGAAAAGGGATAAATGTATTGATTTTTCCATAAAAATGAGCTTTGAGGAGTTACAAGTTCCTGACGAGCTAAATATAGAAACATGATAAATCCGGAAACATAACAGTGGATTTAACCACATTATCATGCAAATAGATCATTTTACTATATTTTTAAGTTATCTGATAATAGAATGAGGAAAAATTGGAGGGAGTTGAATTTTTCAGGTGCGATCCAATGATGATACCTTTGAATGAGACTTAAGAGTTTTCTAATCTTTAGTCCTTGACCAGATAAGGCGGCATTCAATCTTTAAATCAAAGAGAATTTGGCAAATTTCCTAATGCCAAAGTTCATTCTGGGACTTGAAGTATGAATTCTTCACGTGTCATATTACGTGTCCTGATTCTTGATGTTCGTTAGGCTTTTTAAGTACTAGAGACCAATCAAGGCTCTCCCTGTGCTCTTTTAAATATGGCTCTCTTGGATCAGTAGGAGTTCAGTCTGTAGGCCTGTACGGATGGGAGATAGTACCCTACTATCATGTGTATGTGCACGTGTGTGGGGTTGGTGACATGCTGGGTTTGGAAAATGAACTTCCACCTTCACCAACAGCTGCCTTTTGTAAGCTCATCTGTAACCTGGACACCACTTTGGAAGCTCATTAGCCTGCGGAGTGATTGCGAATGAAAGAGGATGCCCAGTGACTCACTGACATTCATGCCTGCTTTTTAACATCTCCTGCTGTCTTGTTGCGGATCTAGATTTCACACTCAGATGCTTAACCCCACATTAATACGTGTCTTCTTCCCCACGATGCATACGGTGGCCCTCTATGCCTGGCATTATCATCCCTGCCAACACAATGTATGGCAGGAAATTTGAGGGGCGGGGGGACCAACCACAGCAACCTCACTAAACCTTGACCAGCCTATTTTCGTGTGTTCTCGAATGCAGCGCATGTTTTAGAGGGCCCATGCTGGAGAACCCTGTGTCAGGCACCGGAGCGAACCTTCCAGTGAGTTAGATTCTCAAAGAAAATGGTAGACATTCTCCGCTCCCTTGGGCCGGGCCAGGCGTCTATTTCTTTTTATCTTTCCTTATTAAATTATGTTTACCTGAATACATCAGGTTCATTTCACCTGGGCGGGATGTCCCATTAAGCATGACAAGTAGAAGGTTGCAAGATGAATGCCCTTCTGGAGCCTGAATTAATGTGTCAGCATCCTTTCAGACCTGGGACCGGAGTCTATCGGAAATATTCCATAATGGACTTTAGCCTCTAACCGAACTGCTCTCGTGTTATTTCTATAACAAGACTACTTTTAAAGAGCTCATTATTGGCTTCATTAGATATGTTACTTGCACCAGTGGCCATGGTTATGCGTATAATATAGGAGTGGTTAGCGTAGCAGATTTTTTATGTATTATATGGCATCTAGCTTGAAGTAGCCCAAAGGTTTATGGCGATGTAATTGGTAGTTAGTGTGAAATTTGTAAGACAAATAGACAATATCTAGGGTTACCCCTCTAATCCTCTCCTTTCAGTTTTTTACAGCCACCAAAGGGCCTCATTAAAACAGCAGTCAGCACCTTCGTGAACAGAGACAGTGCTTAGTGTGCCCAAATGTGACAGAAAATCTGCATTTTGTAAATCTGACACCTTTGATAGATTATACAGCGTGAAGCCATTTCTTCCCAGCACTAGGAGAGCCCTTCCGGTTCTCTTCTGAATCCAGCTCTGCTGTAGTCACTGGCTGTAACGATTATGGGACTGGCCAAGAACCTTGACTGAACCATAGACCAGCTGAAGCACTAACAGATCTGTCGCAGAAGAAGATCAGCCAGAATGCTCCTGAGAAACTAGGATAGGCGCACTTTGTCTCCAGTACTCTGGACAAGTCATCGGGAGAGACTGGTCCCTGGAGAAAGATAGCATGCCGGGAAAGTAGATCATCGGAAAAAAAGAAAGAGAAGAGAAGGCCCTTTATGAGACAATTGATACCATGCCTGCAGCCATAGGCCCAATACAACACAACAATTGTGAGGCTGAAGGCGGACCGGAAGTGTTTCCTTCCGTTATCACAGAGTCCCTGTGAGTTGCAACCCACACCAGGTGGCACCGCACCCCAGCAACAAGCATGTGAAAGGGCAGGTGGACTCAGACAAAGCCTAGAAGGTAGACTCGGGCCTTTTGTCGGTGGCACCAAGCTCTTTGCTTACCACGGGGCCAGAAAGCCAATGTCGGGGTCACATTTCTTGAGCCATGAGCATGCACTAACATCACGTGTCCCCCAATATATAAAGGGAAACAACACATGAACTTCCAGAGTGCAGACACAATGGCTTTATGCTCCACATGGGGAAGATGACTGGGCTTTCATCTTTTTTTTTTTAATTACAGATTAGTGTCTTAGAAGTATGTCCAGCTTAGGAGGATCCATGAAAACCCTTCTCTTGGTTCCACGGAAATCTGTGAACCCGAAACTTTGGAATCAGAAGGTGCAATGAATGCTACTGTAGCAACTCACGCAGATCCTCTCACATCTTCACACGACCGACCGAGCAGGCCGAACAAAAGGCAAGGGTATGTGCCCTTGGAAGCCTTCCGTACACGGCTCCCAAGCCACATGAAATGTTTGACCTGGACGCTTTCACCCGCGTCTAGTCCACAATAGCCCTATTCAGGACGATTTGTGCAGAAGCTGACAGCAACTGTGGAGAATAAACTGGGAAGGACCTATGGCAGGAAGAGTGTCTAACAACTGTATTCCATGGAAATTCCCGTTTTCACTGTTGCTTTAGGAAGAGGCAGAGAACAAGACTTCAATGGGATTTTTTTTCTCCACTTTGGCCCAAGATTTGCGGACTCTTACTAATTGTAAGCGGACGTGAGAAGCAGGCAATCCGTCTTGTATCCCGGTTCAGCTTGTGATTGAAAGCTGTCAGTGTATGTTTTTGATGATTCCAGGGAAGGTGGAACATTCTGTTACCCACTCTTTTCAGTTGTCCATCTTTATGGTCAAAAGATACTGAAATGCAGCCTCATTTTATAGAAACGTCTAAATAGAGGAGGAGACCAGTTTGACCTCTGTGCCTTATACCTTGGGTGCAGTTGCATAAGTGGCTTAATACAGTAAACGGAGGAAATTCAAACCCACTGCCATGGAGGCAATGCCGACACTCAGCGAGGTCTGGCTGCCTCCCTTCCAACAGCAAGCAGCTCCATCTTTCTCCACGGAGCTCCCGGTGGGTTTGTACAACCTAACTGGTGGTTAGCAACGTGTCCTCCACAGTGCCACCAAGAGTCCTTGATTAATATGACCCGAACCAAACCCACTGCCACCTAGTGTGTTCTGACTCTTTGATACCCTGCCATTGGGTGGATTCTGATTCAGAGCGATCCTATAGTGACCAGATAGGTGTTTCTGAGACTGCAAATTGTTATGGGCGCAGACAGCCTCATCTTTCCCTCTGGTAGCAGCGGAGGGGTTTGAAGTGTCAGCGTGTGGTGAGCATGACAGTGCTTAGTAGTGGAGTAGAGCATATTTACTCAAGGTTGAGCATTGGAAATGATTTGAAAGTATTTTATTTGCTTTAATACCTCCATGACAATAGAGTGTTAATGAAGTAAATACATTGATCATTGTTTATACCTTATTCTGAAAGTATTTGAAAACGTGGCTGTTCAGATTGAACGAGACCAAAGGAGTCACCTGTCCTTCCTGTTGCGTATGCGCACACACACCCACCCACCCACCCACCCACCCACACACACACACACATACACACACACACATCACTGAAATTTTATTTTTAATATTTTATGTATACTCAGTTTGAATCTATTTATTAACTAGGTTGCTTTTTCCCCACTGTGATCAAAGAAAGCAGTTTTCACTTAAATAATTCCCCTTAGGTATTTGCAATGATTAATAATAAGACTTACAAAAGGAAACATTTCAGTGATAGGAACCTTGAAACAAATCCTTGAAAATTTGGAACGGATATTGCTTTCTCCTGCAACAATCTGGGGCCAGTCTCTACTTCTGTTGAATTCATTTTTTTCCTTTTCTTTTGAGGGTCAGAACGATTAAAATTTAGCCAGTTGCTAGAGGGACCGGTAGGGCTCTTGCCTGAGAAATATACTTGAAATTTCTCTTTGGGAGAAAAGGGAAGAAAAAACAACAGATAGAAAATTACATCAGACCCATCTTTCAACTAACAAATCCTCTGACTTTCTTTGCTCTAAATTGTTGACCCCAGCCATCTGTGTCAGGCGGTGTGGCCCAAACACTCCTGTCCAATAACGATCCAGGCTACCTCATCAGGATGTGCTTGTTAAAAGTGATAATGGTCCACAATCGGTACTTAGTCGGGTGAAATACAATATCCCCTTTTCAAATGTGGAGGTTTGGGGTCTGAATTAATACCTTGGTACATAAGTCATTGTGCCGTCTGAACATCGGTGAGCTTCTTTTGTTAATCACAGAGTTGGAAATGCTGCATTTATGGAATTTGGGCCAGGAAGGGATTCTGTGGTGTCTGCTCTTACCCATCGGGTCTTCTGGAGGCTCTTGAAAAACTGCCTTTGCACATGCAGTTCCAACATCTGAAATGCATTTCAGGATGCTAAATGTTTTCTCATCAATTAAATGTTTATTTTTTTAAAAGATTTGAAATATTTTTAATGAGGCTGGGCTTCTAAAACTGACAACCTTTGACAGTGAATTCTCTTAGTGTGTGTGACTTGGCTTGCCCTGCAAAATGAACTTAAAAGGGGCATTGTGAATAGAATGTGTGGATTTGAAATTCGTCAGATTATTCACATCTGTTAGGTGGGAATTAGAGGGCAGGGAAATAATGCATTCTGGTGTTTTTGAGCTATCACTGCCAAAGGCTACTGACTCGTAAGTATCAACATCTGTGGTTCTTCTCCTTTCCATTTCCTGATTCGATGTGTCTAAACATTTCATTTACTACTGGAATTTTGAAGAGTAGTTTCAAGCCGCAGTGCAAGGTAGGATTTCATGGAAAGATTATTATTAGCAAATATTAGTTAAGGGAGAGTATGTACAATTAGCCCTACGTAACATGAGCCAAATGTTGTGATTTGTATTATTGAAAGGACGTCAGCCTCTTGAAACGGTAAATAACGGAGTGAAAATAAATAAAGGTACCTGTATTTTGACAGTCATATCCCACCTCTAGTTTCCCTATGCGCAAGCGTAAACACTCACGCGCGCACGCACACGCGCGCACACACACAATCATTCAAATGCCTTTTCTTCCTCTGACAAAAATATTCATTAAAAACATTTCACTGTGCTGCCTTTTAATACAGCACGGGCATTCAACCTGCGCAGGAAGCTTCCTGGAACCACACAAATACTGTGTAATTATCTGCCGGCTCCCTGCTGGCTGCTGCATATCCCAAGCACAAAGTGAGCACTGCATTTCTCCAGCCCCGACTCCTGTCTTCATTGTCCCTGCTTGGCATATGAAGCCGCACTTCATACAGGAGACCTGATCAAACTTGATAGATTTAGCCATTATTCTTGGCTGTGTCAACTTTCCACACTGTGTTTTTTCTTGCTCCTTGGGCTCTTTTGTTTCGCCACCCAGGGAACGCAGCACATCCGAGCCTGGGTGTCTCTCGTTGGAGGCGCCTCTCCTCTGTCTTCCTGCCCTCCCTCTCTTTAGACTCTCTCCATCCCCTCCTCCTCCCTCTTTTCTTTCACAGCCCCCCTCCCTCTCTCCCCCCACTCCACCCCACCCAAACATACCAAGGATTCAACAAATAATTTTCCGTGCACATCATGTGATTCTGAGAAAATAAGGCTTTGCAATTTTTCTCTCAATTGTCCTCTTTGGTTTTGATTTTTTTTCCTTCCCCCAGTTACTATAAAAGAATTCTGCAGCAATGTTGACACACAGGCGGAAATGCTTTGAAAATCCTTTTATATTTCCTGTTAGTAGCACTGGAACTTTTGCTCTATGATGTGGGGTAGTGATGGTTGGGATATATCTATATCTATTTATATATGATTTTTTTCCTGTTTTACTTCCAAGGAGCTCTTCAGTTCATGTTTTCAAGGATCATCCACGTCAGTGTATCTTCCAAATTTTATAAATGTCTCTGTGCATTCTCTTTGAAAAAGACATTAGAGCTTTCTCTAGGCAAATACAGATGTTGAAACAACTGGCTTAGCATAACCGATTGCCTTGTAGTTTCAGAGAATGCTACTCAACAATAGGGATTCACAGCGGAGCTCTGGCCGGATTTTAAAGTGACAAAACAATCATGCAGGCTGCATCACCGCAGTGACGACTCCCCCCATCCTCACACTGTCACGGAGCAAGTTTGCTGATAGTTTTGAAATTGCCTCCTGGACTTGAAATACTTATAAGGTCAATTTATCGTTGCCCTAGTTAATGAAGACTTTGTGATGAGAGCCTCCTCCCCCACCTCAGGGTGTTAATTTCTTCTTCTTCTTCTTCTTCTTCTTCTTCTTCTTCTTCTTCTTCTTCTTCTTCTTCTTCTTCTTCTTCTTCTTCTTCTTCTTCTTCTTCTTCTTCTTCCTCTTCTTCTTCTTCTTCTTCTTCTCCTCCTCCTCCTCCTCCTCCTCCTCCTTCTTCTTCTTTCCATCGCGTATATATCCCTTCAGGGAATTCCAAGTGCTGTTTAAAAGCTGAAAATAATGGTTAGTGCTAAGGTCTGCTTATTAAGAACAAATTATTAACACAACAAAATCTCAAGGGCTTTATAAAGCCTGCTCACTCTCCTTAGCCCCTCTGCACCCCACACCTACACCCCTGTGGTATTTTGATATTTGGGGAGTCATATGCCAGTCTCTTGTTAGGAAGCTTTTCAACAAGTTTGCTTAGAGAATTGTTATTGTTGTCCCTGGTTTTGTGTCACAGAAATAAGGCGAGGTCCTAGTCTGGCTCCGATGGACCATTCTGCTGACATTTGATTTCTTTTAGAGTCTTATTATTTTAGAGTGGCGTTTTCAGTCACGCCGCAAGCTTCTCGCCATCTTAAAATGTAAATTGCCACGAAGCAACACAAAGGCGACGGGAAGATGTGGAAGGCAATCGCGCTGATCACTTAATTCAGTCGCTGCATATCCACTTGGCATAAGGTAATTAGAGTGCCACATCGCTGCAGAGACAGAAAGCTTAGGGTCCCATTCTGACTCATCCAGACGATAATACATGATTAGAAGTCAGTGACAGATCACAACTGCTGAATGACCCACCAAGGTCTTATCAAGGGCAAATCGCATAATTAGCATGCACTTGCCTGGCAGAGGAGTGCTGAGCTGTTGTTCCCGCACAATCAAATTAGCCCCGCCAGCGAGGTCAGTGTTCTCTGACCTCTGAGACACTGCATGTTCCATCACCCACCCCCTCGTCGCAGACGCCATATACACGTGCAGGTACACACACACACGTGTGCATGCAATGTGCAAACATGCGTGCGCATGGGACCTAAGTTGTCCGTATGCTGAAAACACGTTTCACAGAGGCGCTGTGGGAGTACACTCCATCGACTCTTTAGTTCATCATGTATGGAATGAGCAAGCCGGCTAATGTAGTCTGACCTGAGGGACACATATGTAAGGGAGCTACTTGGATATAAATTCAAGCATCTAGTGAGATCTCGATCCTACATTATTCACTCTTAATACATCTGCAGCTTCCCCCCAGTACTAATGACACCTTCATCCAAGCTTCAAGTCGCGCCTTCCTTCCAGTCATCCAAAGCACCCAGTTGGTTTCTCTGCTCCCTGTCTACTCCATTTGCTTTTCTCTCAATTGCCGTCCTTGTCTTCACACTCTTCTCCATTTGGACACTTCTTTGGGGATTGCTCGTAGGTCCACATTCTCTGCCAGCCTAAGGACTGTCGTGCTCTTCCACCAGTGGTCCACTGAGTGCAGCGCTACAAGGGTCTGGGCTGCGCTTGCTGACTGAGGCATCAGGTGACGGAGCTGACATCGTTCCATGGCCTACGTTGTCAGCATGTGAGCAAAGCCCTCCAGAGGTTTTGTTTGACGCGTCTGGAGGCGGTTTGGTTTTCAGCCTCTAAGTAACTTTTCCATTTGTTGGGATGCTGGGTCACTTCTTGCCACACCTGAGGAGCCTATGTGACCTTCTTTGTCTCAGTCTCCATCCTTGGGCAATGCTCCCTCCGATCCAGGGGTCCTGGCCCGCACTTTGGGTTCCCATTCTGCTGAAGCCTGCCTGTCTAATGATTCTCCACGAGATGGGTTTGCATCCTATCAAATCAACGTTGAGTTTGGCTTCCATCCCATAATGAGGAATAATGAAAATATTTCATTCTACTAAGAGCTCAGTAATTTCACCATTTGATTCCCTGAGTCTTGCCTAAACATGACTCACAGTGTTGCTCCTATGCAGAGTCGGCGCAAAGGGACTGAGCACTCATTACATTTGCAGAATCATGCCACAGTCTAGGGCAGTGTTTCTCAACCTGTGGGTCGCGACCCCTTTGGGAGTTGAATGACCCTTTCACAGGGGTCACCTGATTCATAACAGTAGCAAAATGTCAGTGATGAAGTAGCAACACAAATAATGTTATGGTTGGGAGGTCACCATAACACGAGGAACTGTATGAAAGGGTCGGGGCATTAGAAAGGTTGAGAACCACTGGTCTGGGGAATATTGATTTGGGCTGGGGTGGTGATCCAACTTTAGTCTACTATTTGGGGGCGGCTTGCAGGATGGAAAGCTTTGGCCTGCACAGAGCCATGAAGAAGCGATGTGCTGAATGCCTAATGACTTGGGTCTAGTCTGGCTTTGGACTTGACTTCCATGTCTTCATCTACAAAATGACTAGAGTTGACCAGAAGCTCTCTGACCCACCCCAGGGTCACATTCTATGGTTCTGAAATAAGAGTGGAAGCTTCTCCTCAGTCTAATTGGTTATATATTCCAGCCAGTGCAGTCCTCTCTGACAACACAACCTAGCACTCTCAGACCCCTGGAACAGAGAGTCGTGTTGCAGGTAAGGGACCAAGACCTTGGCATCCTGGAGGAAACAAGGGAGAGAGTGGTGTGAGTAGACCCGTTGTTTACAGATTTCCCACTCTGGACACATACACCTTCTATAATTAAACACGACGGAAGGGAAGAAGGCAAGAAAACACAACTGATTTCTCTTTCAGTTGCAGGAACCCAAAGTGTCACTGCACAGGCAAGTGCATCTTTGAGCCAATTAAATAGTTCCAGCTCCAACTTGACCTCTTCTGCAATTGTTCTGTTGTGTGACATGGGTGTTTTAATAGGCAATGGGCTTTTGCAGGGTTATCATGGCCCCCCCATCAGTCCAGACATTCTTTCTTGGGTAAATGCAGGGTTTCGATTGACTTGTAGTGTTGGAAGCTGAACTGCTTGTAGATTTCAAGCAGAGGGATTTAAGTTAGGGTTTGGGGATGCAGGGTCCTCCTGAGAATGCATGTCGACATGTGTTCATTTCCCAGGGAGACGCTGGCCGTTGGTGTAAAACGCAGGAGGGAGACCTGGTGGGCAGCACAAAGCTCGTTTGGAAAGACCGTGTAGCTGCCGCAGACGCAGGGACATTTCCCTTCGATGAGAATGAATGTCGTCTGTCTCTGGAATGGGAACAGTATTCCGTGTGCGTCAAAAGTTCCGGGAAAACATCCTATTTATAACGATTGTGATGAGCTCTTCCATCCTCCTGGTATTTAGTCTTCATGGTAACTCCTTCTTGATGAAAAGATAGAGAGAATTATGCACCAAGGAGCAGTTTTTATACTTATAATGGAAATATTAAAAACGAGGACCATTTTTACAAATTGTCTATCTAATAGAGATTTTATAGCCTCTGTAAAACACAGACACTGCATCCTGAAGCACTGTGCCTGCTTGTGAGGTGTGTGCCAATTTTCAGGAGGTGTGTATTTCCATATGCGTGCTCCTTGTCCATTATATATCTCCCATATAAATATAAATCATAGTAGCCAAAATCTCCAGGGGCGAGCTCCCCCACCCCATCATCTGGTGCAAACCATGCAAGTCCCCTAACAAACAGGATTAAAATTCACTCCTTTCAACCATCCCTGGCATTCCTTCCTTCCTTTTCATTGAGCTACATTTGTCTGATTTAACAAGATAAGATGGGCCGGCTGATGCAGCCCCTTGTTAATGTAGCCGCGGCATCCACCATAGCATCGACACTCGGCATCAGAGGGACGCATAAATCAGGTATTCAGAAAAAATTAGATATGCAGCACACCAGTTTTATAGTCCCAGCCTCAGAAATTGAAATGGCCCAGATTAATGTATTATATCTTACACACTGTCCGAGTGAATCAACTTTAATATATTGAACAGATTCGCAGAACAAGACTTTGTTATCTAAGGAGCACTCGGAAGAAGGAATTGACCTGAGGATTTGATTTGGTTCAGGTAGTTCATGTTGTACTGCAGCATTTGAATCGTTTCACATAAAAATAAAATTTGTATTAGAAATATTTCACATAGTTCCTGGGCTCCTCCTCACGGCAGCCTTGCAGGGGCCACTATTATAGAAACAATGTCCGGCCCAGATATGATTCTAACCTTTGCTTCTGACACGGCAAAACAATATAATTGTAATTTTAATGTAAGCTGCTGTTTCTCAGCTAGGCAGCCTGTACAGCTGACTTTGCCGAGTTTGGATGTGGACTGGAAATGAAGTGCCCGTTGAATTGCTCGCACAAAGGGGGAACACCGTCGTGCAGTGCAGCAGTCGCAGCGGCTCGGGCAGCGCCGGGCCGCTCTGTGCACAAGTGGACGTTTCCACTGCTGTGTTTCCAGGAAGAACCGGTTTGGCAGCCTTACAGGGTTGTAAGCACAGTCGCTCCTCTTCTTGCCGGGCTGGGATGGCAGACTTCTGGAATACTGTTGGGATTGGCAGCCAGAGTTGATGCGGTCACTGTCCACCCCTACCCCACCATGTCCGGAAGGGAGGGGAGGCGGCAGATTGAAGGCGCCCTAGTGGAGTAGCGGCTATGCAAAGGCCTGCTCTCCCCAAGTCAGCCATGCAAACCAGCTGCTCCGCAGGTGACAGCCGGGCCTTTCTACTCCAGTAAAGGGGCAGCTCCATCTGTGAGTCAGCGCTGACCCCGTGGCAGCGAGCGAAGGCGGTGCATGCACGCTTGGCCTGGACATAGTCTGGCCTGCGGGGCTCCCCGGCACATCTTGCATTGCCCCGTGGCTCCTTTCCTGTTCCAAACTTAACAACACTCTAGAGCAGGGCTTCTCGACCTTCCTCAGGCCGCCACCCTTTCCTGCAGTTCCTCTTGTCGTGATGATGCTCTAACCATAACATTATTTTTGTTGCTACTTCCTAAGTGTCATTTTGCTATGGTAATGAATCGGGTGACCCCTGTGAAAGGGTCATTTGACCTCCACAAAAGGGGTTGCGACCCACAGGTTGAGAACTGTTTAGAGGGTCTTCTTTTGTATATATAAAATGCCTGAGACCTGCACACCTGTGCTCTCTTCATGGACTGACAACGAGGGGGGTCCAGACCATACCTTCCCATTTGTGCCGCCACCAGTGATGTGACGGGTCTCCTACAGAGAGCCACCTCCTTACCCGAGAGAGGAGCTCTCCCCAGGCAATGCTCTGGAGCATACACACGCCGGCTCGGGATGCTGGAGCTCGGGAAAATCTCTTGATGCTGAAAGTACTTCGAATGAGAGAAGTGGGCACAGAGATGAAGATACCCAACAGTGCACCCCCTCATTCTGACGCTATGCAGATGCCAGGGCAACCAGAGGCAGAGAGAAAACGGATCTTTTCCTGGGATGGCTCCCCAGCTCTGGTTGGCAAGTCGAACCCTGCCTTTGCCCGCGTTCCCCACCAGGTTCCCTGATTCCTGTGTTCTAGTTGTGCAGAGACAGGGATCCAAAGGCCTTCAGAAAGCAGCAACCAAAAGGCCAGTTGTAGAACAGCGAGTTGACACATGAACCCAAACTCAAACTCACTGCCATCAGGTCAAGGCTGACTTGATGAACCGTAAGAACCATACAGAACAGGAGAGAACTGCCCTGGGGGGCGGGGGGGGGGGTTCCAATACTGTCAACTCTGTAAAGCAGCAGGAAGCTTCATCTTACTCCCTTGGAGCTGCCGGTGGCTTTAAGCTGTCATCTCAGTGCATAACCATTACACCGTCTAATGCCCGTTATTTTCGTGGATGGTCGAGCCAGATGTGAAAAGGTACGGCGTCACAAATCCAGAGATGTTTTGACCAAGTCTTCTCCTGGCTCTTTCCCCGTGCCTAATCCCTCTGTGCTCGTCTGAGTTACCCGGTGCAACCATTCCAGAAATGCTCTGGGTGGATGATCTCTCACAAATAGAATTTATTTTCTCACTGTTTAAGACAAGAAGCTCAAACTCAGGATGCTGACTCACGGGGAGAAAGGTTCTATTTTTGCCAGCTCTGGACTGAGGCTTTTGTCTCTCCAGCTTTTGCAGCCCAATTCCTCAGTGAACTCCCTGTGTCATGGCATCCATCTCACCCACCTCTTTCTGCTCTCCTTTCACTGCAAGCAACGAGCAGAAGGTATATGGTCCCTTTAAGACCGTGCTTCGTAATCTCCTGAACCAGATCTCTAAGGTCATTCTTCATCCATTTTACCCTCTATCAGACATGTTGACCATAACTCAAATTAATTGCATCTCCCCTCCTTTGTGGCCCAGTCACATGTTCGACATTGTCTTCTCAAACCTCGTCAGAAGCATACTTAGGGTCCACATGCCTAGAAACATCTGTTGCTGGTGCCTGTGTATTCCCAAAGATGGTTGACACTCCCATGCCTCCCCTCACTTCCTCCTGACCCCTCACCAGTTACTTATGACACCTAGATTTTGCTATCTACTACCTTAAAAGTCTTCCACCTTCAAACCCATCACTCAATGCCCAAACCCCTTCCACAGCATAGTGCTAGGTGATTAGATCCGCACCTTAGCTGTCTTCCTTATCTGGCGCTGCCCGCAGGGACATCACAGATGGTGGGCTTGGAACAACTGAAACCCATTTTCTCTCAGTTTGGGAAGGTGGAAGCCCACATTCAAAGTGCCTGCGCTGGGAGGCCGCTGCCTGCATCAGCTGTGGTGCTTGCTGCTCCAGCTTCTCTATCTTGGCTTCTTAGAGATTTCCTTGTGTCTTGGCTTCTGTCTTTATCCTCCTCACTTCTGTGGGCTTATTTCATCACTTCTGTAGCTCCCGCGCGAGTGACTCAGGACAAACCCTACACTAATTCTGCCTCATTAGCAGAGCAAAGACAGTCCATTCCCAAGTGGGATGCTAACCACAGGGATAGCGGTTTGGATGAACCACACGGTTGGTGGAGTGGGGGCCTGGATTGGGGTACAGTTCAGGCTGTAGCAGCATGCCTCAGGTGTCAACACCGATGCCCTTTTGACTGGGAACGAAGACCCTGGAGGCCCTCTCCCTTCTTCCCAAGCAATCTGATCTGGGCAGTCTATCCTGTATGTTTGGACTGAGTCCTAGGACCTCTGCTTCCTATTTGTATAGCTGCTTGTTCAAGTCTCTTTTTCTCCAGACGACTGCTGCCCCCTTCATTCTTAGCACAGTGTCTAGTTCATGGTGTGTGTGTGTGTGTGTGTGTGTGTGTGTGTGTAGGCGGAGGAGGGGGGCACACAACTGCATCCATTCCGCCTCACGGACATCCATGTGCAGCTCACCCACACTGTCTCCAGGGCACCACTGGGCGTATTCAATCTGCCAGCCTGGGGGTCAGTCATCTGGCTGCTAGAGCCTCAGAGGGACATATGTGTTCATAGACACCAGCTGAATTCACATCTTCCTTTCCTCAGAAATAGTTCTGAAACCTTCATCTGTATCAGGACCCAGTCTCAGCTCTAGGGCAAGAGCAGTGACCATAACGAAGTCCTTGTCCTCACAGAGATTACAATCCAGGGAGGGACATTCACAACAAGTAAACCGTAAATGGGCAATTGGGAGTTGCCCATATTTTACTGGTGGAGATATTCCGTAGCGTGGTTTCCTGTGCTTCCCTCCAGGATTCAGTTTTTCATGTGGAGATGAAGACCGCGTCCCGGGCAGGTACAGGGCCTGACAGCATCATTTAAGCACCTTGCGAGTTTGTAAGGCTCCCTTGGCTTTAACCAGCTACAGTTCACCAGCCGCCAACCAACAAAAGCCAGGCGCCATCAGGCAGTGAGACTATAAGGTTTGCAGGACTGCTCACCGAGGGAGAATAATGGGACCTGGTGGCCCGGACGTTCAGTGGCAGCGACACAAAAGCAGCCTTGCTTGTGTACTCCTGTTTTCAGAGCCCCGGGAATCATTTGGCAAGCTTTCTTGTGGCCTTGGCTGTCCCTTCTTGTACTCCTGTGGTGCTCTGTCCTCTTGACCCCTGGCTCTTCACAGTGGTCTCAGTACATCCTGGCCACCACCCTGCGCGAAGAATGCTTCTGGTGCCAACAAGCCAAGGCAAAAGAAAGCAGACAATTCATTTACCCTGCTCCGTCAGCGCTGAGGAATGCCAGTGTCTGTAACTACCTAGCCAGTGCCAAGTGCCAGTCTGGCCCCCACTGACCCGCTCTCTGCACAAAGACCATGTAGGGCCCTGACCTGTGTCAGCCGAGTGGCCATCAGATGGTTCCTGAGCCCGGGACACTCGGGTCACAGGGTTTCCTGCGGCTCACACATTTGGCGCATCATCTCTCACAGCAGGTTCTGGTTGCGTATCCGGCTTTGACCGCGCACGTTCTGTGAGCATGTATGGGGAAGTGTCAAAAACAAGTGGTAACGTTACGACTAGCTCGGACCATTAATTTTCAAAGGAATTACTAAGTAAAATGACGTTTCACAAAAGCCTTCCGACGCTGCCATTTCTATAGCTTTATTTTAAGTGCCGGATGCTATATGTCCTTAAACTGCCTCCCCCCACACCCTTCTGTGCATTCACCATTTATTTTCCAGATTAAAGTGCAAGCCTCTTTTATATAAAGAATAGGATAAATATTTCGGCATAAGTATTAATGACCTAGCCAACTGTGCTGTTTTTATTTTAAGGGGCTATTTTAAATAAGGGAAATCCGCAAAGCAAAGCTGCTCTCCTTGAAGAAAAGGGTGACTTTCGGTTCCTGGAAGACCTTGGGTTCGGTCATCAGAGGTCGCCGTAGACTAAAGTTTGGCGTCTTATTTGGACATTTTACAACCCCAGTACAGAGCTATGTGTGCTCCGCGGACTGGAATGGAGGGGTGCATCCAGCTTGGCACAGTAGAAGGTCACAAGAGCAAGACCCGCAGTAAGATGGACCTGATCCAGTGGCTACACCAGAGGACTTAAAGCTAACAGTGATTGCAAGGCTGCCACAAGGCTGGCCAGTGTCTTGTCCGCTTGTCACTGTCCGTCTGAACGAACTCGATGGCACGCAAGAGCAGCACATCAGCACAAACTCTGGGCCCGGCCTCACGGGTCCCTGCATTGTAGAAGTTAATCTTCCCAGTCTACACTGGGCAGGCAAGTGGAAATGGCAAATAGAGATCCAGAATGTTTGCTATGTGTCCCAGCTGATACAGCCAACCGGCTGTAGACCTAGATTCCCCGCCCAGTTCTTCACTTCGCAAGCCAGTGTCCCGACTTCTCTGTGACCCAGCTTCCCACAGATGGAGTTCAAAGTCTGCAGCAGGTCCTCGGATTGTCATCAGAGAATTGAGTGAAAATTAGGCCTATGGCATATCTTCCCCAGGTGCATCCGTGAGAGTCTTAGAATATTTCTGTTCTTCTTTCCCAATGCCTAGAACCCCTCAGAGACTTCTGATCCTTAATCTGTAGGCCCTGCTATTGTGTTGCTTCTAGAGTGGACTACACGAGAGTGAGAATTCTTCTCCTGCAACATGTCTGTCAACCATGTCTGCAGATCAGGACAATCCGTGGAGATTCACAAATACCTACTGGTGTACCCGTGTCACTCTTTCTTTGACCATAAACATAGAGGGCCTCCCATGCCACCTGCTATGCTGAGCTCCCAGGGTTCTGAAGCTGTGGAGGGGTACCTGGGGAAGCCATGTCCTCCCAGGCATCTCGAACACTCTCTGAACTCTCTTCATGAGGTTCAGTGGCCCTGAGTAGCATGGTCTTCACTCCCTCCAGCACCACAAAATAAAAAATTATACCATTTAATCTGTTGTTGATGGCTTCCCACAAGCAGAGAGGGATTCCAGCGGGAAGTACCTTTAGATGGACAGATTGTGACGTCACTTCTAGTAAGAGTTCTGCAAACTTGATGCCAACTGGTCAGAGTGGAGAAAGCCCAAAGCCCATCTGTAGACAATTAGACATCCCCTCACAGAAGGGTCACAGGAAGGGATGAGTCAGCCAGGGTGCAATATAGCACTGAAGAAACACACTACAATCCTCTAGTTCTTTAGTGTCCGTCCATCCATCCGCCCCCCCCCACTCTCATGACTCCAAGTCTACCTTACAAATTCAGCTAAACTGGACATGTACACTGACACAGACAAGAGCTCTCGACACACAGAATCCAGGACAGATAAATCCCTCAGGAATAATATGGGAGTAGCAATACCATGAGGGTAGGGGGAAGGTGGG
Organism: Tenrec ecaudatus; assembly: GCF_050624435.1. Classification (NCBI taxonomy): domain Eukaryota; kingdom Metazoa; phylum Chordata; class Mammalia; order Afrosoricida; family Tenrecidae; genus Tenrec; species Tenrec ecaudatus. The sequence continues at coordinate 5,036,763 of NC_134546.1, forward strand.
GGGAGAAGAGGGAGAAAGGGGGAACCGATCGCAGTGATGCCCCCACCCCCACCATAGGGGGAGCAACAACAGAAATGTGGGTGAAGGGAGACAGTGGACAGTATAAGATATGAAAATAATAATAATTTATCAATGGTTCACAATGGTGGGAGGATAGATGAGGGAGGGGAAAAAAGAGGAGCTGATACTAAGGGCTGAAGTAGAAAGAAAATGTTTTGAAAAGAATGATGGAAACATATGTACAAATGTTCCTTATAGAATTGATGTATGGATTATTATTAGAGCTCCCAATAAAATTATGTATTAAAAAATAAAGAGTTCTGTGAACATCTTCATTGGTGGACATATCTGCTTAGCAATGGCCTTTCCTAGGACTCTGCTAATAGCCATTAAACAGAGACGGATTCTTCCTCTTATCAGCCATTTACTGCTTCTGTTCTCCTTTCTGATTCCTGGCCTTGCCTCCCTTCGCCCAGCTCACCAGAGGCAAACTGTGGACTCGGGTAAAGTTGTTAAGCAAAGCAATGGTTATTTCACCCCGCGTCACACAGTATCGACATTTGCACAAGAAAGATTAGCTGTCTGAACCAAAGGGAGCATCCATTCCTGAGATGGTTCTGGAAGTTTGCCTAGGAGAGGGAACACGCCCCAGCCATCCTTTGCTTTTAAGTTGCATTTTGTCCCTCACACTGACCAATTTTGCCTAGTGGTCTGCTCAGGGTTTGATACTACACAAGGCTAGAGAGGTTAGTCTGTGTTTCTCTGTCTACACATGTGTTATTGACATGTCCACACGGCGACCAGTCTGGGCACTCTTGAAACCATTGCTTCTTCTAGGGACTGAAGGCCAGGTTTTGAACCAAAGTACTGGGATTCTCTCTCTCTTCCTCTTTTTCATTCTCAGTAGCCATGAGCTATTTATGCTTCATGGACAGAAAACTGAAAAAACTCTTTTCATCCTCCACTAGACTTGGTGGGGTTGTAGTTCACATGTAAGTAAGCTATTCATAAGGTCTCAATCCAAAAAGAAATCTAAAATGAAGCTCATAAATAAAAAATTCACATTTATAAATAAACCAGAGTCTCGGCAGGGAGTGGATCCCAAGTCATAGGTAGGTTTTCCAAGGCAGGCAAGAGCCTCATTGTTCTCCCATGAAGCAGCAAGGGAGTGTGAACTGCTGACTTTGTGGTTAGCCATTCAACAATTTCCACCAGACCTCCTGAAGGTACTAACTAGTCGTAATCGTTTAAATGGTACCCGTCCATTTTGCGGGAGTGTTACAACAGAAAACCACGTGAGCAGGTGGTGATAGCAAACCCTGATTTTCTCACAGTGCCAGGAAAGCATGTCCTCTCTGCCCACTCTGGGAAGAGGTGGTTTTCTGTTTTCACCTCCTGTTTCTTGACTCCTTGGCACTTTTTCTGGGGTCTGGAATGTATCTGCCCCAATCTCTGCTTGTTTCCCTTCCCCCCTCCCCCCATGTCCGGCAGTGTCCCCGTGAGTCATGATTGACTCCATGGCCGAGAGTTTGGAATAAAACTCACCCAACACTGCGATGGCCTCATGCACATGAAAAAGAAATGCCTATTCCCAAATGGATGGTGACGCCCTCATGGACTAGGAGGTGTCTTTCGAACACATCCTCTTAGGGAAACACATTTCCACCTACGACACTACCTCCTGTGTGCATGGTCTCCTCGCAGACCACGGCACTTAACATGCCAAAGACTTTCCAATGTTGGAAGAAAAATGGAAATGCTCCATGAATCACTTAATCTTTACGAAGCATTCGGTAGCAGACGGGGCCACCGGTCTGCGCGGTTCTCGTGCTGTGGTGTCGTGCGGGTGCTGCTATGGTGCTGGACGCGCTGCCTCTGGTCTTCCAAATCCCCGCAGGGTCACCCAAGGTAGACAGGCTGCAGCAAAGCGCTCTGGCGGAAATAGATTGTGAAGAATCATCTGGTGGTCTCCTTTAAACAGAACCTGGACAGTGTAAGCCTTGTGTGTGGCAGCGAGCACTGGGCCATATGGTGCAAGAAGATGAGCTGGTCACCTTTGAAAGCACTCAAAAATACAACTGACTCGAAATAGTGACAGTTTTCCAGAAGGCGCGGGCGTGGGAAGTGTGTTTCACTCTCTTGTACATGGGGCGCATTTGAGTGGGAATGACTAGACAGCACCCAACAAAATAACTACAACCAGATAGAAATCTGTTGGATCCTTTTATAAGTGAAGAAACTGAAGTCCCAAGAGTTTTATAACTTGCACAAAGTCAAAGAGTGAGTAAGCAGGAGGCAGGATTAGAACTTCAGATTTTGTTTATTGTCCTCCTGTCTTCTGATTATAAATCCCTAGCCTTCCACTCTGTGAACTCTACACAGCACAAAGATCTGACATCACATGAAACCTGAGCGAATGAGGCCCTAGGTTTTTAAGCCGGGGGAAAATTAAAAATCAAACAAACATTAAAGCCACTTCAGGAAAAAGAGAAATGATCTGGACTGGATCAAATGATCTTCTGGGAACAACATTTATATTGGATTTCATTTTTACATTTCCATGGCAGCCGGTTTTATTCATGGAAATGATAGAGCTCCATCAGAATTTCATAAAACAACACATTGCTTATTGGTTTCCCCTTTGTGTCTTTCTGGAAGCCTCTCACCAAAGGGCCCACCTGAAAGATCATCAAATGAATCCATCTTTCCTACACGAGATCCAACCACGTCCACAACAACTTACCTTCAGAGTCCATAGTCAATTTTATGGTGCTTTGGGTTCTGACTCAGAACACTTTTTGTCGCTTAGCTTACAAACCCGGCGTCTTTTAGGTGAGCTTTCCGGAACAGCGTGGTTCGGTTAGTGTTGCCCTGTAACCATGGGGCGGAGCTGGCATCCAGCCTTGTGCATCCTCGGCGGGGACCTAACAACCGTGCTTCCTTCACTGATGTAAGCGGCCGGCCATCTCCATGGAGAACTTCCTGCTCTTAGATTCGCGGTCACTTGGTCAGGACATGGGCATCGCTCAGAGAGTCCTTTGTTTCGAAACATTTCTTGAAAAAGCCAGAGGATCCAATGTTTTAAAAGAGACGATGAGGGATGCTTGGCAGCATCCTAAGCACAACACCAGCAGTTAAAAACATAAAAGTGGAAAACTCAACTGATCATCCCACTGGACACGCACCATCTAAAGATCGTCCATATCGGTGTGGGACCGTGGATCGCTCTGGTCAGTGTCTCTGGGGAATGAAAGGACTGAGTGCAATGAAAGGCAGTAGCCCACTGTGTCTTTTTATCAGGTGACTACAGAGCGTGGCCAGCATGAGCCATACTGCCAAGTCCCGAGGCAGAGTTAAAGCAGAGGTCTCTCGTGTGCCATGGAATTGTCTCACGCCCAGGCCGTGCGGCACTTTCTTTCTTTGAGGGGCTAGGAAGGCAGGTGGTTAGCCTGATCCACCTTTGACTCTGGTTAGACTTTGCTGCTTTTACATAGAGATGCTGTCACACATCCAATAGGCCTTGGTGATTCAGTGGTAGAATTCTCCAAAGAGAACACTGTACTCTAAAAACAAATGTGTGTTTTAGTCTGTAATGAACAAGATTAATCAGGTATTACTTGTTATATGGAGGTGCGAGGTGTTATGATATGTCTTGCTTTGTGGACTCCGGGAAAGCAGTTAAATGCCGCCCTCTGCCAGGCCGAGGTGGCTTGGCCGAGTCTCCGGAGGTCCTCTGAACTTTCTGTTTGGAGAAGATCGCCGCCTCCCCCATCTCCAGCAGCAGCAGAACTGCCATCACCACGCACCAGCAGAAAGCACAGATTGCTGCCCAGCTCCTTGGAGAGGGGCCAGTACATTTGTCAGGCATTGAAAAGTTTTGGAGCCAGTTCGAGGACTTTCTGGTATACAAAGCGTTGGCTGGAAGCGTGGGGAGTATTAAATGGGATGTTAATTTTCATGAATATTTTCCCCATGGTTGTGGCTTGTGGTCATTGAGCAATTTAGCAATCACCATGTGGTCTGTTGGACACACAGGCTGGGTGAAGTTCAAGAAATTAGCAGCCAGTCAGTGGGGAGGAGGCCAGAGCTCAAACTCACGTGTGTTTGCACTCGGTTGCTGTTGTTTATTTATTTTCCTCGTGCCCACCTCAGAGACTGATGTTGCTTTATTGCAACTTCAAGTGCCTCCACATGCCTGCGACCCACCGGAACCTCCTCTGCTGGCCTCTCTTCGCCGTGTTAGCCATCCTTTCGGCTCCTGTGTGCCAGACGTGGATTCTGGCAAGTGAGCCTTTGCCAGTTCATTCTTGGCCTCCTCCTGTAGGATTGATTGCATTCTTTCTTCCAAAGAAGCTCATGCACAGGTGCAAGGCGTTTCCAATGTGTGGCATGCGTTGCACGTTCTATTCGCAAGATTGAGGTTCTGCACGTCACAGGGCAGCAAGAGAAGATATTTTGGTAGAAGGAGAGGGACAATCATGGCCTCTCTTTGGCACGAGTCGCTACCTTTTGGTGGTACCTTTCTTGTATGGTATGAGCTCAACCTTTCTACCTAGCGACAGTTTCCGTGCTGAATCTCTATGCTGGTCCCTTGTGTAGAGAACCCTCGGATCCCTGAAGGCAAACTTGAGTACCCCAAATCAGACCACAGGGACTTGAAGATAGCACCCCCCACCACGGGCTGCCTTCTCCTCCACCCCTCTGAGCTTTCCTCCACTTCAGTGTCTGAGCTGCCTCGTGCAGAGTGCCTTCGTGTTAATAGCAAACATAACCAGCACTGCTTGTTCTTCATTTTTTTAGTTCGTAATAGATTACAGTAAGTTAGCTTCCGATCCCTGCTCATGAATATTTCCTTTAAGTTCTTGAACAGGAAAGGACTGGATGGAAATGCCACCTGGGTGTGCACTATGAGTTACACAGAAAGGATGGGCATGGGTGTCAGCTCGTCTGCTGTCTGCAGCCAACATGGGAATGTGTGCCACCGGGGGGAAGATGTCTGTCATGCGATTGGTGACTGTTGAGAGAACTCTACTGTCTTTTACCGACTGCGGTGTGATAAGACTGTCTCAACCTGTTGTATTTCTCTACTGGGTAAAGAAGAGCTGCTGCACCAACTAGGAGCCCTGGTTGTAATAGTGGGTTATGAGTTAAGCTGCGAACCACGAGGCAAGCAGTTCAAACCTATCAGTTGCTCTTGGAGAAAAGATGAGGCTTCCGGGTCCTGTAAAGATTTTCATCCACCACCACCCCCAACTCAAAAGGGATAGTTCCACTCTGTCCTTTAAAGTCCTATGAGTAGAATCGACTCGATGGCAGAGGGTTTGGTTTGTTCTAGACAGGGTCATGGCCGTGATCTTCATTGTTCAAGTGCCGCACGCGATCACCTCCACGGCACCAAACGTTCAATGTTTCCCATCTTTAGTGCAAGGAAAGTTCTGGATCTGATGCTGCCTTCTGAAAGCTAAGTAGCCAATCTATCTGAAATAAGTCACGAAAAGTTCACTAAGAAAGTGTGTGATTTGCCTATTTGGTGGAGGGATTTTGATACATCGAATGAATGAGCAATAAAATAGCAAATTATCTTCTATATGTATATAGTCAGTATTGTGGACACATTTTAACCCTTTGTACCTTTATACCTTTGTTTTCTCAGATATGCCTTCGCCAACAAAAAATACGAGTAGAACATTTTTATCTAACAATGTTAAAAAATAAATAGTGCTACATATGTGAAATTCTGCTGTTTTAACTAATTTGTTGAGATGCCCTGTCAACTGTTTTCCTGATTCCTTTCCGGAAAGAAACAGAAAGAAAACACATCTAGTCTTTCCTGGGTGCCTTGCTTCAATGTTAACAGAAGTATTCGTTCTGTTCTTTTGCAGGGAGCCCGTCAAGTAAAGTAGTCTTTGAGATTTCTGCGAGACATTCTATTCGTTGCATTTTTGAGTAGATCTCTTCTCCTTTTATCAAGAACATCACTCTAGGTTTTAGAAGTTTCAGCCTGATGTTTGCTACCATTCTTGTCATTGGCTTCTTCTTATCTCGCTTGAGTTACACAACATGATATCCAACTACGAATATCATGTCGAAAATAAGAATGAATTAGGATTAATGATTAAAGTGCATTTAGGTGTTGTTGCAGGCTCCTGACCCCATGCACAGTAAGCCACGTTCAGTTGTAGATCAAGCAATTTGTGATCTCCACATGGGATTTTTCATTGATTGATTTAAAAAATGTAGATAGCCAGGTCTGACCGCCTGGTCCGTTTTTGTCTGAAAGCGCTGTGGAACCTGGGCACTGTAGTGTTGTTAGGTGCTCTGAGCTCCGTTCAACCCATAGCGGCCCTGTGCCCAACAGAATAGAACACTGCCAGCCTTGTGCCACCTTCACCATTGTGGCATTGCTTGAGCTCGTGGTTGCAAACACGGTGTCAGTCCGTCTCGTCCAGCGCTCCCTCTATTCCATCACTGGCCCGCAGGGTGTCAACCAAGCAGGCTGTCCTTCTGCAGGCACTGGTCAGCCTCTCGGCAACACACAGTCTCCAGCACATGGGTGGTGCCTGCCCTTGGGGTACTCCGGCTGGGATCTGAACGTAGTCTCCCACCTGGAAGGCGAACATTCTACTCTGGAACTCTATGGGGTCCAGGGGGTTTCATATCCTTGAAAAGCTCATTGTGAGGCCTTTTCATTTTTTCTTCCCTTTCCTCACTTTCTCTTTGGTTTTCAGGTGGAATCCAAGATGTGTTCTCCTAAGTAAAGCGTGACTCTCATGACAGGAAGTGCCAGCTAACGCTGTCAGTCCCGCAGGATGAGCAGTGTTGAGTTTGGGATGACCAAAGCTGCACGTGGAGTGCTTCTGGCTGCGAGCAGGAGACGAGTGTTTTATTTGTGTTTTGTCAGGGATGAACCTCCCACAAGCTACAAAGGGACGTTGCCTCTTTAACGAAGGCTCCGACTTGCATTCCTGGGAGCTTCGCAGCGGCCCCTTCCTCAGTAAAGCAGCATGAAAGAGCTGCTTTTCATTTTATGTCGAGTTTGTGAGACATTAACATGATGTTTTAACACTTGTAGATGAATGCGGCTCTTGCCTAATCTGTCATTTTAATGCCTTATAGATTTTATTTCACTCGAAGTTGTACCAGATTCTCAATAATAATAATAATCAGCTGCTCTGTTGTTCTCTTGCAGAAATTAAATTTCTGCAGTGAGTGTGCAACTAATAAAAGATGTTGCTTGGGGAAACAAAAAATAAATATGACGAATCATAAAAGTTGGGTGGGGGAGGGGGAGGGCGGAGAGAGGGGAGTTGTCCATAGATGCGAGACAATTACTGAGCGCTGGTGAACGTGTCTGATTCCTCGTCGTCAACAGCTGCATAACGCTCCCCAAGTCTTTCGCGGCAATCCTTATGTTCTTGGACCTCAACCTCTTGGCTTGGGGTTTGGGGTTCTGTTTCTCCCTCCGATGCATTTCCAAGCACCGGAAAAAGAAGCGGTCAGTCAAATAATGCAGCTCCTTCCTACCCTCCCTTGGTAAGTTTGCTCAGGGTGTCCATGTTGCTACTTGCACATGCCTCTTCTCTCCTCCCCTGCCACAAACGCTCGCGGGGAGCAGCATTAGAAGGAGCTGTGTGGGACTCAGAGTATTGGCAAGGACTATACAGTCGAAAATAAACAGTGTGTCTATCACCCCGCCACATGAGCACAGAGCTCATAGCAGTGAAGTGACAGTCAGTGGCAAGCAACTAATCGGTCACCAGCTTCGGAGGAGAGAGTCTTCCAGCCCCCTGTCTTTTACCATGTTCTTTAAACTCCTGAACCAGCCAGGTTGAAAGTTTGCCTCGAACCTCCCGGAGAAAGGAAACTGCCAGCGACGAACCTGAGACCAAGCAGGCATTTGGGACATGGGGTCACGGGAGGCGGCCCTTGTTCGTAAAAGCCGTGGCTCCTGGTGAAATCATCTCTCCCACGGCACACATGTGTCGTGTGGGCCCAACACCAATTGTGGGATGAGTACTGTTTTTCACATTCCTTCTGCCTGAGCTTCCAGGCTCAGGGGAATCAGAATCTTGGCCTCACCCTACTATTCCCAGTTTGCTCCAGATATTTTTATTATCTCCTTGAAAAGTTGGATTCATGTGAAACAAGAAAACAAGAGGGGCTGTCTTTTTCTACAACAAGGAGACTCAGGCCATTGCGTCACTTCTGTCGCAGTGACCCTATGGGAAAGGGTAGACTTGCCGCTTGGGTTTCTGGGACTGCAACTCTTTGCAGACTTCGTCTTTCTTCTGTGGAGTGGCTCGTGGATTCTAACTCCTGACGTTGTGGTTAACCGCCCTACACAGAGCCACTATACTAAGAGGGGAAGGAAGGTCTAGATGTAAGCATTTAGGAAAGCAAACGAAGTCCAGATGTGAGGGTATATGCACTGACAGTGTGACCAACATAAATATACCATACTTAAGGACCTTAAAACATCCAAATTACCAAGGGCATATGAGGGAGGGGGGAATGGGGAGGGAGGGGGCAAAAAAAAAGAGGACCTGATGCAAGGGGCTTAAGTGGAGAGCAAATGCCTTGAGAATGATTGGGGCAGGGAATGTATGGATGTGCTTATACAATTGATGTATGTATATGTATGGATTGTGGTAAGAGTTGTATGAGTCACTAATAAAATGCAAAAGAAGAAAAGAGAAAAAAAAAGAAAGAAAGCTGAAAACTGGAACATATTTTAAATGGATCAAAAGGAAGATCAAATAATAAAAGGTTTCAAGTTTTAGCCTAAAAAAAAAAAACATCCATATTGACTCAAAAGAGTAGACCTCCATCCTAAACTGGACATAGTGTATGGGGAAAGCAGGAACAAGAAATCATTGCTCACTTACACCAGGACTTTGTGTAATAAGCACATACAAACCCATATGGAGTCTGCAGATTTAGGACAGCTTGGTTGACCAATGGCTCAGTACGCAGTAAGATTTCAGATTCAAGGAGCAAGTGGTCATTCACGGGAATAACTTATTGATTGTCTTAATCCATAGACTATGTAGTCTAAGAATTATAATATGATTCAAAATCATGTAGGTTAATAGCTTTATAAATTTAAACACTATGTAAGTGCTTAGGACATTAAACTCCTCATCTATTGGGCCATTAATGGATCCTGAAAGGACTACACACCCTCTGGAATTATATCCCTTACTGTGTGTGTGCATTTAGAGTGGCTGGTCTGTAGGTGGGGGTGATCATTGACTTTCCTCTGATTCTGAAAGATGTCCTTGGCCAGGAGGAAAGAAAGAAGGAAAGAATGAAGGATGGGAAGCAAAAAAAAACGAAAATGGAAGAAAAATCGGGAAAGAGGGGTGAAATTTACTGGTGGAATAAGGGGTTCTGTGTGGGGCTGCTAATCCCAAGGTCTGAGTTTGAAATTACCAGGAGTCCCCGGGGAGAATGATGAGGCTTTCTGCTCCCAGAAGGACTGGCAGCCTCAGAAAGCTATTCTCCCCTGTAAGCTCTCTGTAGACTGGTGTGTACGCTGACATCACTCAATGGCAGTGAGTTATCGTTTAGAGAATTTTGTTAGTAAAAGATAGCTGTAAATAGGAAAAGAGATATGAAAGTCAGTTAAAACGTTTTTTAATTTCCCCTGCCCCCTTCGTGTTTTTGAGAATTGTTTTTAATCAGAAACAAGTATCTTCGACTTTAAAATGACTTCCCTTTGCTTTGCTTCATGTGACTTCATTTTAATGTAAAAGAAAAACAAAACAAATACCCCATATAGAAAATTCCCTGACTCTGTATTCTACTATTCTATGTATACTACTGCTAGGGTTTTGGGTTTTTTTCTCCTTCTTTTGCTTTTTCAAAATAATGGCAATTTGCCGAAGGAGCAATAATTGCCTCTCTGTCTCCAGGAAACACAACTCGGAAGGACCTCAGCTGCTTATTGGGACCCATCATTATCCTGGCATGGAGACAGTACTTCCCACGGGCCAGGCTGCTCCCAGACTGAGATCAAGCCAGGCAACATTACCAAGGCAGGCCAATTCCTGCGAGATGGCAAATGTGGCTCAAGGATTCCAGGACGACTTAGCTGCACTTTCCTCGGGATGCATGGTGGTTGACAACTCCACCCAGTCTGTCTTTCCTTCCTTCTTCCTGCGTGCCAGGCTTGGATCATCATATTTCATCTTCTTCCCAGGTGGTTCCTTTCCCATTCTTATTTCTTTTAATAAATCTCATATGCATGGAATCCTGAGTTGGCCTCTGCTTCTTGGTAGATCTAGACCAGCACATCAATGAAGCTCGCGTTTTCTGTGTCATCTGCTGCGTGCGTAGTAAAAGGAGTCCTGATGCTCTAGTGTTATGTGATGGATTGCTAACTGCAAGGTCAGCTGTTCTAAACCACCAGTGACTCCATGGGAGGAAGTCAAGGCTTTCTACTCCACTAAAGTTACAGCCTCAGAAACCCGTAGGGGCAGTTCTACTCCACTCCATCCTGTAGAGGGAATCCACTGGATGACATGAGTGTATGCAAGGTGGCACTCCTTGTGACGCAGTGGCTGAGTGTGTGGTTGCTAAAGCAACAATTGCTTGGACTTCTCCCTTAACGATTTCAGCCTAGGAAAGCCGAATGGGGTCGTTCTGTCCCATAGGGCTATGATGAGTCAGAAACCTCTGGAGGGCACACGACAACAAACATATACACAAAGCAAAGGAAGACCAAGAACTCTAAGTCAATCTTTTCCAATTCCAAGGGAATTGGAAATACCAAAACGACATTTACTTTACGACAGGAAAAGGAGTCACTTCAAGAAGTCAATTGCCCCAATATTCTCTAGCCTGGCGATTGCCAGGTTACCGTCCTCTCTTAGTACCTTCTCGTTTCTTCCCGAGCCCAAGGTCTGTCTCCAACGCTACCTTTGGGACGCCTTTGAAACAGCTGACGTGGCCAACTTTCTCCAGAGCAGATTGTTTCTCTAGGCAAAGGGACTCGTGACTGAGGGATTGTGGGGTCAGTCTAGAGCCACAGGATCGATTTGCCTTGGCATCAAGAGAATGTGACCTACAATTCTTGTTTTCACCATCAATTCCTGTTGCCAGGTGTCATGCAGTAGACTGTGACTCACGGGTACCCTACATGTGCAGAGCAGAGTTTCTCCATAAGATCCTCGGGACCAGGGCCTTTTGGAAGAAGATCACCATGTCTATCCTTTGAGGCATGTCCAGGCGAGTTGAAGACACCAATCTTCCAGCTAGTGCTGAAAGTAACTGCGCCCTTCACAAAGGGTTGGGACTACTCATCGGAACCCATGGCTCACATCGTTGAGCATGCCCATGGATCTCTACTAGTCCAGGCGAGCTGCTGGTAATGCAAGAGAACCCCCACAAGTAGTGGACATCCTGCTTCGATGTTCTAGCCAACGCACGGAATGCACACCACTGTCAGGAAAATCATGGAGTCAGAGCTGAGTGGTCTTTTTTTTTTTTTTTTTTTTTTAGAATATGGGAAAAATAAGTTTCCTCTTTCAGTCTTACTATTTGGTAGTGTTTGCTAGGCAAAGTAGACTTTTCACAGCACAAGTCCTTTAGCTCAAGAGCTCCACTCACTCAGCAGTTATTTTATGTGATTTTTATTCTGCCTTTCTCATTTAAAAGAGGAAAAAGAGAAATTTAGCCACTCAAAGACTTGTGTCTTTCTCTTGTTGTCATGTTAATTATATCCCAAACAACCCCTTTCAGAGAATTCTGCAATCAAACTCTAAAGCCCCATCAGAAGTTCATTGGCTTTTCAATTGGACTGCTTTTTCGTGTGCTCATGAATTCTGTTGTCTATTTACTTCTTTATAAATGATGGTCCTCTACCTGTGAATACCTGCTTCCCCCTACACCCGGTGACTTCTGGCAAGATACGTAACCTTGCAGTCCTCAGTTTCCCAACATCTAAAAGTATTAATAGGCTCTCCTCTTGTCAGGTGATTACATAGAGTACGCTATGTGCCAGGCATTTAATTCGTGTAAGTGTTTGTCAAATAAACAAGCAGACCTTGTCTTGCTAAATGTTGGTGAAGCAGTTCACCATGCTGTCATACTCATGTTCAGCACACAGTGCAGAGAAGGAGAGTTGATCCGAAGAGTCCTCAGAGGCGGAAAACTCAGGGCGATCAGACATTTTAGATAGCAGCTTTCCCCAGGAGGGGCAGAATGTATAGTAGCTCAGCTTAACCAAGGCAGAGGCCCAATGACTGACAACAAAAAGACGAAGGAAACAAGGGGCGGGGTATGTGCCGTAGAAGGGTTTGGTCTTCCAAAGTGAGAAATCTAAAGTCTCCTTTCAGATTATAAAACTGAAACCATTACCCTCGAGTCGATTCATAGGCATCCTATGATTTGGACATAGGATGGAATGGAACTGCCCTGTAGCATGTTCAAGTCTGCAAACTGCCGACTCTTTCTCTCAAAGTGACTCAAAACAACCAAACAAACAAATAAGACCTCAACTCACAGTGACCCTATAGGATGGGGTGGGACTGCCCCGATGGGTTTCTGAGACCATAACGTGTGACAGGAGTACAATGTCCTTTCTTTCTTCTGAGGAGTGGTTGGTTTTGAACTTTGGACCTGGTGGTTAGCTGGCCAATGCTTAATCCGGAGACCACCAGAGCTCCTTCATAGAATGGCTCGTGGATCTAAACTGCTGACCCAGAAGCAGCCACACTCTTAACCACTGCATCACCACAGTGTCTCATTCCAGAGTTACCCAGGGCCCTCCAGTATTAATACCAAAAATGGAAGTCTACCTCACTCAACTGCTGGTACACGACACCACGAATGCCACTCAACTAATTGTATTGCAAAGGTGGGTGTTCCTGATGATTTTATCACTATGCTGAAATACCCTGCTCCAGGGTAAGATCCTACTCACGTTCTCACTTGCTTTCCTTGCTCCCTAATGGCATCAAGCAGCGCAGAGTGCCAAGAGACGCCCAGAGTTTTCTCTGAAGACGGTTTTGCTCAAGTGCTATGAGAGTGGCCAAAATGTCAAAGGGATAAATGGATGCTGTGCTAGGCCAAGCCTGGTGACAGACTCAAGGGGAGACAAGGTTGCCTTAGGAAAGCAGAGAACAAAGACCCCAGTGTGGTTTAAATTGAAAACTTAAATTCATTTGGGGGAGAGAAGAGCTGACGGGTCTCTCATTGGATGCTCTTGTACAAGCTTCATCCTGATTGCTGGAGGA